>NC_053152.1:34376897-34703312 GCF_016808335.1 Panicum virgatum | reverse complement strand
CTAACAATATAATATCCTTATTTATGTTCAAAATTTTACTTACTAGGATTTTAGAAGGGCAGAATTCCTACTTAAGTGAATAAAATTAGAGCACTGCCACAAAATTTTTTGAAATTCACACTTTTCGACTTCTTAACATTCTAGAAAAATCCGGAATATTACAGTCTCCCCCTCACAAGAATCTCATCCCCGAGATTAAAGGCTTACTATGGTTTCGTAATGGTGAGGGTCACTGGGCCAGACGGTTACCGCATTCCAAGTGCGGCGATCGTGATATATTCCTGGTGTCCATCTTGATCTCTTCTTACTTATCCAGATCCCATGCCGATCATGCACTTGCTAGGGTTTTCCTGAATCAGTCTGACTTTGGCCAAGATCACCCCTTATACCTGTTGTTACCCAAACAGAGATCCTCTGTAGTGGTTCCTCTTCTGATTAGTATTGGCCGACGTCATACAGTTTGGATCTTCGAAGGGTGCTCACATTGGGGCTTAATCAAGAGCTTCATCTTTCCCCATACCGGTTATCCAAAACTTCTCATCATATCCACAGTGGCTCTTGGGCAGCAGGATTACGAATGCAATTTCATTTTCGACGACTCATTTATTCCCTTATACTAGAGTTCATGCATCTTTCCCTTCTCCTGGTAGTCTCTGCTTGTACCCCACCGGTTTTACTTAGTCTCTCGAGCCCCTCATTCCAAATTCGATATTTTCCACGTATCCAGATATCTCCATATCTACGCGCCATCATCCTTCACGGGTGCGGGGTAGGTACGATTTATCTCAGACCGTTCAGGCCTCTCTGGCTTCCCCGCTGATTAGTCTTAGATGTATCTCTCTGCATGGTATGTGTTTGGAGGTACCATCTATGATATGGATGTTTCTGTTGGAAAGGGGCTCTCCTTCACTAGTTAATCCTGCAGTGGTGATGACGCGAAGTACCGCCTTGCCTGGAGTTCTCTCTTCACCCCAAGTACATGTTAGAGTGGTACACCCATCGATTCCAACCGGCATTTAAATCCGGTGTTGTCCCTCATAGGGATCCTTCGTCGTACATTTCCTGTTCGGGCGGTGGTTTCTTGTTCTCTTGGTTTCCACGGGTTCTCCGGTCCGTTGCTCTAGGAGATTGTTCTGGCGTTGCGCCCGGTGCGTAGTCGCTCAAGACTTCTAACCTCTTGGTCAGGCGTAGCTTGGGCAGTCTCCTTTTTTTTACTACTCCTAGGTGCTTACGTATCTCAATGCTCCAACTGGAGTTTATACCTCTCATTAACCCTTGAGATTCATCACTCCCATTCGGCCCCGGGTGTCTGGAAACCGTTCCCATTAGAGGATCCTTGTATCTAAGACCCCAAGTGGCTAGGGGAGCGAAGATGTTGCCAAACTTGCGGCCACTTATAGGAGTTATACCCCATTACTATGGAAGCTATTCCCCAGGTAGGGTAGAGTACTCACCAGTCCTGTAGTCGGGGATGTTGCGGTGATCCCTGTCGAGTAGGCAATCAAGGCAGCCGTAGTAGGCGGTGCGCGGTTCCCATATCGCCCTACTTGTAGCTCCTGATGCTTGAGTGGGCGTCCGCTTCTTCTTCTTCTTCTCGGGCCATTCGAAAGCCTTGTGGCCTAGTCTGTTGCAGGCAAAATAGATGAACGGCACGAATGGGGTAGAAGGCTCCGGTGTAGGCCGTTGGTGGTAGTGGCTTCCTCCCTCTTGGGCCTAATCTTTCGAGCCTCCCCTGGCTGGGTGTTCAATATTTCTCTAGCTCAATTCCTTGGGGCTTGTGCAGAGGTAGCGGCGGTACCCTTCTTCAGAATGCTCGTCAAGTCTTGTGGGTAGCGGTCGGAAGTTGTACCGAGGTGCGGCAGGTAATGTATCCTGGGGTTTCTGATGGCTCGTCTTGTTCTTGAGGTTCGATCCTCGTCTTCTTGCCACATCGTCCGTCCTCCTGGCGCCTTTTTTTGGCTGACTTCTCTTTCTTCCGGATCTCCCTCCTAGCTGTTTTTGTCTGGCTTCGGATTGGCATGCTCAGGCACACCGCTCTTTTGTGCCCACGTCCCCCGCAATTGTAACACCTCACCATGGTCTCTCCCGTGGCATCATCCCCTCCAAGGTACTGCCCAATCACGCTCTGTGCTTCAGTTGGGCCAACCTTTTGGCCGGTCTCATCATACGCATTGCTTCCTCGGGACTCCCCAGAGTACAAAGTGAGGTCTTGATTCCCCATGACGTTCTGCACCGTATAGAGGGTGGTCAACTAATTAGAACGCCTCACACCACAAGGAGGGTAGTAACGTGAAAGCACTCATTACTAGTTCACACAATAGGAAGATACAATTAAAAATAATTATTAAGAAAGCATAATCGAGCACTCATCCATATATTATAACAAGTCTTACACCCGTTATCTCGAGGTTACCTCAAACCTTACAGACAACAACATGACATCTACCGTACTAGGATTACATCGTGAAAGCTTACAAAAAGGGGTGATTCTTAACGTATTGCTTGACGACTCTGACAGACTCTAATCACTAGAGCTACTCTGGATTATTCCAACGAACTCAGCCGGCTGGCGACTTCGGCTCCTGACTTGACTCACGGAGGCTTACGCCGGAATGGTTCATCAGCATCTCGGTGCAACTTTGGGACTCTCGCCAGAATGGGACTTTGGCATCCTAATATCTTACAACTCTACTTTTATTCCGCACGATTCTGGACGGCGACTACTCTCAGCGGCGGGGTCTCTTGTACTTGAGAACTCTCTTAGACTGAGAGGCACTGGAGCCCTGCTCCTTGGTGTGATAAGTGATTGCCCACATGTGGAGTGGACTAACTGTGTGTAGTCGCGACTCTGTGGAGATTGCGCCGGTTCTTGGTCTGTGGTGTGCAGGTACACAGATGGCGCGGTGGCAGCGAGATGGTTTGGACAAGAGCGAGGGATGTGCCGATGCACCATGCGGCGGCGTTGCGGTGGCAGGGAGCTCGACGACCATGCGGAGGTGGGAGACCTTGCGGTGGCGTTGGAGGCCCGACCGGACGACCGTGCGGTGGAGAAGGGCGGCCCATATGCTTGGGCCACTGCTGGGCCGCGTTGCGATCCACTCCTGGCGCCAAGGCGGGTCGACGTGGAGTTTGTTGGTAGCTCGGGAAAAACCAACGGCTGGGATGCGTCGACGTCGGCCAAGTCGGAGGGAGATGGCGATGGCGTCTGGATGACGAAGACACTAGGGTTCCGGCGGGAGGTTGGACACGTGGCGACATCGGGCTTGGCGGGTGTGCTGGAAACATAGCGCGGGAAGGTTTGGCAGTTCCTCCAAAACCGCCCCCGAACTCGGTTTCGGCAGTTTTCCCAAAACTACCCCCGTGAAGATTCCAGAAGGGCGCATGGCGACATCGGGGCGATTGCGCCAGGTCGAAGCAAACTTCTCCAAGTCGTCGCAGCCGTCAGATGGTCTTCATTGTATCTTTTCCGGTTTTGCCCCTAAGGGCCTTCTAGTTTAATTTTAGCACTTAGGGGTATTCTAGTCTTTAGAGGAAGACTCGGAGGGAAAGAAAGGGGAGCCAACAGGGAGTGGATGCGCTGGCTCCCAGGAAACAAAAAGGCCAGCGCCCCCCCCCCCTCTCTGGTTGCCAGGCGACAGAGACAGAACAGCCCAGGCGCCCGCTCCTTCTCTCCCTCCCATGTTCTTCCTCCCTTCTCTTCTCTAGGGGTAGGATCTAGCCATGGATTCCTAAGTTTTTGTACTAAGATTGTGTGGGAAAGGAGGCCCTTCCCTCCTTGTTCCCTCCGGGGTTTGAAATCGATTTCAGTTTCGTGTCTTTTGAAGCTTTTGGTGTTTGAATCCTCCAAGTTCTTGAGTTCTTTGTTCTCGAGGTTTTTCCACTTGTTGCTGTAGTGCTTGATGCTCTTTTGTGCGACCTGAATTGTCCTAACCAAGTGCTAAAACCCATATAGGTCGTGAGCCTTCAAGAACTCAGTTTTTAGAAAACCCCGAAAACTGCGTTCTTGGTCACTAAACCTGCGATTCCTCCCACACCATGGAGTGATTCGTCAATTCCTTTTGTGGACGTGTTCACAAGTCCTTTTGTGATCATGACTACCAAGTTTGGTGAGATTTGGACTTGATTTGATCGTACGATCGTCGAATTTTTCCCGGGTTGCGGGCTGGAAAACGCCTCTGGACTCTGCTTTTCGACAGCACCGGTTGAACCGATGCTTGAGTTCAAGGTCGTCGGATCAACCGGTGACTACAAGGTTCGGCTTCTAGGGTTTTTGGCATCTCTGTTAGTTGCACCGGTGCATTAGCCTCTACGTGCATCGGCTCATCCGGTGCTGTCAAACCAACGAGTTCATTTTGCTCCACACCGGTTTAACCGGTGAGTGACTCTCTGCTTTGTCGAGTATTGCACGTCGGTTAAACCGTCAATGTGCCCTCTGTGCACATCAGTTTAACCGCTGCTTACTGGTCGGTTTTGGGCTCCCTCTGGACAACTACACCGGCAATCCAATTCGATTTTGTCGGATCATCCGGTGTAGCACCACCGGTTGAACCGACGCTTTGTTGATATCCACGTCGGATCAACCGGTGCTAGTGTTGTCATGCTGCAGGCTCTGTACCATCGGTTTAACCGACACACTCAATTCTGTGAGTGTCGGATCAACCGGTGATATATACCTTGCTGGTTCTTGTGTTGTTTTCTTGTGTTTTGCTTCTGTGCTTGTTCACTCTTTTTCCTAGGGTTGTTTTGTGTTGGTGTAGCTCCTCTATAGCTACTCTGCACTTCACCTAGGACTCTTGGGTTGGGTGCGTACTTGGGATCAAGGCCGAACTTTCGATTGCGAGAATTTTGATTGGCTCCCATTCACCCCCCCCCCCCTCTGGTCGCCTTTCTCGGTCCTACAATTGGTATCAGAGCTGGGTTGGTTTCTCTATAGCCTTCTCCGGTTCGAAACCATTGTGTGACCATGGGTTCACCAGGCAAACCCCCGATTTTCTATGGAACCGATTATGACTACTGGAAGGTGCGCATGCGTGCCTATCTCTTGAGTCTAGGTTCCGAAGTCTGGGAGATTTGCGTGGACCCTGACTATGTGAACTTTGCGGTCCGCACGACCGAACTTTAGGTCAGGAGACATGAGGTCAATAGCAAGGCGTACAATGCTCTTATCGCCTGTCTCGCTCGTCCTGAGTTCGATCGTGTCAGCGATCTTCTCACAGCCCGGGAGATTTGGGCACGGTTGGCCAATTTCCATGTGGGAACCAACCATGTCAAGTCTAGGCTATATGAGACTCACCGACGGGAATATGAGAACTTTACTCAGTTGCCGAGTGAGAGCATCGACACCATGTTCAGTCGTTTCCAATCGATTGTGAACAAGGTGCGTGCGAACCAGCCACAGGGCACCCAGACCTACTCCGATCATGAGAAGGCTATGAAGCTTCTCTATGCTCTTGATCGCAAGGTCTGGGAAGTGAAGGTCCAGACTATCATAGAGTCTGCTGGCTATGAGACCCTCACCGTGGATGAGCTTTTCAGCAAGCTCAAGGCTTCGGAGGTGGAGAAGCTCTCTCGAGCTAAGATGGAAGGCAATCATGCTGATGCCTCCGCCTCCAAGTCGATGGCCCTGGTAGGCAACTCTGGAGCTAACTCTGACCCTTCTCTTGGAGGTTTTTGCTTGTCTTCTCTTGTGTCTGTGACAGATGAGCAGTTGGAGGTGCTGGGAAACGAGGAGCTTGCACTAATCATCCACAAGTTCCAGCGCACCTTCAACAACAGACAAGCACGAGCGAAGAACTGCTTCAACTACGGCAAGACCGGCCACTTCGCCGCCAAGTGTCCCAAGAAGAAGAGTTCCAGGGAAGAGGACGATCGCTCCAGGCACG
Source organism: Panicum virgatum (assembly GCF_016808335.1). NCBI lineage: Eukaryota > Viridiplantae > Streptophyta > Magnoliopsida > Poales > Poaceae > Panicum > Panicum virgatum. The sequence goes on along the minus strand of NC_053152.1, from coordinate 34,697,430 downwards.
AAGAGTACCGCGAGCACCGCCACAAGCACAAGAGTGGGCACTCACACAAGAAGAGTGACGGACGCTCCAAGCGGCACCACGAGCAGAAGAAGAACGTCGGCAAGTACAAGAGCAAGCAGGCGTTCGTCGCCCAGAGCGAGGATTACTCCTCCACCAGCTAGAGTTCGACGTCATCATCCTCATCCAGCACCAGTGACTCCGACTCACACCACCACGGCGAGAAGAAGCGGAGCACCAAGAAGAAGGCCACTGAGGGCTTCACTGGCCTTTGCCTCCATGCTGGGAAGGCGGCTGGTTTCTGCACCATGGCCATCGACTCCGACGCCGACGGGACTCCTTCCACCACGGCAGAGCCTGTACTTCAGCCAGAGCCAAGCTCTGAGGTACGTCCTGAGCACCCCACTCCTGAGGAGTTGGAGGATCTATACACCACTCTAGATAATCAGGACTTGATCATTAAGGATGCTAAGAGGCAGTTTAGAGTTTTGAGACAGGAGTTGAAGGAAGTTAAGGAAGCTCTAGAGATTGCTCAGTCTGCTCCTATTGTGGAGGATTGTGAGGAGGAAGATGAGTGCAGTCAGTGCATCGGTTTGATGTCTGACCTTTCCGATCTCAGGAGCAAGTATGATGAGAACTTGCTCAAGCTCGAGGAGGGCAAAAAGGCCTTGGATGAGCTCAAGTCCCGGACTACCCTCTTGGGTGCTTGTAAGGAGTGCCCAGCACTTAGAGAAGAGCTTAAGGAGAAGAATGCTGCCTTGAGGAAGTTGGAGAAATCCGTAGTCGCTAGCTCTGGCTCTGCTGATTGTACTGTGTGCCCAAGCCGGATCTCTGAACTTGAGGAGGCACGGAAGGACAAGACCCGGATGGAGGAGGAGAACTCCCACCTTCGGGAGATTCTTAGTTGCGTGTCCGCCCACGAGCCTCAGTTGGGCATGATGGTTCAGCAGTTTAAGCGTCCTAACGGTGTTGGCCTTGGTTTTGCTTTCACTCCTGCTGACTTTGTCCAACCCTATGGCACGATTGGTGAGATGCTTGAGCCGAGTGTGAGTGCACCTTCTTCTTCCATAGCTCCACCAGTTCCTAAGCCAGCACCAGTTAAGGATGGAATTCTCTCTGAGCCACCCAGAGCTCCACCTAAGAATCCAGTGTGGGTTCCCAAGCCTAACCACCTCAAGAACCGACTGAATACACTCCCTCCTAGTGGTAAGCCTATTCCTAAGCCCAAGGTGAGGACTCAGCCCCCCAGAGTGCCTCAGAGAGCCCCAGCTCCTACACCACAGCCTACACACAAGAGAGAGCCTTACCAGTGTGAGTGGTGTGGAAGGGATGGTCACTTGGCAGAGTTCTGCTTTCGGAGGTTGAGGTTTGAGCGCATGCAGCCTGAGAGGCGCGCTCCGGAGGTGTTCCACCAGCCTATAGCAGGACACGCTTCAGTTCGACGTGGGCAGAGGCGGGATGCCAGGCCACGTTGTGTAGGTGGAGGAGGGGGAGGCGGTGGTGGATACCGCGCTCCTGGTGGTAGTTTCATTGGCCCCATTCCGCACCGTGTTTTCGGTGGTGGTCAGCGTGGCCGAGGCTTTGGTGGCAGAGGCGCACCATGTTTTCCTCAGCGTGGTGGTCGCCAGCCACAGTTTTTGTTTGAGGAGACTTACCCTGCTTTCGAGCAGATGGCACGACACTGGTTTGCTTCCTTCTGTGCTAACCCCAGTGTCGGGCCATTTTCCCGCTCTTTTTCCTCTTACTGAGCAGGACACTCGAGGCCTGGAGAACATATGGCTCATGGACTCCGATTGTTCGCGCCACATGACTGAGAGTCACAGATGGTTCTCCAGCCTCACCCCGACGAAGGACAAGGAGTACATCGTCTTCGGGGATAACAGCAGAGGAAAGGTACATGGAGCTAGCGCTATTCGGATTTCTGACGACTTTACCCTGAGAGAGGTTGCTCTTGTTGATAAACTTGGTTTTAATTTACTTTCTGTTTCGTAACTTCTTGATGATGGGTATGAGGTGAGTTTCAAGAGAGGTTGCTCGCATGTTCTTGATTCCAGAGGGGATTTTGTTTGCAGCATTGTTCCTCTTGGTCGTGTGTTTCGCATTGACTTCTCCGGATCTTCTTCTAGTACTTCTCACTGTCTGGTGACTGGTCAGTCCTTTGAGCTCTGGAAGTGGCACAGGAGACATGGTCACTTGAGCTTTGATCTACTAGTTAGGCTCAGCTCACTTGATCTGATCCGAGGATTGCCCAAGCTCAAGTTGGAAAAGGACCTTGTCTGTCACCCATGTCGTCACGGGAAGATGGTTTCCCTTCCGCATCCACCTGTGAATCAGGTGATGACATCGCACCCAGGCGAGCTTCTTCATATGGACACTGTCGGTCCTGCTCGTGTGCGCTCTGTTGGTGGGAAGTGGTACATTCTTGTGATCGTGGACGACTTCTCTCGATACTCTTGGGTTTTCTTCTTGGAGACTAAGGATGAGGCTTTTTAGTACTTTCGAGACATTGCCTTGAGGTTACAGAATGAGCTTCCACATGCCATGAGGGCTATTTGCAGTGACAATGGCTCTAAATTTAAGAATGCTCGTTTTGATGACTTCTGTCGTTGCCTCGGTCTTGATCACCAATACTCCTCTCCTTATGTTCCTCCATAGAATGGCGTGGTTGAATGCAAAAATCGGACCCTAGTGGAGATGGCCAGGACGATGCTCGATGAGCATAGGACTCCTAGGCGTTTTTGGGCCGAGGCAATCAACACCGCATGCTATGTTGCAACCGCATCTTCCTTCGCTCATTCATGAAAAAGACTTCGTATGAGTTGCGGTTTGGTCGACAGCCCAGAGTGTCCCACCTGCGTGCTTTTGGTTGCAGATGCTTTGTTCGGAAGGAGGGAAATCTTGATAAGTTCGAGTCTAGGAGCTCTGATGGCATTCTTCTTGGCTATGCTCTTCAATCTAGAGGCTATCGTGTTGTTATTCTTGAGACTAACTGGATCGTCGAAACTTGTAATGTAACCTTTGACGAGTCCACTCCTTCCTTGTCTGCTTCTATGGAGTGTGCAGGTGACGATGAGTTTGGCCAGGACATCTTCGAGGATGAGGATGAGCCTGAAGCCTTTGAGGGTGATGGTGGTGTCCCTGTGCCGGCTGCAGGCCCACTTCCTGGGGATTCGAGTTCTGATGACGATGGCGGCCCGCTTCCCACAGCTTCGACTACGGCCGATCCACGTCCTGCTCAAGGTTCTTCCTCCAGGACCCATGCTAAGGGTGGTGGCGAGGTGACTTCACCTCAGAGAGGATACTTGGGGACCTTCACCGAGGAGTTCAGACGCGGTCGAAGGTTACCTCTATCGCTTTCTGTGCTCACTCTGCTTTCGTAGCCACCTTTGAGCCCAAAGATGTTGGACACGCTTTATCTGATTCTAACTAGGTCAATGCCATGCATGAGGTGCTAGAAAACTTTGAGCGAAACCAAGTCTGGGTCCTTGTAGAGCCTCCACCAGATTGCTACCCTATAGGTACCAAATGGGTTTTCAAGAACAACCAGGGTGAGGATGGGATGGTTGTGAGGAACAAGGTTAGATTAGTAGCTCAGGGTTATAGCCAGCAGGAGGGGATAGATTACGAGGAAACCTTTGCACCTGTAGCTCGTTTAGAGGCCATCCGGATCTTTTTAGCCTTTGCAGCTTCGAAGGGGTTCAAGCTGTATCATATGGATGTGAAGAGTGCCTTCTTGAACGGGTTCATAGAGGAGGAGGTCTATGTGAAGCAACCTCCTGGCTTTGAGAAACCCAAGTTTCCAGACCGAGTCTTCAAGCTTCAGAAGGCTTTGTATGGTCTGAAACAAGCTCCTAGAGCCTGGTATGCGAGGTTGAGAGCCTTTTTGCTTAAGCAGGGGTTTGTCATGGGATCGGTAGATAAGACCTTGTTTCTCCTCAAGCGTGGCGCTGATTTTCTGTTGGTTCAGATTTACGTGGATGATATTATCTTTGGTCACTCCTCTCACTCTCTTGTTTCTAGTTTTTCTGATAACATGAGCAGGGAGTTCGAGATGTCGATGATGGGTGAGCTTCAGTTCTTCCTCGGATTGCACATCAAGCAAACCCGGGATGGCACCTTCGTCCACCAGGCCAAGTACACCAAGGACATGCTCAAGAAGTTCGACTTCGGGGATCTCAGTCCCATGCCGACTCCTATGGTCACCTCTATGGTGCTAGATGAGAACACTGAAGGTGTTGCTGTGGACCAGAAGGAGTACAGGAGCATGATCGGCTCGCTCCTGTCATTGACGGCCACCAGACCCGACATCCAGTTCGTGGTCTGTCTCTGCGCAAGGTTCCAGGCTTCTCCGCGCACTTCTCACAGGAATGCTGTGAAGAGGATTTTCAGGTACCTCCGCTACACTCCTGAGTTTGGCCTTTGGTACTCTTCTTTCTCTTCTCTTGCGTTGGTTGGCTTTTCTGATGCTGATCATGGTGGGTGTCGGATTGATCGCAAGTCGACTTCAGGCACCTGTCAGTTTCTTGGAACTTCTCTTGTGTCTTGGTCTGCCCGCAAGCAAACTAGTGTAGCTCTTTCCACCACAGAAGCCGAATACATTGCTGTTGCTAGCTGCTGTTCCCAGATCCTTTGGATGAGACACACTCTCAGTGATTATGGCCTAACCAATGGTAGAGTTCCTATTTTCATTGACAGCACCTCAGACATAAGCTTAGCCAAGAACCCCGTCCTACACTCTCGCTCCAAGCATATAGACGTGAGGTTCCATTTCCTGAGAGATCACTATGAGAAGGGCGATGTCGAGCTGACCCATGTATCCACTGATAATCAAGTAGCCGACATCCTGACCAAGCCCCTAGAACAAGCCACCTATGCTCGCTTGCGGGGAGAGCTTGGCGTGTGCTACCCATTTTGAGTTGGGTAGTTGTTTCTGTACTTTAGGATTGGTTTTCCTTTCTTTCTGCTTTTTCTTGCATTTTTGTGTACATACCATTTTGCATAGCATTTGCTCATATGCATTACACTTGCACTAAGCTTCTCATGTATGATATTTGCTTGTGCCTTGTGCTATGCTATGAGTTGTATATATGCCTTGACCATGTGTAGCTAGCTCCTTTGAATATGTTTTATATTGGCTCTGAGCTTAGCTATTTTATATTGGCTCTGAGCTTAGCTATTTTATTCTTTGAAAATCATAAAACATGGTCACCTTCAGGATCTACTACTAGCATGTGTAGGCTTGTATGCTTATGCTATCTTGTTTCATGCTTAGTGGCTAGGTCCTTTGCTATCATATGCAACAAGATGCTCTCTTTTGCTTCATGTTTGTTTTGCAAACTCAAACAGTTGGTGTGTTATAATCGGTATTCAATTTCAAAAATCCAACATTTGGTATATCATGCTTTGCTCTGAGTGAAAAGATCCAGGTGGGATTGCTTGCACCACTAATCTTGTACCAAGACTGCTCCTCTGGAGAACTTGGACAATGCTGTGAATGACTGAGAGTGTTGTCTTAAGCTTCTGATGGTCCTTGACCTAGGCTTGGCACATTCGCTAAGTTAAACACTTGCAAGTTTTCAACCCCTGGCACCACTTCTTCTTGTTAAGAAATTAAGAGTTTTCAGTTGGTTGAGTGGCAGTTGCTGTGATATGCTTTGGATAGCTCACATGTATGTTCTTGCTAGCACTAGCATGCTTGTTTACCTTCTAGTATGCTAGGTCCTTTCTGGTGATGCTTTTTCTTTTACAAATGACAAATGCTTGCTCATGATCTGTATAGATATATTCTTATGAGCTTCTCCATGCATTGTCTTTGTATATGCACCCTCATATGCTGTGCTGTTTCGACCCTTGCAAATGCTCTTGTTCTGTACCTGGAAGCTTTTTAGGCACACATGCATTGCACTTCATGGCATATTTCCAGGGGGAGCATCTAGACAGGGGGAGGTACCTTGGTGTGTGCCTTGTCAACAAGGGGGGGAGATTGGTGTTTGGTCTAAGGGGGAGAGTTTGGTGTCTCTGATACCTTAGGCGGAGAGATTGTGGAGAGTTCCAGTCTTTGAGTGTGCACACATCGGGGGAGAGTTGCATAGTGATGGGGAGCTGCATTTCAGGGGGAGTTTTTGAGCCTTTTTATGCTCTTTGCTGGTTGTGTTGAGCCTTGCCTCTTTCTGGAGGGACCAGCTTTGCACATGCTTGGCTGTGTTGAGCCTTGCCTCTTTCTTGAGGGGTCAAGCATGTTTTGGAGTCAGTGCGTCGAGCCGTTGCCCTTGTCTTGGGGGCTGACTCTTTTGGCTTTGCTATCTTCAAGTGATCCTTTCTGGCTTTCATTTGCTTTTGATCACTTGAGTTAGCTCTCTTTGTTTTTCATTTCTTTTTTGGTTATCTTTTTCTTTCACCAGTGCCCGTGTGGGGTGTGGTGTTGACAATGCACTCATCAAGGGGGAGGTTGAGAGGCAGTGGAGGCCTGCTCCTTGGTGTGATGAGTGATTGCCAACATGTGGAGTGGACTAACTGTGTGTAGTCGCGACTCTGTGGAGATTGCGCCGGTTCTTGGTCTGTGGTGTGCAGGTACACAGATGGCGCGGTGGCAGCGAGATGGTTTGGACAAGAGCGAGGGATGTGCCGATGCACCATGCGGCGGCGTTGCGGTGGCAGGGAGCTCGACGACCATGCGGAGGTGGGAGACCTTGCGGTGGCGTTGGAGGCCCAACCGGATGACCGTGCGGTGGAGAAGGGCGGCCCATATGCTTGGGCCACTGCTGGGCCGCGTTGCGATCCACTCCTGGCGCCAAGGCGGGTCGGCGTGGAGTTTGTTGGTAGCTCGGGAAAAACCAACGGCTGGGATGCGTCGACGTCGGCCAAGTCGGAGGGAGATGGCGATGGCGTCTGGATGACGAAGACACTAGGGTTCCGGCGGGAGGTTGGACACGTGGCGACATCGGGCTTGGCGGGTGTGCTGGAAACATAGCGCGGGAAGGTTTGGCAGTTCCTCCAAAACCGCCCCCGAACTCGGTTTCGGCAGTTTTCCCAAAATTGCCCCCGTGAAGATTCCAGAAGGGCGCGTGGCGACATCGGGGCGATTGCGTCGGGTCGAAGCAAACTTCTCCAAGTCGTCGCAGCCGTCGGATGGTCTTCAATGTATCTTTTCCGGTTTAGCCCCTAAGGGCCTTCTAGTTTAATTTTAGCACTTAGGGGTATTCTAGTCTTTAGAGGAAGACTTGGAGGGAAAGAAAGGGAAGCCAACAGGGAGTGGATGCGCTGGCTCCCAAGAAACAAAAAGGCCAGCGCCCCCCCCCTCTCTGGTTGCCAGGCAAAAGAGACAGAACAGCCAGGCGCCCGCTCCTTCTCTCCCTTCCATGTTCTTCCTCCCTTCTCTTCTCTAGGGGTAGGATCTAGCCAAGGATTCTTGAGTTTTTGTACTAAGATTGTGTGGGAAAGGAGGCCCTTCCCTCCTTGTGCCCTTCAGGGTTTGAAATCGATTTCAGTTTCGTGTCTTTTGAAGCTTTTGGTATTTGAATCCTCCAAGTTCTTGAGTTCTTTGTTCTCGAGGTTCTTCCACTTGTTGCTGTGGTGCTTGATGCTCTTTTGTGCAACCTGAATTGTCCTAACCAAGTGCTAAAACCCATATAGGTCGTGAGCCTTCAAGAACTCAGTTTTTAGAAAACCCCGGAAACCCCGTTCTTGGTCACTAAACCTGCGATTCCTCCCAAACCATGGAGTGATTCGTCGATTCCTTTCGTGGACGTGTTCACAAGTCCTTTGTGATAATGACTACCAAGTTTGGTGAGATTTGGACTTGATTTGATCGTACGATCGTCGAATTTTTCCCGGGTTGCGGGCTGGAAAACACCTCTGGACTCTGCTTTTCGACAGCACCGGTTGAACCGATGCTTGAGTTCAAGGTCGTCGGATCAACCGGTGACTACAAGGTTCGGCTTCTAGGGTTTTTGGCGTCTCTGTTAGTTGCACCGGTGCATTAGCCTCTACGTGCATGGGTTCATCCAAAGTTACTACAGGATTTGCAGTTTTGGCCGTTCAACCAACGAGTTCATTTTGCTCCACACCGGTTTAACCGGTGAGTGACTCTCTGCTTTGACGAGTATTGCTTGTCGGTTAAACCGTCGATGTGCCCTCTGTGCACGTCGGTTTAACCGGTGCTTACTAGTCAGTTTTGGGCTCCCTCTGGACAACTACACCGGCGATCCAATTCGATTTTGTCGGATCATCCGGTGTAGCACCACCGGTTGAACCGATGCTTTGTTGAGATCCACGTCGTATCAACCGGTGCTAGTGTTGTCATGTTGCAGGCTTTGTACCATCGGTTTAACCGACACACTCAATTCTGTGAGCGTCGGATCAACCGGTGATATATACCTTGCTGGTTCTTGTGCTGTTTTCTTGTGTTTTGCTTCTGCGCTTGTTCACTCTTTTTCCTAGGGTTGTTTTGTGTTGGTGTAGCTCCTCTATAGCTACTCTGCACTTTACCTAGGACTCTTGGGTTGGGTGCGTACTTGGGATCAAGGCCGAACTTTCGTTTGCGAGAATTTTGATCGGCTCCCATTCACCCCCCCCCCCCCCCTTCTGGTCGCCTTTCTCGGTCCTACATAGACTCCACAAAGTCGTACGGTGGGTACAACCTGTTGAGAGAGGCATGGACCTCCAGCACTTCTTCAGTCTCAACTGGCGGCGGCATCTTCTCCGTGGGGTACTCTTCTGGGCGAAGCTTGATAGGGATTAGCGAGTAGTCCTTCCTGATGGCTCGCTAGTGCTCCTCCTGTAGACGGTCAAGTAGTTCCTGGAGCTCATCGACTCGGAGCAAGTCAGACTCCATCCAGGTCTTCAAGGTACGATCGGCCTAGTCACGGTAACGCACAGCAGCTAGTGTCAAGTTGGCGAGGTTCTGCACGTTGTCCTCCAGACTTGTCCTCAGACTGAACGTTCTCTGCTTGTTGACGCACTCAAGGCAGCCTAGCAAGGTCTTCTGATCCTGATGCTCATCTAACAGACTCTAAAGATCCTTGTTCTAGTCCTCAAGTTCCTTCACTCGCTTCTCCAGCTTAGCGATGTCGTTGAGGTGTGTCTCCTCCTCTTCTTCCATGAAGTCAAGGTAGTTCTTGGCCAGTTCGAGGTCCGCTTGGGTGTCAGCTAGATTCTCCTCGGCTGCAGCCCTTCGAGCGAGCTCCTTATGCAGGATCATCTTGGTGTGCAGAACTTCTTGGTTGGCGCAAATCACGGCTTCAGTGGCAGCCCACCCTTGGATTTCTGCTCCCATGCCGTGGATGCGTCGGGCGCTCAAGGCCAGCTCAAAGTGCATCCATTGGTTCTCGAGCTCATTCTTGGATGGATGCGATGGCATTGCTGTGTGGGCAGCCCAGATGTCTTCCCTCTCGGAGATGGACCTTGGAATCAGTCTGGAGTTAGTTTCCTTGAACTTGGTATCCCAGTAGCGTGCAATGATCCTCCTGACCATCTTTCTGGCCATGGATTGAATGGCAGCAGGGAGGCAGAGGTTCGAGCTGGAGACCATCTCTCCAAGGAAGTCTGGCACAGCGGGGTCAGGCATGACCACGAGTACCGTAGTGCTGCAGCAGTAGTACGAAATGATGTCCATCTCCTAGGTCGAGGGCTTAATGCCATCTTGGCTGATGCCGGCTCCCTGAAGAATGCGCTCCAACCAGCAGATGAGCCCTTCACGGTAGTGGGCGTACGTCTCGGGCTCGTGAGTCACTCTCTCCATGGCGACTCCCATAGCAATGTCCATCTACACACACGCAAGAGTGGCGTTAGCGTAGGTAAGAGAATGAGACAAAGTAGAGGAAACGAAGAAACGGAAAAGGGGTATATAGCTCAAGGTAGTATACACATCAGACAGAAGCTTTCGGAGAGTCCTATGTCTAGCGACCATTGCTAAGGCTCGAGCTATGGGTTGAGTATGCTCTGATACCAAATGAAACAAACCGGGTTTCCGGAAGGAGAACTCGACTTCCTGTATCATTGTGATAGTCTCTGGATCAGTAGCTGTCACATACAGAACTCATCTCAATTACATTACATATCACTGACATAACTCTCGTTAAATATCATTACATGGGTTTAATTATTACATAATCCAAAAGATTGTTGTACGAATCTCTGAGTACAAGCCCCCATGGGCTAAAAGGAAACAAACAGAAAACGAAAGCTGTAGCTAAACTTCTGAGCATTCTTCGTCTTGTCAATTATTCTTCAAAGGCAGCTCGGAGTGTAGCTCGGGCTGTCCTTAACTTCTTCCTTCATCGTCTTGGTCGATCCTTCTAGTCGGGTCCTGCAGCTATCAGCCTATCCCCAAGGACAGGATAGGTTCATGTCACCATCTGTATGCAATCTTTGAGTGGATGCAATGGTATAAAAGTATAGCCAAGATAAGGCTGGGGTTTCCTGTGCAAGCAGCAGCAAGTATATTGTTGATGCTCCTTAGCGCCCCAATTTATATACCGCAAGTGCACAGGATCGTGTAACTTTTCCCTTAGAGTATTCCCCCAAGGTTTATCAATCCACGGAACCAAAGATACAAGAAACAATCTACTAACATAGAGAATCCTTTGTGTTGAGATGGTGTAAAACGAATCTAATCTACTAAAAACAGCAAACACCGAAGGTAGCAAGAGAAAGTTAGAGATAACCAATCTAGATCACCTAGATCATGCATATGTTGTAGTTCAAGCTAAATGTAGTGAAGTAAGATAGATGTGAATCTCAATGAAAATCATTTCTAAACCCAAAATCTCCAATCCGATCCTTCGATACCCCATCTACTAAAGCAACGCCCTGTCATGACGCCCCCCCTTTGGACGAAAGCACCCTGAAGCAAGTCGAACCCCCTTTGGTAGTTCCGTCATGAACCTCTAGCCACCATGACTACAAGATCATGCTAAGCGATCTATCTCGATAATAGATCTAGGATGAAGCAAACCCAAAGAAAAGAACGAAATCGAAAGAGAGAACATGGTCGCTAAAAATTCAGAATCACAAGTAACTTCACCATGAATGATTGTACATCACAAGATCACCACCGGGGCCCTACCTTGATCTTGATGATCCTAGCTCCAGAACTCCGATGTGGTTTTCCTTGCAAGGTTCCCACGTCGGCTAGGGAAGCCCCTAGACAACTAGCACGACCCTCGGCTCTCCGAGAGGTGTCCCTCTATCTTCTCTGCTCCTTGGCGTCGTCTCCCGAATTATCTCCTGCGTGAGCCTGGGGGAGGGGTCTTTAAATAGCCTCAGGAAACCCTAGGTCGAAGGGGAGGCCGAGACACCCCGAAAAGGGCCTGGGCCGGCCAGCTCAATGGGCCCAGGCCGGCCGGCCTGGCCTATTTTCTCGCCGCCTCGCGTCCTCCTTTCTGCCCAAGTCTTCTGGAGTCTTCTGGAGTTTATACCTTTCACGATTGCATCCCGTTGGACGTCGTTATCTTCGAGATTTCTTCGAGGGAAAGGATAGGATGGAGAATCCTTCCTTAAATCTCTATTTGCTTTGCTTAGCCCCGAAGTATCTCGATCTCATCTTGTGGGCTTTGTCCTTTGGGCTTCATTGGAGGGTGGATGTGCATGAACGGGCTTCTAGTCGTCATGGCCTTTGGTCCTTTGTTTGGGCTTTGGCCTTCGTCTTTTTTCGTGTTATTGCGTGATCATGGGCCTCGTCATTTCATGCTCCAAAATTAGTCAAAAACCTGCAAAAACGAAGTACCTCCAAAATATATGTGCAAATGCAAAAATGACCAATAATCGGGCCGAGGTTAGGATGATTAGTGATTTTGATATTAAATTCATGCCATTATCAAAGTTAAACAGGGGATAAAATAGATACTTAAGGAGCGCCAACATTCCCCCCATGCTTAAACCTTGCTCGTCCTCGAGTAAGTCTTTAATAAAAATCAGTATTGCCTTTCGGTGTCCAATCCCTGCACTTGATCTTACACAAGAAAACACAATGCTCTCAAAAATATTTTGCAGTTAATAGTTCAAGTTGTAACCAGCTTTTTCAATGTGGAGGGAAGATACAAGTTAAATGCTTCACCACAATTATTAAACACATGCTCTCAAAATTAAACAAGTCTCAGAATTAAGAAAGTAAGTTCTATAAATAATGCTAAACCAAGATCAATAATTTAAACCTCATTGCAATTTGCTCATGGAAACTCTCAGCTCATCTTGTCTCTCAAACTTGCTAGAACTTTCTCCTTTCTTTCTCACATATATATGTGTGAGGCTTTATCTGGAGCTCTGGAAAGGTTAGTCCTAACAAAAGATATTATAATCAAGATATTATCAAAACAAGAAATACTTCTTATGGATTTATCGAGACTCGTCAAAAAGACCATTCGAAAATAATTTCTTTGTGGAGAGGGAGAGAATGGAACACACACTTTAGATGGTGGACATGTGCAAATGGCAACGGTTGATCCCAAGGCACAACTGAAGTCCTTGTTATCGGATTGTACATGGTTGGAATAATTGAGTATAGAATAATCTTCAAAGTACTTGGAGTTTAATGAAGCAAACGGAACCGAGGAGCTTTTCATCATCATATTTTTTTTCTTCTCTTTTTTTTCTTTTTTTTCTTTTTTTCCTTTCTTTTTTGCTCCTCAGAACCGTTGGCAACACAATGCACTTACTCCACTTCCCCCATGCTTGAACTTTTGCTTGTCCCCAAGCAATGAAGTGATGATAATCTGATGGAGTGAGTGCACAAAACTCGTATCAATTATCTGGACTCAACTTTGGAATTCAATGGGGCATCTCCTCGTAAAGGATTGAAGCCAACAGAGGAGGAAAAGGCCCAGGCCGGCCGGCCTAGGGGTGTTGAGCCGGCCGGCCTACTGCCTGTAGGCCACCACTTCTTCGGATTTTTCTGCTGCGAACTCTTTGATGCTTCCCAAGCTTATGTTTTACTGAATTTTACTCTTGATTCCATTGTTTTTCCATCAAAGTAATAATATATACTCAATATATAGGTTGTGGTCAAGGAGGTGTTTCACAAAGAGATGTTTTTTGTTAAGGGTGGATATCCAGAGAGGTTTGCGATGTTCCCGGTATAGAAACTCACAACGCATGGATAGAATGGCTAGCAAAAGAGAGGTACACAAAAATATGGAATGGTCAGCTTCTTAGTCTCGTACCAAAGAAGATAATTCTTGAATTAATTCACCTGAAAATAAATTTTGGTCTACCGTTTGTCATGATATAACATTTAGGCTTTTAGAAGGGTAGAGCAATTGCAAAAGGTATCATTGATAAGGTTAGCTCAAAATTAAATCCGAATTAAATTTTCCTTGACAAGCTTAAGTAAGAGAGCAAGAATAGAAAGATGTGGGTCTTAATTTATCATAACCTCCACAATTGAATTAGCCGGCATTTAATTAATTTTTCAGATCATGTTAGGGAGAGCATTAGTTTAAACATGCATAAACCAAGCACAAGAAAGTAGATAAGGCGGCAACGATCATCATATTTTAACATGGCACAAACATTCTATCATCATTACTACCCATATCATTAAAGCGTGGGTGATGCATTTATTTATCATGGTGATGAAAGCAAAAGAAAGCAAATTGCACACATGTACGCACACACAAGCTTGCACACATGCTGAAAATAAATAAAAAGAAATGGAAAAATCCAAACCACACGTGCGAGCATTTTATTCATGGTCTTGTCGTCGATCACTATCCTTGATTGCCTCTTGCGTTGTATCCTTGGTCATAATATTATTGAAATGCTCCGCCATTAAATTGTTCCGGTGGCGCTAGGCCTAGAAGTCCCATTTGATATGCAATTCCCGCGGCTCCATATTCTAGTTGGCTTGTGTGCCTCCAGATGGCGTCTATGTCTTCCATGTTTCTTCTTGCATAGCCACCCATGATTCTCATTCCTTGTTCCGGTTGAGGGAGGTCAAAAAATTGTGCTCCAAATGACGGGTCGGGCATCTCTCCTTGGTATGATGGGGGTGGGTAGCCATAGTTGCTAAATGGTGGGGGCGCCGGGTATACCGGTGGAGGCGCCGCCATCCCATGCCCCCATGCTTGATTTTGGTTTCCTTCCCATTGACTCGTCCATCCTTGCAGGTGTCCTTGTCCACTTGATGCACCTTGAAATTCATTCCTCCAATAAGCGGAACTTGGTGGTGGAAGCTTTACTTCTAAATTTTCTTGTTGTGCCGAATCCGATGTTCCTTCAATCAACCTTCCTCTTTTTGTTTTCTTCACTTTTGCTCCAATGTTTTCAACTCGTCAATCGGTCCTTCCTCTTGCGAATAATTTAAGTCTTTGATCGGGGAGGGAAATATCCATCTCGAAAATAGTGAATCCCTTCTTTTCATCCCCTCCGATATAATGGTCTTGCCTCAAATGTTCAATCCCTATATCTCTTCCCAGGACATAATATTTTTGGATCACCGCTAACCCCGGATTCACGGCTCGGGCTATTAATGTAAGATAACACCCCGAACCAACTTCTCCCGTGCCGGATGATGCTTCACAAATCCATCTTTCAACCATGATGTAGGTGGGATCAATCACTTGTTTCTTCACCAATGCTGCATACATCCAATTCAATTCTTGGTCGGTGACCTTTGATTCTCTCATCCTCCCCAGAATTCTTTTGCTCACCCAAGAGTGGAATATTTGGAGGATCACACTACTTATATTTCTCCTTTGGTGATTGACATTTTTTGCTATCTTCGTCCAAAACTCATCGAGCTCTCCATCTTCGACTTCCACCATTTCATTTGCATTGCTTTTGAACCCGAGCAAACTCCCTATTTCTCCATAGGCAATGACTTTTTCTTCATTCTTGAGCCGAAATTTCAGACATGGCACTTCTTCATCATCCACCACCTCTGTTATTTTCTCTAGTGTCATGAACATCTCCAAAGCCACTTCTTCTTGCATGTCTACCGTAACACCGTCGGAAAATAACTTCCAACCGATGTTCTCCAAGAGTTGGTAGATGTCATGATGGAATCCCAACTTCTCCAATGCTTCATCATCAAAATCATAGTTTGCTCGCAGCCTTCCCTTCATGAACTTGAGCCTTTCTTCTTCTTCCAATGACAAGATGGTAAACCCATATTCGGAATGCTTGGGCTTGTATGGCGGTGGTGCGGATGACCTTGTCAAACGCCGTGGAGGAGGTGGCATCCCTTCGGTGAATCTCATGGAGAAGCTTCTTGGGTCTCTCATCCCACCAAGGAGCAACATGTCGCTCCTCGGTGCGGGGTTGTCTTCCTCCATGCTCCGCGGAGACCCGGAGACCGAGTGCCTCCGCGAAGAACTTGCCGATGCGTCAGGTGTTGATGAACGCGTCCTTCTCCTCCCGGTGACGAACTTCATGAAGCCACTCATGGTGACTCTTTGCTGCACACACTCAAAAACAAACACACCGGGGGTTTCTTGCTGGTGGTAGAACAATATATCGAAGAGTGGAGCAAACTAGGATTTGTGGTGAATTTTCTGAGATTTTTGGAGTTGATTTTGGTGGACGAATTTTTCAGAGCTCTAGCTTATGTTTCTAGGTGAAGAACTTGAAGAACACGAACAAGGAATTGAGTGAGGAGCATACCTGTGAAAGGGGAGCACCAGGGGGCTTAAAAAGAGGCTAGGCCGGCCGGCCTAGGGTCATGGGGCCGGCCAGCCTAGGGTGTTCTTGGCCCTCCTCCACTTCATCTTTCTCTGGTGACTTCCTGGCGCAATTTCTTGTCTCAGTCCAGTACATCTTTTATGCTTTGCACCGTCCAAAACCCATGCACCACTCCTTCCTTGTCCTTGTTGTCCACTTGCAACATTATTTCTTCAATTTGTGTCATTCACTTTGTCCCATACTTCATCATTCATCACATGGTGCCATCTTTGCTGAAAATTTCATGTCCTTCCCATGCATGGCTGCTCCCTTCTTTGGATCATTTGTATGTGGTAGTAAGTAGAGAGCACAATTCCTTCCCGTGAACTCACTTTGATCAATAGATGTTAATCAAGCACATAAACCCTCTCCAAATCATGCTTAGATGTTGAATCCTCCTCTAACTTTGAAATTTCAGAATTAACTCAAACCATGCAATGAGCTTAAATGAATAATCAGAGGGGAATCAAAACGTCTTTACATTTGTAAGTCGAAAAATATTTTCTGACTACATTAATTTTGGTTGCACCGGAACCGTTCACTTTCATGAATTGATAGCGAACAATCTCGAATTCAACCGTGGGTCTTGGGTTTAGGTTCTAATTTTTGCCAAAATGAGAGAGAAATTTTTGAAAAAGGGAACAATTAAAGTTAGGAAAATTCTAGTCCTATGAAACTGAAAATTCTCTCTACGTTTGAGCGAACCTACGCATCTAGAATTTAAATAATATAAACATAGCGCGGCTCTACTCTTGTCTTTTATCTCAACTTGGTCCGGCCGTCATGGAGAGGACGGTCGCCAAAAATAGGTATGGAATTTTGGATGTGGCTTTCTCAAAAAGAGGCAAATAAATCATAGGATGGCTCATGTCATTTGTTTAAAATAAGAAACAACATCGAAATGACCGAGCGAATAAAATCCAAATCGAATTGCTCGACCGAATGACCAATTGTTCAAAAGTTTATCATGTCCTTGCGTAGCAAAATTCTTGACTCACTTACCCAAATCTCTCGCAGGATGTCCTCCCGGCAGCTTATTCTTGACTCGACGAACGGGTTGAACTCCCGGCAGCTTTATTCTTGACTCGACGAATGGGTTGCCTCCCGCAAAGCGCTTCGTTTATAGTCTATAGCTAGACTTTCTTCTTCTTCACTTCGGACCAACGCTCGGTGATGGCGCTGCAGTCTTGGGTACCCACTTCCGCACAATTCTTGGCGCGGGTTTGTCTTCCAGGTTAGTCGTCTTTTTGGTCTTCACAGGCGTGCTTCTAGCTTCTATCTTGACGGGTGCAGCGATCTTCTTTGTCGCAATGGATGCGACAACTTCTTTCTCTTTCTTCGCTCCCTTCTTGTTCGGCTCCTCTTCTTTCTTCAACTTCTCCTCTGTGACACGGCGGTGAGGCGGAACATATTTGACATTGATCATGTTGCATACCTCGAGGCGTGGACGAAACTTGAACTCGCTTGTGGTGCCATTGATATCGAACTTGATCTCCCCCTTGCCAACGTCGATGTTCGCCCTTGCGGTCTTGAGGAAAGGCCTCCCAAGTATGAGAGGCGCCTTGCTCCCTTCTCCCATATCGAGAATCACAAAGTCAACGGGGACTAAGTGTTCTCCAATCTTCACAGGCACGTCTTCGGCGATTCCCAAAGGATAGCGAACGGAATTGTCTGCTAACTCTAGGCACATGGTGGTGGGTTCCGGCTCCGGTAAGCTTAGCTTCTCGAACACGTTCTTTGGCATGACGCTCACACTTGCGCTGAGATCACAAAGTGATCTTTCGAACATAAGAGATCCAATGGAACACGGGATGGTAGGACATCCGGGGCCCCTCTTCTTCTCAGGAGCTTCATTAGCGATTGCCGCGCTACACTCCTCGGTAAGCTTGACGGTGCTTGGCGGTATCTCGCGCTTGTTTCCCATGATGTCTTTGAAGTAGCGAGAATATGTTGGAACTTGTAGAGTATCGAAGAGCGGCATGTTGATGCTCAACCTGCGTACCATGTCAACAAATTTGTTGAATTGCCCATCTTCATGTTTACCTTTGCGGTATCGTGGCCTTGGCGGTAGAATCTTGGTGTCTATATCATATATTTCAAACTCCAGATGTAGTGAAGTAAGATAGATGTGAATCTCAATGAAAAGCATCTTTAAACCCAAAATATCCAATCCGATCCTTCGATACCCCATCTACTAAAGCAATGCCCTGTCACGACGCCCCCCCCCCTTTGGACGAAAGCACCCTGAAGCAAGTCGAACCCCCTTTGGTAGTTCCGCCATGAACCTCTAGCCACCATGACTACAAGATCATGCTAAGCGATCTATCTCGATAATAGATCTAGGATGAAGCAAACCCAAAGAAAAGAACGAAATCGAAAGAGAGAACATGGTCGCTAAAAATTTGGATGGATGGACAAGTAAAATGCTAGAGCAAGCCCGAAAGCACAACGAACAGTTATCCGTACCGGATCATCTGGCCTAACCATATCCTTAGCATAACTCATGAACGACCAGAGCATGGATTGATAAACTATCAAAATAGTAAAGCAACCATGGCAAAGCTCTATATTATGAATAGAAAGCTGACAGTTAGAATACAAAGCCATACCAGGAGCCGAGGATTGCTCAACGACCCCGAGGATGACTAGATTCACTAAGGAAGAACTAGCCTAGCTCCACTACCTAAGCAAGAGAGCAAGAGAGAGCCTTCTTGCAGAGATTGTGGAGTGAAGTGTGTAATGTGTGTTGAGAGGGGAGAGAGGAGGTCGATTCCTGCCAAGAGCACATATGGAAGGTGATCAGGTGCCTTGGCCGTGACTCCTCCTCGAGATGCACCTGGACAGGATGCCGGCCAGGTTCGGCCGACCCCACCAGTCGGCCAACCCCTGGTGGTGCTCCCCCAGGTGAGCCTTCCTCCTGGTGACTGACAGGTGGGCCTAAGTGTTGACCATGACATATTCTTTGCTTGGCGCGCTCTTTAGCTCTGTCTGGTGGGCCCTCTTTGTAAGTGGGTGACGCCGGATGCGATCTTCTGCGTAGTTTTGTGGTATCTACTGCGTGTTTTCGTCTTATTCCTCTCTTGCTCATCTGAAATGTACAATTCTCCAAAATAGCTGTGGAACTAGGTTAGTGATACAAATATGCGAGTATCGTGCGCAGTTTTCCTTTATTATTGAGTCTAGTTGACAGTCAAATTTCGCATTTAAGGACCGTCAGCACCCATCACCTTATCACGGGCCATTCGGGAAACCCGGATTCTCGGTCAACACACACCTCCAAAACCCCCAAGTTTGGTGTGAGAAATTCCACTCCTCGCACCTCATCTGGCACCGCAGGTCTGTAGACTAATGGGAGGTAGAAAAAATGGTAACAATATTATATGAAAGAGAAGCTGGATCAAGAGTTGTACATGACCGAGTACGCGGCTATACGTATAGTTTTTGCCTTGAAGGGGTTGTACACCTATACCCACTCGCCCCAAGGCCACTCGTGGGCAACCCAACAAACACCGAGGCACCGATCACAAGACCAACGGCTACGGGCACCATCCTGCTTTCCCGGTCTGGGGTGCATCCTCCTGCGAGAGGTTTCCTAGGACTGTGAAGCCTTCTACTATCGGATCCCATCAAAACTCGCTAATCGGGAGCCATAGGGACGAACCCTCTCCCCCTAACACTGATACTCTATCAGCCTACAGGCTTGGTGCCGCGCATAGCTAGTTCGGACCGGGTTCACACCCATAATGGATAAGTGGTGTGCACGTTTAACAAAGTTCCATCTCTAGGTTCACTGTTCTCGGGCCTTAAGTTGCCGAGGTGAGAATCTCTGTCCAGATGCGTATCCATCGAAACGGTCCGCGTTTGGCACCCAATACAGGAATTGCCTGCCAAACTCCGCAAAAGCTCCCAAAGGATCAGCGCCTCCAAAAAGACATGTACTCGCCACAGGTACTCCGTAGGGCGTGCCCAACACACGGTGCCTAGCTCCCCAATCCGAAGATTGGGTCAGTTCTCTCGCCTCCGCTAAAGTCCTAGTCACCAACTCCTTATATAGTGGATCTCCACACACGCCAAGACTATCATCACAAGGGTTCCCACACAACACAAGCAAGGCAATCCAACCATTCAACATGGTGTAGTAGGAGTACAAGCAATACGGTAAGTAAAACAGGCTATGCAGGTTATATCCATCAGACTGAAAGTAAAGCAGTAGTAGTGCTAGCATGCAATGTCCAATAGGCATCCAAGTTGAAGATGGGTGCGAACCTGAAGGATCTTCGTGATCTTCCTTGTTATCCAGGGGCTTCTGATCTCCTCGTGCGTCCATCTAGATCCTCTGGTCGTCCGGGACGTCGGTCAGCTCCTTTCTGCGCGGTCTTAATTGTAATTACATATAAACACAGGGACCAAAGTGCAAATATACATAGAACTGCTCAAATAAGATTCAACCACACAACAAAACCTACTCTAATGGGTAGAGCATGATTTTATAAGAATTATGAAACTGGTTTCATAATTTTCGGAGGTCTGGTTAATTTATTAAGAATCTTTTAAGGTTAAATCATTTTCTATAATTAATAAGTGAATTTGGGAAAAAGAAATCACACAGGGGCGACACGTGTCATCATGTGGGGTTGGTTTGGCATTGACCAAGTCAACACGTTGGCCGTTGACTGGTCAACGGGTCGGTGGGGTCCACGGGTAAGATGGGTCCCACTGGACAGTCTCACAGGAGAGGCTGAGAGGTGGGGGCGCGTATTAGATTTTAACCGAGAAAAGAAAAAGGAAAAAGCTACTGTGCTACTAGGGTTATTGGGCCAAAAGGATGATCGGACTGGCGTGGGTTTGCGACTTCGTGGGCAGAAATCGGCCCAGGTCTGGGGTCTCACCCCTCTCTCTCTCACTCCCCTCTCTCTGACTAAAAACATGGCCCCGCGGGTCGGCGGCGGCACCGCCCGCTGACACGCGGGACCCAGGCGTCGGTAGTAGCGGGATCGCGTGTGGCCAAGGCCAATCCGGTGTGGCTTGGTTCGGTGTAGGCATGTGTGTGGACGGGAATAGGGGCGGCGGCGGTGGCTTGGTAGCGGAGCGGTGAGGCATGCCGGCGGCGGCTGGGCTCAGATTCGGGGCAGCATGGGGCTAGGTCACGACGGCGAGGCTTCTTCGACGGGGTCAGGGTGTCTCCATCTGCGTCGCCGGCACACGGCGAAGACGGCCGCTACGGCGCAGTGAGGGTTCCCCGACGGCACGGCGATGGCAGCGTCGTGGGGTCAAGGGCAAGGAGGCGATTCTGTCCGACGGGCTTGTGGTAGGGCGTGACGGAGCACGCCGGTGATGGCTTGGACCCGGCGCGGGTTAAGGCAAGGCAGAGAGGGCCGGGGTGGCAGCTAGACTGACTCGGCAGCGAAGACAGCACAGCGGAGCAAGGAGACAGCACGAGCTCGGCGTGGTTTTTCGTAAGGCGATACCATGCGCGATGTCGCGTTTGAGCACACGCTCGGCATGGTCGGGACGAGGGTTCGATGGCGAAGGCGGCGACGTAAGCGAAGCGAGGCTGGGCTACCGCGATGGCTGAAGGGCACAGCAATGGCGGGCAGCGGTCTGCTATGGTGATGCCAGGGCGTGGCCGAGGGCGGAGCGTTTGGGCTCACCCGGTTGGAACACGCATGCGCGTGTCGAGGCTCGCGCACGGTCGCCTTGCCACGATGTCGTGGCGGTGTTTTATAGGCGGCTACTAGGGTTCGGTAGCGGGGCTGCGCACAGGAGCGGCGGGGATCCTTAGCGTCTGCGCCATAGGAAGCGTGGCGGGCATCCGGCTGGGCAGCTCGGGCGCCAGGCTCCGCAGGTCCGTGCGCGGGGCAGTCTCGGTGGCTGATAGCAGGAGGCGCGGTGGCAGGCGTGACGCAAGCGCGCTGCACGGAGCGCGGCGGCGGTTGTGTCTCCCTTGGCATGGAGTGAAGATGGGGCAGAGTGGGCGAAGGCGGAGAACGACGTCCGCGCGAGAGAGAAGAGAGACAGAGGAAGAGGAAAGCTGCAAGCGGGCCGAGGCGGGCGGCGACTGCGGCGATGTGGTGTGGCCGACAGGTGGGTCCAGCTGTCAGCGGCAGAAAAGAAAGGGGTGCGACAGTGGCTGGTGGACTGGGCTGGCTCGATCGCGCGTGGGAGGCGCTCGACGGGCCGACAGAAACGGGCCGACGGGGTGGCTTTGCGGGCTGCATGGGGAGACTGGCCGAATGGCCAGCTAGGTTGGTGTGGGTGAGGTTAGGCGGGTTTGGGTTGGATCGGGTTTGGTCCGGGTTAATGAATGTGGTACGCGCTGGTGGGGTAAGTAATTATCGGCCACGGTGGTTTATGAAATCTACTCGCCGGAGGAGGGGCGACGACAGGTGGTTCTGTGGTATAAAAAAAAAAGCACCCACTCGCGACGCCGCTCCCCTCCTCCCGGCGCGCCCGGCGCCACACCCTCCTCCCGACGGGGTTCCTCACAACCGGTGCCGCCCCCTCCTTCATCCGCTGCAGTGGTGCGGAGGGCGGCTTCGGCGAGCTCCCGCGGCATCCGCGGCGGCTTCTGGCAATCTCATCGCGCGGCGGCCTCTTGGCACCTCCCGAGCTTGGACGGCCTCCTCCTCTGCAGTGGCTGCTACTTCCACGCCCATCCCTGCGAGGCTGTGACGATCGGTGCCGGCCCCTCCCTTCTTCCTTCCCCTGCGACGAGGGGAGCCACTACTGACTGCCTGCGCCACCCCTTCTTCCTTGCTGTAATAGCTGGGCCTTACATTGACAGATTGACCAAGATTTGTTCAATTAGCTGTCCGTAACTCCGTATCCTCTTCAAATCAAAGATCCCATGCTCCAAATTGCTCAATTTCTCTGGTTCCCCCTCCATCCTCGGATCCCCATAGCCACAGATCCGTTCTCTACTATCAAGCTTTGCTGAATCAAATTAGTTTGCTTCTTTTTCCTATGTATGGTGACTAGTTATTTCAGTATTCGTTGAGCGCCGAGCACCAGCCAGCCACGGCAGCAATCACCATCACGGCAAGGTAAGCCCCTCTACGTTGCTCCTCATCCTACCTACCAAGCCTTCTCTCATTGATTAGCTCGTTGTTGTACTCATATACCGTAACAACTTGCATCCTGCTCAAACTCATTCCCTGCATCTGATCTGAATTGTCCCTTTGCGCTCCTGTGTGCAACTGGATTCGTGGCGAGTGTACCTTGGTGTGTATGGTTTGATTAAATTTGCTTCAATTTTATTGTGCACACAAGGTGTTTGCCAGATTGTCTATGTGACATTTTGGAGCTATTCACTTAAGCTGAATTATAATTGGCCAAATTAATTCCTGTAGAGTACTTTTGTTGCATCTGCCTACTGGTTAACCAGCATTTTTGAAGTTCTCAGTTCTCACTGGTGGATTAATTAGCATGGCACATGCTACTCAAAATTTGCTCTACCTCCTTGTTACTTGGCATAACTGACACACAAAGCAGCAGCTACTTAATTATATCCATTTCATCTTTGGGCTGAATTCAATCTTCCGGTTAGGTATAATTCTATTCCAACACTGTGATTTAATTGTTCTATGCCCCAATCCAGGTTCTTGAACTTGGAATGAGTTCCCTTTTCGCTGAAGATATGAGTGTTGTACTTGCTATGCGGCTTTTTAAGAGTGCGGGACTCAGAATACATGCTTCTTCCGTCCAGTATATGGTACATGTATGCTAATTTTTCCTGTAGCCGTGCAATTAATTACTTTAGGATTATCTCATATGAATGTAAACATGCCCTTCATTTCCAGGACTAACTTTAGAAATGTTGGAGATTATTCCTTTTTGACAAGGTTATACACAATTTCCAGCTCTTTCATAACATTGGAGATTATACCTGAAACTTTGCACTGTCATTTTTCTGGCAAAAACTGATATAGAGGTGAGCTTAATTGCCTAGTAAAGCCATCTTGTGTTTATAACTCTATATCCATGAGTGCCACTGATTTCCCATAGCTACACAACATGGCATTGTATTATCAGTTTATCTTTAGCTAGCTATACTCCATACCTGCTATCATTGTTGTTTCTTGAATGTTGGAAATACTAACTGGTGCAGCAGAGATAATTTTTTCCATTTGAATTAGGAAGGAACTTCTTTCTCCTTGGAATGTGATACCCTTGGTGTTTGCTAAGACAATAATGAGGTTTTTATGGTCGACTAGTTATTTGTCATATACTCATGTAGCAGAATTAATGAGTAGATCAGTAGACTAGTGTGGTTGCAGATAACTGGTTATGGTTTATTCACTTCATTTTGGAAGAGAGAGTGTTTTTCGCTTGTGCATATGTCATTGTTTTTGACTAGCAACTTAAATCTGCTGCGTCACATATAGCTGAAGTTTTCTAGTCACGCATCAGAATATTTTTGATTAGCTAGTTTGGCTTCAAATAGTTGAGTGTTTTTTTAGGTTGTATTCAGCCAGGCATGCTAGAATTTGCAATCCATCTTTTGTGCGTGCAATTAACAAATCCTTACCAAGGTTCTTGAACTTGGAATGAATTTCCTTTCCACTGAAGATATGCTATGCAGCTTTGTAAGAGTGTGGCACTCAGAATGACTGCAAACATGCCTTCAACTAGCATGCATGTCCAGGGAAACTTATGTTAGCTAGTAACTCAGCCATTTTGTTGATACTGGTTAGCTAATCGTGTATAGGATAAATAAACTAATATTCCTTTGTTCTTTGGCACTAGGGCT
This sequence comes from Panicum virgatum, assembly GCF_016808335.1. Taxonomy (NCBI): domain Eukaryota; kingdom Viridiplantae; phylum Streptophyta; class Magnoliopsida; order Poales; family Poaceae; genus Panicum; species Panicum virgatum. The sequence continues at coordinate 34,673,030 of NC_053152.1, read as the reverse complement.
AAGGATCTTTATAGTGGTATTTTTCAGATCCCATACCCCCTTTGAATTACTAGTGGCGCTAATAAAAATGCTTCTTTGTCAATCAGGGATACTGTTTATGGATTATATCATATGTCTGAAGCGCACTTTCAATTCAAGATGGTGGCCAAAAAATTCTTCAGAGCGATGGACAATTTCCATCACTGTTTACTATAGTACCATACTTGTGTCTGTACCATTTTGTTACCAATTCTGTCATCATAACCTGGTCACTCACGTTAAAACGTTAGAATTCTGATCAGTTTCAAAGTCTACAGTTTGAGTTTTTTTTGTTCTACTTTCTAAGCAGAACCTGTTTTGTTCTACTTTCTAAGCAGAACCTGATTAGTGGAGGTCCAGTTTATGTACTGATGAATGATGCATAGTTTGGAAGACCAGGTTACTTTGGTTACCAATAATAACCAAGGCTTTTATGAAATAGTGTGCCAACCAAAAATTAATTGAATTTATTGATCCAACATTACATGTTGCAAGTTTTTGTGTTTGAATATGGCATTATCTACGTCCAGGACACCATGTCACCATCGATGCAAATATTCTCTCGTCCTCACATCAGGGCACATGAATCAAAGTTTGTAGTCCAGTTGCCACGCTAGTTTACTGGCACAAACATTTCTTAAGTGCTCGTCACACCCAGCACACGTTCCCGTGAAAATCACATCTTCCGATGTGGCTCCCGCACGCTGGGAGAACAACCGACAGTGACCCTCGGCGGTCCATCGGGCGGATGCGGAGAAAAGGACTTTTTTCTTTTTTATGTTAAAAAAACAAAATTTCAAAAATATATATCCGTTTTGAAAAATTTTAAAAATACCCCGGTCGCCCTACGAGGGGCGACAGACCTTAGATGTAATTTTTTTTTCTTTAAATTTGCAACGAGGTCCATGGCCGAAAAAAAGGATCTCTTCCTAATCTGCGGGCGACAGGGTCCCTCCCCCTATATAAGCCCTGGCCGCCATTCCCTTGTCATTTGAGCCTAAAATTTCAGAAAAAAAGAGGGGTGAGGAGAAGAAAAGCGGCGAAGCTCTGCCGAATTCCGCATTTGTGATCTACCGGTAACTTCCGTATGAATCCGTTGATATTGTATAACAATTTAATTTAATTAGCGGATTAGCTGAATTAGATTTGGTGCTTTAGAACACTAGTTTAGTATTACAATTTGAGTACTATTACAGACTTGTTTTTAAATTAATTATGCATTAGAATAGAATTATGACAGTACCTTATTGATATTGCAGCATAAGACAATAGAATTATGACAGTACCTATATTTTCACGCATCGATTTGGTATACGATATGTGCATTATTTAAATTATTGTTCGTCATTTGGCGCACCACACTATAGCATCAATGTCTTCGTCAGGATCAACCTACATTCCGTGGAGCAAGTGTGTAGCCACCGTACCCGAAGGAATTGATGTGCCAATGTGCTTCTGCGGTTCGTTATGCAAGTTCATGCAATCTGAGGTTTTAGGAGATGACTACGGCATGAGGTTCTTTATGTGTGAGAACTATGAATATGATCCACCTAAGCGATACGGCAAAGACCGGGCCAAGATAGCAGGACAACATACGCTATTTTTCTTTGTGACCTAACATTGAGTTATGATTCTAACTTTTGTTGGACAAAGTCTCCTCCGCCTCTTTGTGATTTTATGCAGTGGTTCGACGCCGTGCAGTCGCAGCAGGCAAAGGACTTTGTGGAACAACAAGCAAGGTGGGCTGCAGAACGTTGGCGTCAAATGAAGCACGATGAACAGCAAGAGGAGAAGCGCAAGAAAGAGCAAGAAGAGATCCGCAAGAGGATGGAAAAGGTGGATCGTAAGGCGGCGGCCGAACGTGAAGCTGACAGAGAGAGAAAGCGAGAGAGGGCACGCCGTGCGAAGGAAGCCGGGCCCGAAGCAATTCGGAAGGGCAAATATCCTCAGTGCACTCAATAGAGTAGTACCATGTAATCCCGGCATTTTACATTCCATAAGGCATGGTAGGTTTAGATGCAACAAGAAATTACCTTGTCGCGTGCACATGCCACTGCAATTAGTTGTTTATGTTTTCAGTTGAGAGCTTGACTCTGTGTGTTGTAACTTTTACCATTAATTTGCAGTTGTAGCCGGGAATCTATGAAATCTTTGAACTTGTCCTTAATATTTTCGGAGCTTTTCATGTCACTAGAATACTAAAAAGCACACATTTAATTAATATAACGATAAGAAATAAGAACTAAGAAATGCATTGCATAATGTGAACCATCAAGTTTACATCATAATACAATGATAATGGAACACACATCACACATGCAGTGGCATGGCAGAACCCGTTGCAAACTACGGTAAACAGATTCTGGACTAACCTAACATGCCTTAGGTAATTTAAAAAAAAACACAACAAACACAACGATGCAGCATGTCACTAGCAATAGGTAGTCCTAGTAGCCGTACCCCCACGTAGCAAACTGCGTTGAGCCTTCTCCGTAGTATCCACCCATTGCAGGTGGTGCAGACGGTGGTGCCGGAGGCGCAGGGCCCTTCTTCTTGTGACAAGGGCAGTTGCAGTAAGGAATAGTGCATGGTTCATCCTGTGAACCGGAAGCATTGCTGGTATCATCATCTTCGTCGTCTTTGTTTCCCTCGCTCACTTCCTCATAATGGTTCACTTTGCATTCCAGATCAAAGATCTTTATCTGGAGGTACTCGATGAACTCCTAAATAGAATCAATTGGTGCAGGATCGACCCTCCTAGTAAAACCACAATTTTCTGGAAAACAAATTTCATGTAAGGTGTCTCATTAAAGATAAAGAAATGAAACAACCGAGTATTACCCATGCGTGTGGACATTTAAAGAAACGCCGACCGCCATCCATCCCGTCGGTGCACATCTGCACTAAGCAGTCCTCACCATGTTTGCATTTTGGCCATGGTTCTCTACAGTTATTGTATTGTCGAAGAGGATTTTCATTGGTAAATTCACTCTTGTGCTGTGGCGGAAACTCAAACACTGGTTCCGGAAAGGAATCAGGTCCAAGAGGCCCCTCCCATATTATGGTGTCTTCCTTTCTTCCCCCTTTTCCTTTCCCAAAACCGTAGTAATTCTTCCCGCTAGACCCACCTCCAGACATTGGGTATACAATGAGCTTTGGTGTTTGAGTGCTGCTGGGAGTTCACAAACTTCGGAGTATTTATAGGCGCACAAAGGTCTGATACCCGGAGTGTGGAGTGTAAATGCACCTAGAAAGCCTACATGACAACACAGTGAAGAGGCTAGCTGACCTAACACTGAAAAGGCTAGATTCGATTCTCGAAATGACTACTCGATGCATCTCTGTGCATGCAGACTCACAGCACTGCATTGCTGCGACTCGGTCAATCGCGCCTAGATGCCGCCTTCCCCACTACACGCCACAGACCTTCGCTGTAGAATGACAGGTCCGTCGTCCTCGCTAGAGAGACGGCTTTGAAGGTGAGCTGGTGTGGTTACCGTGTTGTCACATCTTTTTGAAATGGTGGAAGGGCACTGCTATTGGGTTGTCGTCTTTTGTCACGTATGTCTGGGCAAAGAATGCGACATTTGGGAAACCCGTGATCGTCGTGCTGAGCAGTGGCAACCTGTGATCTCGTACTCGCAGCTAGATACACTATGGTTCCTATTTTGAGATATTCGAGCGTGTCACGAAGTTTACACTGTATGCGGTAGTCGTCGTCATCGTCGGCGGGATCTCGGCCGCTAACTCCTACCGCACCTAACTTGTCCTTCATTAAATCACGGAAAAAAATTCGCCAGAACTTCCCTTATTTCACGAGCATTATGGAACCCACAAACATAACAAGTTCACATCAATGGTATCTATAGAAACAAATGACAACTAGCAAAATCATAAACATCGGATACAAATAAGCGGTCCACAGCTATCCCATTACAAATAAACATCAGAGATACAAACATCAGATATATCTAACCACCCCTATGGAGTCGGACCCTCTTAGCCCTCTGCTGGGCACGGACATGGCCCTTGGAGTAGGTGAGAACATCCGGATACCTCACCTGTCGCTCAGGACGCGAAAGGGGCTGCGGTGTCTGCTGCTGAGAGATTCCAAGTGGTGCTCCTCCTAGCTGTGAATACCCCAAGACATCGGGGTCACCTTGCGCGGCAGGCTCGTCTGGAGTCAAGCTGTCGAGGTCGTCTAAGGTGAAGCCCTCGTTATCTGGTGGAAAGGAGGAAGAAGAAGGTCCGGCGCTCGCATCGGGGTAGAATCCTACGCATAAAATGCGGATGTTAGCGTACGCTCGTGTATTTCATCATGACATGTAGAAACCGGAATACGAAATATAAACTAACTTGTGTAGGCCGATATCTGTGGCCCCGGTACCATCCCTGGATACGGTCCGCCAACTGGTGTAGTCCCTCTAAACATTCCAGTATGGCCGAACGCAGTAGCTGGATCGTATCCTGTTTGTGATATTAGTAAATATGTAGGAACACTTGATCTAATTTTAAAGAGATATCTACGTTACCTGCACTTGGGAAGAACTGCGACGTCGGCCCGTGCACGATCGACGGACACGGGAACGACGACGAGGCCTGGGACGACCCGTGGCTGTCTTCGTACTGCACACGGCTTCTCAAGTTGTGCACTACCTGACGCAACTGGTCACGCTGCCTCGACCATGCCTCTGTCTGCTCAAACTGGGTCATTGGGGATCTGGCACGTACCCTCGTCACGTAAGTCGAGCAGTCCGTGTCCATCATGTTGCAAAGGTGAAACTACATCCATTCAGTAAAGGAACAGTTAGAAACACATGAATTATCTTATGAATATTAATATATATATATATATATATATATATATATATATATATATGCAAATATGATTAAGAGACTAACTGCGCCAGCTAGTGCCTCCACGTGGTGCCGCGCATAGCCATCCTGAGGCCTCGCCTGGTGTGGCTGCGGGTGAGTGTCAACATAAACCAGACGAGCCCGAGTCCGGAGTAAGTACCAGGTGAGGTAAGCCCTAAAGGAGCTGTCTGTGTGTGGTCCTGTTGGATGGACCAAGTGCTCGTCTGCCTATTCCCATTGGTCCAGCCACGGCTGCATCTTGGTGAGCCAATCATCAGAGCACGGCAAGCCACTCCTTGACAACCTACAAAAGCGGACCACGAAGAATCGTTAGATTCGACACGAATGTATGAGCCAAGTTCATTCATAATTACCTGTGGTCCTGGAGACTGACACGCTCCAACGCGGTGGGCACCGGAAACTCCTGGCGCTGCCCAAACTGTCTCCTGACTCTCCAGGGGCAATATGCCTCAACCGCGATGTCATAAACCAGGACGGCTGTAGTAAGCCACAGGCTCGCATTCGCAGAGCAGTGCGAAGACAGGCCTGCTGGTGCACGGGTAGCCACAGCCTCTACCTGTAAGGCTCCCAGACAACGTCCTCGGGCGTCAGCATGTCGAGCTCCGAAACAAACTCAGGATATGCGCATCTAACCTGCGCATGCGCCCAGGACCTCTGCATTCGGAATAAGTAACATTAAAAGTGCGCTAATGCATCATGTAATAATGAATAACAAAATTAGATGTATAATAACGTACCTGACGCCAGATCCAGATAGTTCCCATAGTGGGCCTCTCGTCCTCCTCCTCGCCGTACATGGCCCCGTGGTAAGGCTCGTGGCTAACCATGGGCCGACCAACGGCTAGCCTCTCGTACGACCAAAGCTGTAGCAGTAGTGGGCACCCTGCCAAGATAGCGTTCTCATGTGTCTTCATGCAGCCGTCGCAGAGTCCACGGTAAGTGGCTGCAAGTACCGCCTCACCCCAGCTGTAGGGCGCTACGTCCTCGTCCCCATCCGCAATCTCCCGTGCATACGGAAGGAGAATCCTATCGACCGAGTTGCCATGAGTGTTGTTGAACATGATGTAACCAAACAACCAAAGTAGGTACGCCTCCAGCGATCTGATCACACTGTACACGTCGGCATCCGCAGCCAACAGGGCAGGCTTCATAAACAATTAAGATTAATGGTTTCAACTGACAATGGAACATGTGAATTGTAACAATTAAATTTAAATATGCAATGAATACGTACTGTAAACTGTAGGAACCAGGTCTTCGAAGGACCTGCTGCTCGCGGGTGCGGGTTGATCGGACCTGCTTCTTCCATGCGGTCAACCAGGGCAAAACAGGCCTCCAGGTCATCCTTCCATGAGGCCGCCACCACACGCGGACCTACAGCCTCCCCGACGATGGGGAGGCCGAGGAGGTAGGCCACGTCCTGCAGCATAGGAGTCATCTCCCCACACAGGAGGTGGAACGTGTGTGCCTCCGGCCTCCATCTGTCAACGAGCGCCGTCAGGAGGGATCGGTCGAGCTGAATAGGCCCACCCACGACAAGACGGCTCAGAGTCAGTAGATCGGTCTCACGTAACCTGCAATAAACAAAATTGTCGAAACAAAGGAATACCGACGAATACATAAGTGATAAACAATAATATTTCATTACATACCTGTCACACCAATCGTGGTGTATAGAGATCGCCTCCCCGGGTGGACGAGGACGTAGCACTTCTAGGGCTCGGTGCTCAACTGCTACAAAGTAAGACATGTGGCTCGAGTCGATAACTGGGTCTAGCAAGGAGTCCATCTCCATACATGCATTCAAAAATATATGAGAACACATAGGTACATATATGTTCCATACAAACTGAATGCGTAATATTTATACATTATAGATAGGTTCGATACAAACTCCACGCACGATTATTATATATTACAGATAGGTTCGATACAAACTCCACGCACAATATTTATATATTACAGATATGTTCCATACAAACTGGACGCACGATTACTACATATTACAGATATGTTCGATATAATTGTGGATCATGACACCGAATGCCTTCCACGAGCAATTCTCGCCGATAGTCGTTTGAATGTAGGAGGTGCTCCATCTCTGGGATTTCCGGAAGGACCGACGTCAGCAGCATCGTGAAGTGCATTCTGAGGACACTTCTTGTAGTTGTGACCCAATGCTCCACATTGGCTGCAACGCTTTTCTGCCTTGCTTGCTTCGGACTCGTCCATACCATTCCGAATACGACGTGTCTGAAGGCGGCCTTTGCCTTTCTTAGTGGCTGGATCAGGAATAAACATCTTATTCTCATTATTCTAAATGAAAGGCCCCACTATTCCAATCCCGTATACCTCATGTCCCCAGGTGGATACAGCTGCTTCCTTGCTGAAGTAAGGTGAAACAAATACTCCTGGCTGCAACCCAGACTCTACACATGCCGCAATGAGATGCGAGCATGGCAAATGCAATAACTTAGGCTTTATGCAGGAGCAGAAGGCTTTGCCATCTACTATAATCAAACTCTCCTGTACCACCCTATCTCTACGGATACCACGACCAGTTCTATCCTTGCATAGAACCTCAAATCTATGCTCCATTGTACCTGTCGATATGACGCGGTGCAGTTTGGCCTTTTCAATCTTCTCTTGCATATATTGTGTCACTCTTGTGCAAAACTGAATTTGGGAGTTGCTGATGTTTATGCTTGCAGCCATGTAACGCTCTCTGAAATACTTCATGCACCTATACATGATGAACTCAACAATTCCCACAAGAGGAAAGGCACGACAAGAATGCATAACCATATTGAAACACTCTGCATGGTTCGTTGTCTGAATATCATACCGTATTCCGTTGGTATCATAAAGGAATGACCATTTCTCCTTAGGTGCACCTTGAATCCAGTGTGAAAATGGCTTCTCAATTGAATCCCTAGCCTCTGCAGCCTGACTCGTGCCTGTTCCTGATGCCCTTACCTTCACTAGCTCTGCAGTCAACTAATCAAGCATCTGCCATAATGCATTGAATTTTCTCTGTTGATTTTGGGTGCACAACCTCTTAAACAGGTTCTTAAGATCCTTGTTCTTGAAGTGGTCATAGAAGTTTGCATCAATATGCCTAATGCACCACCTGTTTTGGATATCGGGCCACAATGGAGGCGTTGTCGCAGTTCCACATTGCAATTTCAGTATTGATTGCAGCAGAACTGCATGCCTATCACTAATAAGGCACACATCTGGACGTGCAGCAACAACGTGAACCTTCACTCATTCAAGGAACCAATACCAACTGTCTAAGTTCTCATTCTCAACAAATACAAATGCGAGCAGAACTATTTGGTTGTTGCAATCTACCCCGATTGCGGTGAGTATCTGACCTTTATACCTTCTAGTCAGAAATGTGCCATCAATGCAGATCACCGGAAGACAACACTGAAATGCTCTAACACAAGCACCTATGCAAAAGAAGGCTCGTTGCATAATTCTTTGCCCCCTAGTCACGGCTGGTACGAGGTATGTGTCATAAAAGCTTCCAGGATTTCTAGCAGCAACCTAGGATAACATACGAGGTAGGTTATCATATGATGCCTTGTATGTGCCGAACCGCATCTCGAACACCCTTTGTTTAGCCCGCCATGCCTTCAAATAACTAATGGTGTACTGGTAAGTCTGCTCAATGTGTCGAACAATCATTTTTTGCTCATAATTTAGGTTGTCCATAATCAACCCATATATTTGCTTTGCAACAAAGTCGCATGATATATTGCGATGCGAGGGAAGAACTTCTGACAGCAAACAAGTGTGCTCTGTCACAATGGAACATTTCCAGTTCGACTTCCATTTTCCCTTGAATGCATGTACTCGCCATGGACATCCATCATTCACACACTTCACATCATATTCTTTACTGCCAGACTTTACGACTCTAAATTCTCGTTTCAATGATATTGCCCATAGTCTCACAGCATCTTTTACGGATTCAATGTTTGGATATGTTGCACCTTGCACTACCTCATTCCCTCTGTACTCCCACTCCTGATTTCGTACGCCTTCTGCGACATGACTGCCAAAACCATGCTCCTTCCACTCTTTTGGCAATGAGTACTGCTCGTCATTAGATGAGCCCTCATATTCTTCCATCTCTATTGCGGTTTGGTCTTCTGCCTCCATCTCGTCCACAATGCTATGTATCATCTCTCCCTCATCAGTAAGGCCCTGTGGTCCCATGTTTTGGTTCTCTGTCTCTTCTGACTCATCTTGCTCAACATAATTGGTCTCTCTTCGAATACTCGGAGTTGCTTGATCTGCACCATGTTGGATTTCATTTTGTGTCTTCTCCCGGATTTGAACAAGAATGGTCAGAGGCCACCCACGCTCTAGAGCTGCTTGCATGTACTTCTGCCAGTCATCAGTGTTGTGTATCATCATCAATTCCCATAAATCACTTTCTACCTCCCAATTAACAAGAGACTGGACGATCATCACATGTGTCAACGGATCAACACGGAACCCACGCTGCAGCCACTTACATATGGAACCAAAACTCCTTTCCAGAGGTTTATCTATGGCGCTAGATGTGCACTTAAAGGCAGAAAGGTCTACTCCATTTGGCCCATACAAAACATTGTAGTCACCATAAAATACTTGAAACTGCATCTTGCTCGACATATCTGTATATCACAGAATACTTATCGAGTTATACTCTTTACTTCACTACCTTATTCAATAATCCGTAAAAACTAAGTATGGAATTCAACTACAACGTATAAGTATTCATAACTACGTGATGACACTCAAATTCTATACTGCATATGCCAAATTCTATTCTAAATCATAATTAATTTATAAACACGTCTCTAATAGTACTGCAATTGTAATAATAAATGCGTAGTACTAATTTACTACTAGGTAACTAAAGTATCATTAAACTCCTACTTAAATAGTTCTACTATAGCACTAATTAAATTAAATTACTCTACAATACTAATGCAAAAATACATAAACTAAATGTACTAACCTGCAGATCACAAGTGCGGAATCCGGTAGGGCTTCGCGCTTTCCTTCTCCTCACCCCTCTCTTTTTTTCTGGATTTTTGGTGGAATTTTCGGGCTCAAATGAGGAGCGAATGGGGGTCAGATGCTTATATAGGGAGGCATGGCCCGGTCGCCCGAGGGAGGGGCGACAGGCCCCCCTGTCGCCCGCGGGGGGGGGGGGGGCGACAGGCCCCCCCCCTGCTGCGCCTGTGGGCGGGGGGCCACCGGTCGCCCGAGGGACCTCGCTGCAAATTTGAAGAAAAAAAATTACATCTAGGGCCTGTCCCCCCATAGGGTGACTGGGGGGGTAGTTTTGAAATTTTTCAAAACAGACATATATTTTTGAAATTTTGATTTTTTTAAATATAAAAAAGAAAAGAACGCCGGAGAAAACCGCAAATGGGCCGCGCGTGGGACGACGGGTACTGAATAATATTCAGTACCCACGGTATGAAATAGCTCTATCCTATATATATATAGTGTTTTGTTATAATACATCTGGGAGATATTGCATTTTTTGTTTCGAATCAGGAAAAAATTCCCGCATGCATGCGTCCTGGTTGATGGCGGAGGGATGAACTGTGATTGGTTGCGTCCCAACGGAGAGTCTGTGCATTTACTATAGCAAATGCACCTTGTTGCATTTTAACCTCGCATATATATATATATATATATATATATATATATATATATATATATATATATATATATATATATATATATGTGCGCGCTATTTAACACCAGAGTGCTGGATACTCCCTCCGTTTTTTATTAGATGTCGTATTTCATCTAGGTACACAGACCAAGGAGATAGTTAAACACATCAGTAATCTTCTCTCCTGTCTGTTAATATTTCAAGTTAATTTTGCATCGTAATCTCCCACGCATGCGAGCCTGACACACTCTACCTCCCTTGCATGCAAATCCATTCGCCCAGGGGACGGCTCCCCTCCTCACCAGCGGCCTCTATGGCGCCAGCGGGTGGGGGGGGGGGGGGGGGGGCTGGCTCTCGCGGCTCCTGTGGAGGGTGGTCGGAGTCGGGTGCGGCTTCTGCGGGTGGAGCCGGCGTTGGAGGCGATGGTGACGGCCTCGGCAGCGGCAGCTGTGGGGAGTGGTCGGCGTCATGCGCGGCGGAGACCGCCCTCGGGTCTGGTTTCCGGTGACGGTGTCGAGTGGTGGCAGCGGCGTCCTCTTTGGAATAAGATCTCCCGAGCTCAATCCCGTCGGTGGTGATCTCCTTCGGCACTGCCGATGAGCTCGTGGAGCTGGTTCTTCTACGAAGGAAGAGCTCGCCGTTGGGTGCAGCTTCATCGAGCTCAGTCTTAGATGTCTCAGGCACCCTCTCACGCGTTGAGCCACAATGGGAGGCGACGTCCCTCGTCGCATACTGGATTCTCAGATTTTCGGTGATCTCTCAAAGGACGCATTTTGTGTTTTGATTTTGTATAGTTGTAGGTCTGTTGGTATATGTAGGGAGGTGTTTCGGGTTCAAGTGCGTTTCTATGTATGTGAACAGATACTACAATAATATTTTCTAGTTTGAGAGGGTTCAAAAAAAATCCATTCGCCCACATGCACACAAGCCTCCCGCATGACATGCAAATCCATCGACAGCTCAACGCTGCTTGCGCTTGCCGCTTGCCGAGGCGTAGATGTAGTATTTTAAGGATGGAAACGGATCGGATTCGCATGGAATCGGATTCGGATAGCACTTTTTACCACATTTTAAATCGAATATGGATACGAATTCGGATATTCTCGGATACGAATGCAAAATGGATGCCTCGGATTCGGATTTTAATTTGGATATTGACTTGATACATGAGCTAACATTTAGCTATTTTCTTTATTAGTAGTTTTAGATTATAAAATTGTTATACATGTATACAAACTAAAGTATAATAATATATTAAAGATATCAACTTAAAAATAATTTATTTATTATTAAATATGTTAATAAATAAATACACAAAAATAGAATTAGAAATAAAAATATATTGCAATAAATATAAAAATAATTGTATTATATATAAATAAAAAATATAGAGGTAAGAAAAAATAAGAATATTTAAAATTTAATTTAATTTTTTATATCTTTATTATAAAAATTAATAATATGGGTGGTGAGAAATAAATATAATTTTTTAAATAGTTTTTGAATGAAAACGGATACGGATAGTGTTGGATATTGTCGAATATGGATGTGGAATCGGACACTTTACTACCGCATTAAATTCGAATATGAATACGGATATCTATATTGATGTTTAAGCGGATACGGATATCGGATAATTCGAATATCTGTTATCCGTTTCCCATCCTTATCTTTAACTGCAATATATCTCTTGCACCGAAGCGTTCGGAATCCAGACACAAATACGACATCCTTTGGCAACGTTTTGTAAAAATGATATACCACATCTAATAAAAAACGGAGGGAGTAATATTCAGCACCCCACCCCCTCCCCTAGACTGAAACAGGAAAAACCATCCCCAAACCAGAAAATGGATCTTGTAACTCGAAAATTGCACCCAACCAGCTCGAAACGGAAAATAACTATACCGAAACTGGAAAATGGTTCTTGTAACCGGAAAATTACACCCAACCAGCCCGAAACATGAAAACTATGGTACCGAAACCAGAAAATGGTTCTTGTAACAGGAAACTTACACCCCAGCATGGAACCGCTCGAAGCCGAAAAATAACTATTCCGAAACTGGAAATTCTTGTGACCAGAAAATTAGCCCGGCCCACGGTGTGGAACATGCCGGAATAGTAAAACAATGAATCCCAAACTGGAAACTTGTTATTGTAATTACCCCATGGCGTGGAACAAGCCGAAATATAAAAACAAAGATTTCGAAACTGGGAACATATTATTGTAACCAGAAAATTACCCCCGGCGTTGAACCAGGCCGTAACAGGAAAACAACTATTCCGAAACTGGAAACATGTTATTGTAATCAGAAAATTACTTTTAGTTCTCGGTTTTCCTTGCTACGTAATCAGGGCCAGGAAAAAATCTTGTTGCAACAGGAAAATCTTTGTTTTAACCTGAAAATTTGTGGCGGAGAATGCGGAAACGAGAACCACTTTGCTGACTGGGCCCACAAAAGCCTTCGATCTGGTGCGATTTCCAAAATTTCAATCTCCAAAATCGAACGTGCAAAAAAGACTAACATAATTTGGTCTCATGATGGAAATTCACTGCAAAAACAAAAACTAACATAATTTCGGTCTAAAATTTTTTTGGTCACAAGGTACAAATTCAGGTTTTGAGCTATTTTTTCCATCTAAAACAAATTTTCCGATAACATTGGCTGATTTTCGGTTAAGATCTTTATTTTTTCCGGTAGTTTTGAGCTATTTTTTATCGTCTAATACAATTTTCCGGTCATGTTGGCTGATTTCCGGTTAGGATCTTATTTTTTTGGTTTGCGGTATGGATGATCAATCAAATTTTCCATTTTCCAATCATATTGGCAGATTTCTAGTGAGGACCTTCATTTTTCCGGTTGCGGTATAGATGCTGGTTGACTCGATTGGATGAGGGGTTGATTAATGTGTTAAATAGTTATTCAGCACCCTGGCTGTTAAATAGAAAATATATATAGAGAGACTATGAGATCAATGAGAAGAAAGGCAATTTTTACTATTCACAAGCTCCCTTTGAGGAGCTCTCTGTCTCTGTAAGGAACATGGTCCCATTAGGTCATTGTTTGTGATTTTGGTAATTGTGTGACAATATAATCAATGGGACTAACAAGTTTGTAAGATCATATTTGTAGAATTTTTAGGTCCCATGAATGTAATTTAATGTGTCCAATTCGCCATGGAGTTATCCAAACCATTGTGAAAAAACAGAAATTGGACAAATGACCGTCCCGACAAATTGGACAAGTGCATGCAGGAATTGTAGCACCGGTTTAACCGACACAAAGGCAGCGGTTAAACTGACGGGTAGGCATTGGTGCATTGGACAGTGCGCATGAAGACCAAGTGAAGAAACTCAGCAACACCGGTTGAACTGACGGTGCAACAAAGAGCGTCGGTGCATTGGTGTAGGCATTGTCCAGAGAGCATGTCAAGGGTGAACAGACAGAGCTTTCAGGACCGGTTGAACCGACGGTGTGTCGGTGCAATGCTTCGGTGTAATGACGTCGGCAGAATTCAACGGCTATCTGAGGCGTGAGACCGGTTAAACTGGAACCCAAGCGTCGGTTTAACCGACGGTTGAAGACGTCAGCAGCAGGCGCATTTCAAAGGCTCAATGGCTACTTTGCTGGGTTAGTGTGACCAGTTGAACCGACACTACCCCTGGCATAGGCGTCGATTCAACCAACACCTACCGTGATTTTGCTAGCAGTTGGAGCAACGACTCTATGATGATGTTGGGCTATATATATATATATGCTTCCCCCGGCTTTTTTGGAGTTGCTGGAGTCCAGAGGAACTCTATACACATTGAAGAAACATCTCCAAGCCATCCAAGTGCAAATTGATCAAATCCTTAGGTTTAGCACAATGTTTGTGAGTAAGAGTGCTAGGCTAGCTCAAGTTTAAGTGTGAGAGCAAGGTGGTGTACCTTGTGTGCTGTGCTCGAGAGCATCTCAAGCTTGTATCTTGGTGTACTGGCCCCTTGGAGTCTTGGTGGCTCGCCGGCAAGTCATCGACCCTTCATCTTGGTGTGGAGCGGCAACGATGGCTTTGTGCGGGGGACGTGGAGATCCCATCCTTTGTGGAGAAGCTCTTTAGTGGAAAGCGGAATCAAGGTGACTGTGGTGACTTGGCATAGCCTTGGTGGCGAGTCAAGAAAAGTCCCGGAACAGACTTGATTGCCGGGAAGCAATACTCTTAGTGAGTGCTTCAACAATGTGGAGTATGAGTGACTTTGTGCCTAATCGAACCATGGGATAAATCTCACGTCAAGAGTTTGCTTCCTCTCATCTCTATTTAAGTTTTCGCATTTTATATTGCAACTTGTGTGCCTTTACTTTCTTAGAGTAGGATCTTGCTAGGATTTGCTATAGGTTGCAAAACTATTTTGGAATGAAGATTTCACACTAGAAAAACTGTAATTGCACATCTCGATAGCATGTTTTAGTTTAAGTCTATGTGCAAACTGGTTGGAGCCTTAGGTTAAGGTATTAAGTTGTCTAATTCATCCCCTCCCCCTTTTAGGCTACGAGCATCCGATTCCTTTCCGTCTCTCATTTTCAAAATACAACGTGGAGAAGTACCGAACATCATGAGTTATACAGCTTGAAAACACTCCCACAGTCAAATACCAAAAACATTCTATCCTAAGGACATCTCCAACTCTTTGTATGTTCCGTTCTATCCAAAAGGAGAAATGCTCTGTCATGTGCCGACCACTACAGCCATAACGACCCAATTTGTTATGCAATCAAGAATAATTCAAATTCACTACATGTAAAATATCTCCAATCCTTGTTTGCAGTTTTTGTCTTTATAATTTCAAAGTTACTAGCATAGCTGACCTGAAAATTAAATTGGATTGACAAACCCGTTTTATCATTCAACCAAGGAACAACATCTTGACATAGCATTGTACTCAATTGTAAATAAAAGATCCTTGGACCAGCACTTACATGGTTGACACACAGAAAAATGAAATTTAATAGTTTAATAATGCTGTTATATTGAAAGGATTATAGTTTCTGAAGAAAGTATGGTACCCTAAAGGTACTTGAGTCTGCTTTATTTAATATTGGACACCAATTTTCTCCTTGAAATGATCAAGCTTCATGCATGCTAGCTATGGGAGACCTGAAACATAAGAGGGCATCTTAAGCACCTCAGAGAAGTAACATAAACTCAATTGTTCTGCAGATGGTGGCTGATACAGTAAAATACAAAGTCAGATGGGAGCAAGCTGTGAATATATTACTTGAATAATTGTTCGATCTATAAATTGATCCCTATGCAATATATACTAAACAAATTGGTAGTATTATTGTGCTGATAGATCAGCAACAGGGCTCTTTAGTTTTGATAATTCTAAAAGGGGGAGTTTGAATGTGGCATCTGAAATATAGTAAGTGTTTTCTTTGTATGAACCAGTGCATTTTGCTCAGCTCTTTTGGAGTGCATCCAAGTATAGTCCCAGCAGTTTTTTTTTTGAGTGTATGAATGTTGGTATGTGCTTGTTTGTTAAAGATATCTTCAAATAATAAGGTCTATATCCATAAAACTGGAAGTATATACGGAGTACATAATTAATGCTATGGCACTCATCCATTTTTGAGTCCTCTGGTAAACCAGTTCTGTGTGGTTAACTTAAACAATACAGAAGCTCCACTTAAACAGAGAGGATCAGTGACCTGAGTCTTCATACCTTGCTTGCAATTTAGACTACACGCGTTCCCCATTGAGCCTTTTTACAATGTCCACTATGGACAGCCTCTTGTTCCGATCAACCTCCACGCAGTTTAGTCCAATGTCAATGCATAGTTTTACCTGCTGGAGGCCATTTGCATCTAATGATGGGTACATGGTTGTTATTTGGTCATCTGTGTTCCAATTTTGATGTACCTATGTCCAAAATTGAATTATTATCCTTTGGAGATAATATATGACCTGAAATGCATGATATATGATCCTAAGATGGATGTTTCAGCCTTTAAGTAATCAAGTAATGTCTTACATGCTCAACGAATTTCCTTGCAGATCTGTCTTCAGAATTGGGACAGTTCTTCTCTCCAGTCGTGGTCTCAATAATAAGCATGCCTAAACTATATATATCTGACATGGTGGAGATTTCACCTCTATAGAGATACTCTGGAGCCATGTACCCACTGCACGAGTTTTATGAGGGTCAAGTACAATTTATTCAACAAAAAATGAAAGGAACAGGTATATTTTTTAAACTCAGCTTACTATTGTCCAATAACATTTATTGTATTCATTCGTGTCTGCTCTTGACCAAAGAGTCTCGCCAGACCAAAATCTGCAATCTTCGGCACCCAGTTATCATCCAACCATATAGAGGTAGGCAGAATATTCATATGAATAAGAGCCCCATCCGGTTTGTTATGAAGGAACTGTAGGCCCTTGCAGACCCCCTTAATTATTTTGAATCGTGTGTCCCAGTTACTTATACTAGTACCAGCTGAAAAAGTAAACCACAGCATCATGTAAGTGGTCTAGGATAATAGTCTCCAAAAACTATATATATAAAATGAAAATGACTTTTCTACAGCTGTATATATTTTCTACGTCCGAATAATAAACACTAAAAGAAACAGAGAAAACAATACTTGCGCTGGATAGTGAACTACATACCATAAATATACTTGTCAAGAGTTCCTTTAGGTAAATATTTATACCACAGAAAACTTTCGATGATGTCTACAATGACATATCTTCCATTGTGATACACCACATCCTTTTGTGCTTCATGGCAGTAGCCAACCAACTCCACTATATTTTCATGTTGAAGTGCCATAAGATTTGTAACCTCAGTGTCAAATGATTTGCCTGGTGCCACCGGCGAGTTTTCAGCGAGCTTCTTAACAGCAATGATTTCCCCTTCGGGAAGAATTCCCTGTTTAACATCTCATTTGTTAAATTTTGGATCTCTAGTAGCATAGCAATGGTTTCGAGTGGAATCTTAGATCAAATGCTAGTGCTTAGTCATACCATATAAACTGTTCCAAATACAGAATGACCAAGTTTCCGATCTGGAGATAGATCATTCGTAATTTGCTTCAGGAACTTTGCTGGTAGTTTATTTGGTAACGTATTTGTGATACTCTGCTGGGCCTTGAGGCTTGCCATTTCTGATGATTTAAATAGTTACAGATCTGTGTTCCTCCGAATTCAGACTTTCCAGGCTTCTACTGCACCAAATTAAACATGAAGGAAAGTTTGCTCAACTAAACTTACGTATAGCAAGAACCTGATTGTTCTAAACCCATTCAAAAGGAACGATGCTTCATTTCCTAGATTATAAGGGAGCAAATGGGACTGAATACACATAAGACTGAATACCCACAAACATAATTGCTGTGATTGAAACCATTTCAATATATCCAGGTAACCAGGTTCTTAGAAGCACTAACCTGGAGAAGAACACTTGAAGGATCCAACCTGCAGGGGGCTTGAGATTCTGAGATGGATGCCTCCCTTGACGGAGTAAATATAAAGAAGCACGCAGAGGATAGGGACCAACCGCGTGAACAAAGACAAGTTGACTTGACTCAAGCCTAAGATGGCGCCCGATGAGAGTCTGAATGCATGTGGTCACGCGCATGAGTACAATCAAACTTTAATTGCGATGTGTACTTGTCTGGACGCCCCATTTATATTGAGCCCAACGCCAGCTTTATAGTTTATACCATGTTAGACATGACCGATGTGTGAACGGTGGGGATTTAATTTACACAAATAAGGGCATTTACAAATTAAACGACGTGTTCCTATTAGCTAACCTCCGAGCGCAAAATTTGAGGAATTTGAACTTGTAATTTAGTTCAGTTACGATAAGTGCTTCGTTGCCACAAAACTAATTCTTTATCTTTTACAAAGTCTGCTTACTACATGTAAAAGCTAAATGTTTTGCCGTAAACCATCCACTACAGTCTCTTCTCTTTATATAGTGCTAATATAACATGAGTTACAACAGTAGTAATGATAATGGTGGTGGTTCACCTTCCGTCTTCTAGCACTAGGATATGAATTCCCTGTTAATGCAGCCTACTATAATCTGTCATTAACCTGCACGTTATCATTCCCCCTCAATCTTGCCTCACAGAGATCAAGTTGAGATTGGTCTTGAGTTGTTCTACATTAATTTTGTCGATGTCTTGGTGAAAGCATCTGCTATCTGATCTGCAGATGAAACAAAACAGACAGGAGCGCACCTTGTGCTATCTTCTCTCTGACAAAATGAAAATCAACCTCAATATGCTTTGTTCGTGCATGAAACACTGGATCAGCAGTGAGATATGTGGCACCAAAGTTATCACACCATAATACTGGTGGTCTTGGTTGAGGAATATCAAGCTGACGAAGAAAAGACTGTATCCAAATTGCCTCGGCTGTACCATTAGCCAATGCTTTATATTCAGCTTCAGTCGATGACCGTGATATCCTGGCTTGCTTCCTAGAACTCCATGAAATTAAATTTGGACCAAAGAAAAGAGCATAGCCGACCATCTGCACTGCCAGCCCAATCAGCGTCAGTAAAGACATTGAGCAATGTAGAGGGAGACTTTCTGATATGCACCCAATATTGACCGTGCCCTTAATATATTGCAAAATTCTCTTCCCAGCTTCCCAGTGCACTGTGGTTGGCTTCAAGAGGTACTGACAGACCTTGTTGATGGCGAACAGAGATGTCTGGTCTAGTAAGCCTCAAATATTGGAGACCCCCAACAGCACTCCAATAAAGAAAAGCATATAGCATCACCTAGTACATTGAGGACAAAATAGTGGATTCAGAACTTATCCCTCCAGTTTTACATGATGTTTCTTACAATGATCCATTCTTCATAAATAACATGATAAGTTACAGAGTCGGGAAAACAAATTCCACCCCAGACAAAATATAGTGTACTCAACACTCCCTGGACATCTATTTCTTAAAAATGAAGGCGCATAACATACGAAAAAATTCAAAGTAGATGCTTCAGTATTCACTTAATCAACCTTTAGAAAGGAAGGGAAATGAACAACCCTGGTCATTTCGTTCAGCCGATGCACAGGGGGATAGATTGACTTCCTCCAGCTTCAAAGCAGGTTTGCTTGTACTCTCAGCAAATTGGTCCTCAATGTGATTCTTGAGTGTGTCAACATGTGAACCAATAATCCAGACTTCCTTGAGTTTGGCGAGATGATTTAACCCAGTAAACTGCAGCCCACATCCAGTATTACAGCAGCCAACCTTGAGCAGTTCAAGATTTCGCATTGCTACTGATCCAAAATTCACATTAAGTAACCTGGAGCAGGAAGCAATCTCGAGGATCTTAACGTTTTCGTAAGATCGCTCCTCTGTTGCATCTTTCATGACACAAAAATTGAGCATACTGTCTTGAAGTAGCTTGACACGAAGACGTAGAATACATAGTTCTTTTAGATCCCCAAGGATACTAGATATGCCAACTTCCTCTGATATAGTTATTTCTAAATTCAGTTTTCTGAGCTTGGGAAGCTGTTTGATCCAATTTGGTAGCTTCTTTTCGAGCCCATACAGCTTAAGACTCTGAAGGTTCTCTGGAGGCGTAGAGATGTCATCCAAATATTCCTGATTGACCCTGCTGAGCCACACTGACAAGGATTCCAAACGGGGTTTACCTGAGATGGCAGAACAGAACACATTGTAGTTTTTCTTACTGACACCAGACACTCCGAGCTTGCGTAAATGGGTGAGCTTCCTGATATCTTTCAGGATGGCTTTTCCCCTTACAATACCAACGTTAACAACACCGAATGTGTGCAGCAACATCAATTTCTGAGTCCCTCTGGTCACCTCAACACCTACAAATCGACAAGCCTTGCAGCAGTCAGGCAACCAAGATACCAATGAACATGGTGCTGGTGTGGTGGAGCCGGCACGGATGTACTGCAGTTTCATCAGCTTGGTGATAGAAGACGGCAACGTAACTATGGAGGTGTTCCTTACATCTAGAGTCTCAAGCTGCTTTAGATCACCCAAAGAACATGGAAGACGGAAGATCTGACTGCTTCCTCTCAGGGATAGGAACTTGAGACGGGGCAGCAGCTTCAACATTTGCTCGAGATCTTTATCAGTCACTCCTGACGCATTCTCTAGATCTAGCACCCGAAGCACCTTCATACCTTTAGAGATCATGTATGACTCCCACTCTCCAAACACCGTGAGGGAGCGTAACCGTGAGAAATCAATTCTCTCGAATACGATGTTGTCTCTCTGCCAGCTTTCTTCTATGACCAGGTGACGCCCTGTGCGTTGGGTGGTTGGGTGGCAAAGCTTCTTCAGCGCAAAGACCTCCAGCGCAAAGACAATATTTTCATCTTTCGGTCTTGAGATGATGTATTCATGGAAGAAACCACTTACATGACATAAAACCATTCTCATGTGTGTGATTATTTCCTGTGGAGGTGGCTGGACCATGCTCATCTCGACGAGCTTGGAGAAGAGCTTCTCACCATTCTCCTCCGCGGTACAACTGTCACTGTCCTTGGAGTAACCCTCTGCAACCCACCGCATCACCAAACGCCGCCGTCGAATGCTGTGGTATCCAGGGAAGATTGATAGATAGAATATACATGGCCTGAGAAGATCTGGGCATGCGCGAAAGTAGGATCGCATCCAGCTAAACAAACCCCGTAGGCAAGCGAATTCTGGATTGGCCTCCAGGTTTTGCATAAATCCAGCATTCATAGAGCTGGTACTGCGTGCCCATCCATGTGTCTGTGGGGCCAGCAAGTCAGCTATAGCAACTATTACTTTGGGAAGACCACCACATTTCAAAATAAGCTGTTGTAGCTCCACGTCATTATCAAAAACATATGTATGGAACATTGAATTCTTCCTGTGTACCTGCAGTTCAAAAGCACCAATTACATTGGATTTTGATGTTCAGTTACAAAATATAAGGCAAGACCAACAGAAAACTAAGAGGCTTTGCATCAACAGAGTTCCCAATAGTAGTTTTCAATGTTCTTTGCAATAGGAGTGTAGCTTTGTATAGTTCTTCAATTTTTGCTTTGCTCTTGGTAGTTTTTAAACAAGTTACGAGTAATTTTACTTGTGCACCAAAGTTTGCATGGCACTGGCACAATTCATCTCTTTTGTGGATAATTTTAATTCATAAAATTATTACCATGACATCAATGGAACAGCCTTTTAGGCTCTGCATAAGTAGGCACTTCTCAGTTCGGTGGCCCTTCCCCTAGTCAAATATTGATAGATGAGCCTGATTCAGCTGCCACCATTCTTTCTGGGACTTACCAAATTTTTTATTGATATAATTAATCGAGCCCGTTGCGAATAAATTTTTTTTTCTTACAGGCGGGAAGGATAGGTGATCTCATTTTATCACATAATAGGTTTGATAAGAATGCTCTTATGCTGTTTCTTATTATCAGTGATTAAAGGAAAATGCATGAGGTCTGTTCCAAAAATTATGATAGAAATTAGATTAAATCATCTGTAGTAGTGAAAAGTCTCTCTTTGTACGCATACCTCCTTTTTGAAGAGATCAAATGCTGCATCAATATGTAGAGCTTTGACGTTAAAAACAAGATCCTTTCTGTCTGCACAGTGTAAGGCAATCCTTTCTTCATTTGAAATGACAACAATGATGCTTTTTGAAGGTCTAGATACCAAGGCAGCTTGGAGCGAGTCCCATTCTTCTGTGGACTGAAGATCATCGATGATGACAAGGCACGGATGATCTTTTAGAAGCTTACAGCACTCTTTTATCGGATCTCTAATACTCATCATACAGTATGTAGCTTCATTTTCATCAAGAGAATGTGAATAAAATTCTAAAAGTAAGTTCCTGCAGAGGTCTTCCAAATTTAATGGATGGGATACATCCACCCATCCATATTTATCAAACAATTGGTGATTGTAAAGCATTCTGTGGTAGTAAAAACTTCTAACAAGAGCAGATTTGCCAACACCAGCTACTCCCCAGACTGACATCACTTGCAAAGCGTCGAACCGTGCTTTGGATGGATAATTAGTAAGTTCATGCATTTCCAATTTGCGTGCAACAAGGGGAAAGTGGTCCATCCTGGCACGGACCACTTTCCTTTTCAAGGTGAGAATCTCATTTTTGCTAATTATTGCCCTATTGGTAGCGTCAGTCATAGCTCCATCTGTTTGAGGACCCTGCAAGTTCAAGGCAGATAAGAGGTGTTTGGATGAGGATGCTTAAAACTTTAGAATTTCACAAAACTTTAAATCAAGCTCAAATGTCAACAAGATTCTTAAAGTCATGGTCTAAATCCTATTTATCAAACCACAGCATCAGTTAGGGAACAAGAGTGCAACAAAGATGCATCATGCAAGGAATAAAGGAAAAGGAAGGTACATGAGCTCCTTGAATAACTTCTGTACACCCCTACTTAGCTACTCTTAAGGCCATTTCCAATGCATAGTTATATAAATATTTCCAATAGGTGAGAATGTGACAACACCTGCTAAGAAATAACCCTTCCAATGACACCTGCTAAGAAATAACCCTTCCAATGCCGATGTAGAGTTTTCTGCTAGCAATTGATAATGCGAGAACATACACTGAGGGCACTACCTAGACTCCAATGGATTAATGATTGTTTCTAGTCTTTTTAATTTTGAGTCTAGTTTGCTTATTTTGACGACTCTAGTTCTCTCTTCACTGTCAATTTGTAATAGCCCAACCCAATATCTCACATAGTAGTAGTAGTTGGCCCATGTGGACCAGTTATGGTTCTGGTTGTCGTGGCTTGGTACCACCTTGGAAGTTTAGGGGGATAAGGGCCAGATTATAATCCTTATCGCTCCAAACATAGCACTCCCAGGCTAACCCTTTTACACGAAGTGAGGACTAAAGTGTAAGAGCAGTGCTATGCATATGCGGGTCCGTTCCACGTGAGGACCTAGGCCATTAGCAGATTTTAGAATGGGGTGTTACACAATTACTTGCTGTGGCAGATTATATCCTACGTGGACATCTAATTAATGCCATGGACATTAGCCAAGGGGGATCATTGGGAGATGCCAAACACCATTCCTAGGTTAACCAAAACCTTCTTTGCATCCCAATTAAATCCAACGCAGCCACTCGATCCAGATGACCACATTGTATGCTGTGATGCTCAAGAAGAATACCTTCTTTTCCTTCATCTGTTCTCACTAGGGTAAGCTTGCATGAAACATGTAGTTAAATTCAATAAACGGGCATCAATGTCAGTCATAGAAACTGTCCACACTACCACATGAGTACATGACAATTAATTTGTATGACTTTTACAACTTCACTGTGTTCTCCTTGTGGGTTCCCTGCGCTACTATTGGGCACGGCTAATAATTATGTGTAGATAACCTATTTGAGTTTGCAGATCAAATCCCCAGAACCTACATTGGTGAATTAATGAATATCCACAACCTTGGACCTCAGACATCAGTTTACATGTTCACATCTCTCCCCCAAAACACCTCTAGTACTCTTTATCGCAGTACATTGTACTAAAAAAGTCTCCGTTTTGTAGTAGTTCAACACATATATTCTTGCAAAACATTGAACAAAGACTCATTTCTATCTAATTTTGTTCCAAACATAAGTTTTTAAGCGAAACAGGAATCACATATTCACTGTCAGAAAACCTCGATTGCTAACTAGATGATGTAATAAACCCAAGATCACTAACTTGTTTCTTATTTCTTTGATTCTAAATTACAAGACACCTTCAAAATGCACATAAATTTTTAGTGTTTTAGTGGACGTATATAACAAGATTTTTCATTTATTAATTGTAGTAGTAGACTTTTCAGTGAAATCACCATATCATAATTTTCGCATGATCAAGCAGTGTATTTAAAAGTGCATTAAACATCTTAATGGACTACTAAACAGAAATGAGGAATTAAATTCATATGCAAAAATAGCTAACCATGATAAAGACATACCTCCTTCAAAAAGACACAAAGTGACCGATCAGCTGAGAGTCTCTGGAAGTATGGAACTCCTGTGCAGAAGCTTGCAACCTCAAACTGCTGTGTGGACACAATAATACAACTCCCGTTCCTCTGTTGTGCAAGATGCCCTCGAATGGCATTCCACTCTGAAATGAACACATCTTCGAGAACTATGAGGTATCTATGGTTGTTCACTTGATGCATGAACTCCTGGATGAGATAGTCTTCCGCAGGCAACTCCTGCTCTCTGTTTAGGACATCTCTACCAACAACTGCACCATGCTGCTCTTGGCGGGAGTTTGCATAGAACTGATTCAGCAAGCTCCTGATGAACTCATTGTGATCGAATGGACGCACCAGCTTTACCCAAGCACGGCACGTGAAGTTTGCCCAGACTTTTGGGTGCTCAAAGGCATTCCTGATAATGGATGCTGCCTCAAGATTACCCCCTGTCCCCCACAGTGAGATCACCTGAAGGTCACGGCCCTTCTTGGTAATCAGCTTTGTGAGGGCTTCCAAGTCTTGTTGCTTTAAAGTGGAGTACCTTGCTTGAGCGAGCATGTCAGGCGATGCAACAGCGGCAGCCGGTTGGTTCAGCTCTGTGCAGTACTTGGGGCCAGGGTTGGCAATGAGGTTATATCGCGCATTCCTCTGGCTTACATCCTGGACTCTTGCCTTCAGTTGCTCTATGATGTCAACTGCCTCATCCAGGGGAAGCATTTGTGCCTTGAAATTGCAACACCGGATTAAGCGGTGCCACCAGTCAGACTTTGTGTCCAGGTGGATAATGAATTCAATGCAGTCTTCCACGTCATAGGCAAGGTCACGAACCTGAGTCACCCATGTGCTCACAACATTGTTCCTGACATGCTCCTCAGTGGTGATGCTGAGGAAGGACTGCATCATATGAAACTCTCCAGCAATAAACACCAGGTCACGCTGCGTGCTCTGCCGCAGCTTTGACTCCTCCTCGATCGCTGACTGGGCCTTGCTCAGAGTTCCCTCCACCAGCGACTTGGCTACCCCAAGAACCAGGTCTGCCATTGTTCTCTGTCTTTCCTTGTGTGTTTGTTTTGTGGAGCAGCTACCACCTGACGCTGTTATTGCTCAGAACTGAACATGGTCTGAGTACCTAGAGGTGGGAATATAAAAGGTGAGTCCAACATCTCATTTGGACATTGGTAAATGTTGGTGTATATGTGAGCCCATGTATAGAGGCCCATGTATAGGATCTATATATCCCACCCTTCTAGGGTTTGGAGGAATACAAGCCATTATTATCTCCATCATGGTATCATTAGCCTAGGGTTAGGGTTCCTTTCTCCCCTCCCACCTCTAGCAGCCAGCACCACCAGCCGCCGCCGGCGCCATGGCCGGCCGGCCGCCGGTGCCGCCGCTGCCCCTCTCCTCCTTCCCTCCCCTCTCCTCTTCCTCTCCCTCCTCTGCTCCCGCTCGCGCAAATCTGGGCGGCTGGGCCGCCGGCGCCCGGCCGCCACCTCCTCCTCAAGGGCGTGCCGGTCGCGGACGCCGCCGCGGGTGCCGCGGCCTCCTCTGCTCCGGGCGCCGCGGGGGGGGGGGGGGGGGGGGGGGGGCTCCTCTGCTCCGGGCGCCGCAGGGGCCGCCGCTGCCGCCGGCGCAGGGGCCGCAGCAGCAGCCACCTGACGCCGCTGCCGCCCGGGTCCCCTGCAGCTCGCCGCCGCCGCCGCAGCTGCTGGCGCGGGCACCGGGGCTGCGGGGCCCAGCAGCGCGCCGCCGTCGATCCGGCCGCCCTGCGAGCCGCAGCACAGCTGCTGCAGGCCGCGGGCGCCGATCCGGCCGCCCTGCAGGCCGCGGGCGCCAATCCAACTGCCGCCGCTGCGGCCCACCGCGCCGCTATCGCTGCGGGCAAGCAACCCGTCGTCGATGCCGCACCCTGTCCCGCACGGTCTGGCCTCGAGATGGCGCCCGAGGATCCGCCACTCGCCGCCGCCACCCTCCGTGGGCAGCAGGCCGACGTCGCTCTCGCCGCGGCCCTCCTCGCCGCCAAGTCGGAGGCTTCGGCGGCCCAGGAGCGGGTCCGCGCGGCTGCCCTCGCCTGGGAGCGCGAGCGAGCCGCGGCCGACGCCTCCGCTCTCCGGGTCGCCGAGGCGGAGCACTTCCTCCACGTCTCCTCCGGCCGGCCCGTCGACCCCGAGCCCGGCGCCTCTTCCTCCCGCCAGGCCCCGCCCGCTGGATCTGGAGCCCGGTACGACCCGACCGACCTCATGGTCGCCCAGCTCCACCTCCAGGCCGCCGGCGTCCAGAACATCAGAGCCTTGGTCACCGTCCTCCTCGACCCGACGTCCTCCTCCTACGGACGCTGGCGGGACCAGGTCCTGCTCACCCTCCGCCGCTACGCCCTCGACGACCACGTCCTCCTCGACACGCCGATCGAGGGGCAGGACGTGGCGTGGCTGCGCCTCGACAGCGTCGCCATGTCCTGGATCTTCAGGACCATCTCCCTAGATTTTCAGGACCTCGTCAGGACCCACGGCGGCACCGCGCGGCAGGCCTGAGTGGCACTCGAGGGGCAGTTCCTCGGCAACGCCGAGTACCGCGCCCTCCAGCTCGACGCCACCTTCCGCACCTTCGTGCAGGGGGACGTCTCCGTTGGTGAGTACTGCCAGCGAATGAAGGGCATGGCCGATGCTCTTCACGACCTCAGGGATCCGGTGTCCGATCGGGTCTTAGTTCTCAATGTCCTGCGGGGCCTGAGCAGCACTTATGACCACCTGAAGAGCTGGATCGCCCGCCAGAGGCCCTTCCCCTTCTTCCTGCAGGTCCGGGACAACCTCGCCCTCGAGGAGATCACCAGGGGTCTCGTGCCCGGATCGCCCTCATCCCCTCCACCGCGCTCGTCGCTGCTCCACCGGCTTCCTCCGCCGCCCCTGCCACCTCTCTCCTTGGTGCTGCTCCCGCCGGGCAGACCGGAGGTGGGGGGGCCGTGGACGTCGTCGTCGGGGGGGACGTGGTGGTGGTAGCACTGGTGGCCCTGCTTCTGGGGGTACCGGTACCGGTGGGGGCCGTCGGAGCGCGCCGACTCCTCCGGCTCCGGCTCCGACTCCCGCTCCTGCCCCTGCCCCTGGAGGTACGCCCTGGCCATCTTTCGGCAACCCATGGTCAGGGCGCATCTCGATGTGGCCGTTCCAGGGTCCGGTAGGGAGGCCTCGTCCTCAGCTCCAGTCGGCGGCCATGTTCACCGGTGCTGCTCCCCTCTCCGCGCCGTACTGGACCCCGCCCGCTCAGCCCAACCAGCAGCCGACCTGGTCTGGGGGTGGGACCAGGCCGCTCTAGCGTAGTCCTTCAGCACCATGGGACTGACGCCGCCGGTCAGCACCGAGTGGATCGCCGACTCGGGTGCCTCGTTCAACACCACTCCTGATGCTGGTATCCTCTCTTCCGTCCGACCCCCACACCCCTTTTGTCCTTCTTCTATCATGGTTGGTGATGGGTCTTGCCTTTCTGTCACCGCCGTGGGTTCCGTTCCTCGTCTTCCTAATGTTCTTGTTGCTCCTCAAATGGTTCACAACCTTCTTTCCATTCGACAGTTTACTGCTGACAACTCCTGTTCTATCGAATTTCACTCTTTTGGTCTTACTGTGAAGGATTTGGCTTCCCGGCGTCCGCTCCTCAGATGTGATAGCCCGGGGCCCCTTTACACTCTTCGGCTTCCTGCTTCCGCTGCTCCGTCTTCGACTTCTTCTTCGTCTACTGATTTTGCCGTGACGCCTTCTTCCCCCACCTGGCACCGCCGGCTTGGACACCCCGGCCGCGAAGTTTTGGCTCAGCTTAGTCGTAGTACCGATGTTCCTTGTACTAGGGCTCCTGCTGAGCACCTCTGTCATGCGTGCCAGTTAGGTCGTCATGTTAGACTTCTGTTTTCTTCTTCTTCGCATGTTGCGCATGTTTTGATCTTATTCACTGTGACCTGTGGACATCTCATGTACTCAGCATGTCTGACTACAAATATTACCTGGTCATTGTTGATGATTTTCCTCATTACTCTTGGACTTTCCCTTTGCGCGCCAAGTCTGAGACCTTCCCCACCCTTCACTTCTTTGCCTGGGTGTCCACTCAGTTCGGCCTCACTGTTAAGGCCATCCAGTGTGACAACGGGCGGGAGTTCGATAACTCCACCTCCCGTTCCTTCTTCCTCTCTCGGGATGTTCAGCTGCGTATGTCTTGTCCGTATACCTCTCCTCAGAACGGCAAGGCTGAGCGAATGATTCGCACGACGAACGACGCCGTGCGCACCCTTCTGATCCAGGCCTCTCTGCCCCCGCGCTTCTGGGCGGAGAGCCTCCACACCGCCACCTACCTGCTCAACCGCCTTCCGTCCACTGCTTCTCCTGCTCCCACTCCACACCACGCTATCTTCGGTACCCCTCCTCGCTACGACCACCTTCGGGTCTTCGGGTGTGCGTGTTACCCTAACACCTCCACCACCGCTTCTCACAAGTTGGCGCCCCGCTCGACTCGTTGTGCGTTCCTCGGGTACTCCACTGACCACAAGGGCTACCGATGCTTTGACCTCACCTCTCGCCGCGTTCTGATCTCCCGACACGTCGTCTTTGACGAGTCGGATTTCCCCTAATCCACCTCCTCCACACCTTCTCCTGACCCCGAGCTGGAGTCTTTGTTTCCGACTGACCCGGTGGTTCAGCCACCGTTACCTGTCTGTCCTTTTCCTGTAGGTTTTCCCGGCGCACCGGCACCGCTTCCGGTGATCCCTGCGCGGACCCAGTGTCTCCCGCTGCACCACGCGCGGCCCCGGTGCCTTCCCCTGCCCCTGCGCGGTACGCTCAGTCGGTGCAGTTGTACCGGCGTCGTTCGGCGTCGACACCGGCGCCGCCTCCTGCTCCGGAGGCTCCTGCGACGCCTACACCGAAGCTGTCGCCGCCGCCGACTCCTCCGGCTCCCTCTCGAGCCGAGCCGGAGGTGTACCACCCGCTAGTCATCCATCGGGGTCCTCGGCATATTCATCCCATGGTGACTCGGCGGATGGCGTCTCAAGCCGCGACTCTCTCCGCCACTGAGGGAGAGCCGCGGGTCTCTCCGGTACCCTCCTCTGTCCGCGACGCCTTGGCGGATCCTCACTGTCGTCGTGCGATGGAAGAGGAGTACGCGGCTCTTCTTGCCAACCAGACGTGGGACCTCGTGCCGCATCCGTCTGGTTGCAATGTGGTGACTGGCAAGTGGATCTGGACGCATAAGCGTCGGGCTGATGGCACACTGGAGCGCTACAAGGCTCGCTAGGTTCTCCGGGGGTTCACTCAGCGACCTGGTATGGACTATGATGAGACCTTCAGCCCAGTGGTGAAGCCCGCTATGGTATGTACGGTCCTCTCGCTTGCGCTCTCGTGCTCCTGGCCTGTGCACCAGCTGGACGTGAAGAATGCGTTTCTTCATGGCACTCTCTCAGAGACTGTCTACTGCTCTCAGCCAGCGGGATTTGTGGACTCGAGTCGTCCGGATATGGTCTGCCGGCTCAACAAGTCTCTCTATGGTCTGAAGCAGGCTCCTCGGGCTTGGTACTCTCGGTTCGCCACGTTCTTGCTGACATTGGGGTTCACTGAGTCCAAGTCCGACACGTCTCTCTTCATCTACCGCCGTGGGGATGAGACTGCATATCTGCTGCTCTATGTCGATGACATTGTGCTCACAGCCTCCAGTCAGCAGCTACTTCAGAGTGTCATCTCCACTCTGCAGCAGGAGTTTGCTATGAAGGATCTGGGTCAGCTCCACCACTTCTTGGGCGTCACTGTTGAGCCTCGCTCGTCTGGTCTTCTCCTTCACCAGCGGCAGTACGCACTCGATATTCTGAAGCGGGCTGGGATGACTGATTGCAAGCCCTGCTCCACTCCTGTCGACACTCAGGCGAAGCTGTCTGCTGATCTGGGTGATCCGGTGGCTGATCCTACTGCCTACCGGAGTCTGCCTGGCGCTTTGCAGTACCTCACCTTCACCAGGCCAGACCTCACCTACGCTGTTTAGCAGGTCTGTCTCCATATGCATGATCCCCGGGAGTCACACCTTGCTGCGCTAAAGCGTCTCCTCCGCTACGTCCGTGGCACTGTGGACCTCGGCCTGGTGCTTCACCGCTCGTCCTCTATTGAGATGGTGGTCTACACCGACGCTGACTGGGCTGGCTGCCCGGACACTCGTCGCTCTACTTCCGGCTACGCCGTCTTCCTGGGCAGCAACCTGGTCTCCTGGTCGTCCAAGCGGCAGCCGGTTGTCTCCCGCTCCAGTGCTAAGGCGGAGTATCGGGCTATCGCTAACGGCGTGGCGGAGGCGTCCTGGCTACGACAGCTCTTGGCGGAGCTCCACAGCCCGCTTGCCAAAAGCACGCTCGTCTACTGCGACAACGTCAACGCCGTGTATCTCTCCACCAACCCCGTCCAGCATCAGCGGACGAAGCATGTGGAGATCGACCTATACTTCGTGCGCGACAGAGTCACCATCGGCGATGTTCGGGTACTCCATGTCCCGACTACCTCCCAGTTTGCTGACATCTTCACCAAGGGACTACCCCCTCCTCGACCTTCTCGGAGTTTCGCTCCAGCCTCAACATAGCCGGTGGCTAGTTGTGGCTGCGGGGGGAGTATTTGCCCTTTTGTACTCTATTTGTACTCTCTTCTTGTCCAGTCTTGAACACCGCTGCGCCGGTAGTTCAGACTGCGGGGGGTGTTAGCTTTCTCGTTGTCCAGTCTTGAACACCGCTGCGCCGGTAGTTCAGACTGCGGGGGGTGTTAGTGTATATGTGAGCCCATGTATAGAGGCCCATCTAGAGGCCCATGTATAAGATCTATATATCCCACCCTTCTAGGGTTTGGAGGAATACAAGCCATTATTCTCTCCATTAGTAAACAAGACTAAAAAGACCTGTAAGATGAGTTGAGATCATGAAATATCAATTTAGCTGTAGACTGAAAAGAATCTTGCCTTTGAGCCCTCTACTTAATCAATCATTAAAAGCTGGCACCTCTAGTGAAGGGATCTGCAGCTAACCCAATACTCTAATCAAGTAAGGTTTCAGAAGGAAAATTAATCAAGTGGGAATGTTGTACAGAATGATTGGACAGGTTGTCAAAAGGAACCAAAATGATTGCTTAAGAAAAACAAAATCAATTGCCTCACTACGTTCACTATGTTAGCCCAAATGAAATTTGTTTCTCAACCCCAAAAGCCCAAAGGGCAGTCTTACATATACTCCAGCTGCATATTCTAGGGAATATGCTACTAGGCGGCCACTGGAGGCCAGT
Source organism: Panicum virgatum (assembly GCF_016808335.1). Taxonomy (NCBI): domain Eukaryota; kingdom Viridiplantae; phylum Streptophyta; class Magnoliopsida; order Poales; family Poaceae; genus Panicum; species Panicum virgatum. Next base: position 34,641,184 of record NC_053152.1, on the reverse strand, counting down.
AAAACCACCGTGTGATCCCATCGACGGTCGAGATCACCCCAAGGAGGCTATACCTAACCCTATCTAGTAATATAGATAGATACATAGACACACATATGTGAGACTTATCTAACACATTAATATATTATAAAAGAAGCACAACTCGGAGCACTTGATTGCACACCATGGTTACTAAACAAAATGAAAGAATATCATACTAATTAAGAAGTCCTTAATATGAATTAGTTTGCTATCAAACAGCTATGACTGAGATGGGAAACACCAAGCATAGGCAGGACGGAGCATTGAAGTTGACTCTTTCTGCAAAATCTTATACTCAACTAAATAATATAGAAGTATGTCAGAGGTACCATGTTTTCAAATCGTCTAGTCGGACCTAGTCGCCATGGGACCGATCAGACGACTAGTCGCGATTAGTCGTCGATCAGGCCGATTAGTTGAGCCTAGTCGGTCCTAGTCGTCTGTATAGTCGTCCTATGTATACCAGGACCAATATGATATATATGCTATATAGTACTTAATATAAAGCAAGCATGGAGACAACAATGATGGTCAATTTTTCACTTGTGAGATATGATTTGTGAACTGTCCAAAACTATGTATCCCTGTCCCATAACACTTAGCAGAGGAGAGAAAGAAGCTAAAGCAAGAGGGGAAGTAGAGCTTGAGCATGAGTAGACAGCAGAGCAGGGGAGGGGAGACCACAGAGCAGAAGCACAGAGCAGAGCAGTGGCGAATCCAGGGGGCATGGGCAGGGGCGGATGCACACCCCGGGCCACCCGGGCCATGGCCCGGGGTTCGGCCCAATTTTTTTTCATTTTGCAGTAGTTTCTACTTCTGGACTTGGATCAATTGCTGAAGAAGGACTTGGATCAATTGTTGAAGAAGAATAAATATATTATTTTGCGATGATATTTTTTGTATGTTATCTATCTTTCCGTTTATATTTTCATGTATCTTTTGAACTGTGAGTTTATGGACGACTATACTTAAAACTCGGCCCGGGGTTCGACTCAATCCTGGTTCCGCCACTGGGCATGGGGCTTGGCTGGGTCTGCCCCTGGAGCAGAAGCATGAGTAGACAATAGAGCACAGATCAGAGCAGGGGAGGGGAGAACACTTGCCGTCGGAGGAAGAGGAGCTCATCTTCAGGTGCTGCTGGTGGTGGCAGCCTTGGGGGAGCCGGAGCCGGAGGCGGAGCAGAGGAACGCCGGCGCCCAAGGCCTGGCGGAGCCAGAGGTGGAGGCGGAGCAGAGGCGGGGCGGAGGCAGAGCAGAGCCAGAGCCACAGGCAGCAGCGCGATTTGGGCGGGTCGGGAGGCGGAGCAAAGCCGGAGCCGCCGGCAGCAGCACGATTTGGGCGGGGCGGCGGGCGTCGGGCGGCTGGACTGGTGGAGGACGGTGGACCGCTGGGCAGCTGATATACCTCTATATACCTAAAACCTAATGGGCCACCTCTCCAGCCCACCACCGGCCCAAGCCCACAACGCAAAATAGCCTAGGAAAATTCCATGTCTGATCGTTTTTCTAGCTGATCGGCGCGACTAATCGCGATTAGGCGACGACTAGTCGGACGACTAGAAAACTAGTCGCTCCAACCTAATCGGTGCCCATTATCGAGGTCCATGGACCGATAAGCCCGACTAATCGCGACTAATCGCGATTACTCGGACGACTAGATAACATGGCATAGGTATACAGACAGGTCTGTGCATTGTTTCGAACCAGTAAAATTTCTATACAGAATGGCTGATGGAATAATTGCAACAGGTGAATAATCTGCAACGACATGCTCAGCTATACCACTATTTAGTGTGGATATGCTGACATAAAGAAAATATCCTAATGTAAAATACATTGTTAATCTAACAAACAGGGCCGCCTCTAGAAATTTGGGGGCCCGGTGCGAAATCCAAAATGGGGCCCTAAAATATTAAAAGGAATAGTATATTTAATATAATTAAGATACAGTTTCGCACACCCCTTGAAAAAAAGATACATATTCAGACAGTGTATCTTATTTCATACAATATTTTGAAATATATCAAATATCAATGCTGAAAAAAGTAAAGATAGTTCTAACCTCATGTTCTACTAAAAAGCAGTATCCATCTAGTATTTTTTTCAAATGAATTTTTCAATTATGTCTTCATAATAAATCTTCTCCAAGACAACATTTTTAAGAGTTATTGTCACCAACTTAATCCAACCCATTTGCAAAATACATTTTTTTTTTTGAAACGGAACCGGCAGGAGAGCTGCCCGTTGTATTAATAAGGAGAGAGTAAAGCCTAGAGGCTACAAAACTGGAAAAACTGGAAGAAAAACTTTACAAAGGGAGCCCGCATTCGAACTCTCTAGAAGAAACACAAGCTCTACCAATTAGGCGCGCCAGGTGCTTCGCCCCGGTCAATATCCAAGCCGAAGCCTCTCCCTTCTTCTCTGTCACGGCAAACGAAGGCGCTTCTGTACTATTGAAGATACGTGCATTACACTCATTCCAAATCTCCCAGCATACGAGGATGACAAGAGATTTTAAACCCTTGCGCGAAACTCCTTGTCGCAGCCATCTCCGATTTGCAAAATACATGTCCATATACAAGAATTAGTAGTGTTGTTTAGGACTAGCCGGTTAGGGATGGTCAAAATAACAATATTCAATTCAGGAAAAAGGCTCATCTCACGTTGGCAGTTGGGTCTTGGCGGCTTACCGGCTTGGCCGAGATGGCGATTCCACGATTGGCGAGATGACATCGCACTCCTGTAGTCCTGCTGGAGTGCTGCGTCGAGACATAGGCCATTGCGAGTGCTACTGGTGTGCTAGAGTTCTTCGATTGTGAGACGCCAAGGCCATTGCTGCCTCAGGACATGGACAGGGACCAGGCTGAGGCAGCTCAGCGGTGGCAGCTGTGACAGTTGATGGGATCGCCGACGCAGCCAGTTCACGGACGACCGTCTGGGCAACGAGAGTGGAAGGGACGTGACACACGATGCAGGTACGGGAAAAAGGCTCGCTGCAAGATTTAACAGACGAGCGATGATAGATGGAGATTGGACTTTGGGCCATTAAAATTTTGGGGCCCTTCGTTTTTGGGCCCCGGAGCGGTTGCTCACCCCGCTCCTGGCCATCGACGGGGCTGCTAACAAACTTTTTTTGTCCCAAACATCACACTAATTTTACACTTTTGAATCAAGCAGTGCATCTGTCTGACTAAACACAGCTCTTACTTTCTCTGTTGCCTGGACACCTACCCAAGTAGAAACAATGGATTTAAGTTCTTTCCACAAAAAAAAACACATTGATAGAAAATCCTACCCTGCACTCAACGTGCATACAAGGAGTCTGTGTGCATGTCAGCAAAACTATTGGGCCCACATGTCATTTAAATGTGGGAACAATATAGCTGTATGTTTTAGACCATATGTCGAAAGTAGAAAATAGTATGAAAGTCAACAAAAATTAAGAGCGGCTCCAGAGACAGGGAATACTAGGGAGATGAAATAGGAGATAACAATTTATATATTTTATTCACCACTCTATGGTCCTGTACAGTATGCATTAGCTGGCGCCCTGCATTGATTGTGTGATTTTGTTGCAGCAAGTCAAGAACTAGTTCCATTGTTCAGATGCCCCCTTTTCCCAAAGAGTTCTGTGGTAGCAAATAACTCACTAAAGATGTTAAGAGGATTAGAGCCTATCCACCAGCGATGCGAGCTGTCCTGAATGTACTATAACTCAGACCCAAAATACACGCATCAGACTGGCATAATCTAAATGCGATGACTGATGATAAAAACTAGTGAATTTGTGAAGCTACCAGAAAAACTGACAAGAATCCTATAGCATTGTGGAATGCGTGGGTGAATATATAGGAGTACATGGTTTGGAGGGCAAGTAGCCTCTCCTAGAGATAAGAAAAGTTATCTCAATCCTAGACGAACCATATCCAGAGTTGCCTAATATACTAACATCCCCCGCGCAGTCGTAGCGGTAGCAACACGAACGCACAGACTGGAGAACAATGGAGATATCCCCGCGCAGTCGGAATGCTGATGTGAATGCTTCGACTGGAGTAGCTCATGCAGATGATAGCCGTTAGTGCCGAAGTAGCCGAGGTCGAGGTGGACATGGTCAAAGCTGTGGAGGAGGGCGCGGGTCCGAAGCGTCAACGAAGGATGATGAGCCGCAGATGGCGATGGAAGATGGTGCAGCTAAAAAGCACGTCTCGTTTTCCTTCAGCAAGATCGGCGGCGGTGTTCGCAAGCTTGCAGCAATAGGCGCGGACTCAGAGTGACGAGGACCGGCAGCATGGGTGGCTCCACCTCCTGAAGAAGGCTCGACACCAACAGTGGTTGGCTTGATCACGAGCGTCGGCGCTGCAGCCTGGGAAGGCACGGCAACAACCTCATCCTCGGTAGTGTCAACGACGATGCGGCGATGAACGGCATCGCGTCGCAATCCGATCTCTGATCGGAATGAAAAAGAAAACAGCAGCAACAAGACGAACCTTCGGGTACTTCCTCCGCAGCTACTCGCGCTCAAGGCAGCAGTGCAGTGGCGCTGGTAGGAAGGGGGAGCGGGGAAGGGGCGGAGCCCCACGGCACTACGGCCTAGTTGTCAATTAGCAGTGCGGTGGCCCGACAGCCCCAACAGCGCGGTGGCCTGGCGACCCCACGATCTTCTTCCACAGCCACGCACTCGCGTTCATGGCAGCGGTGCAGCGACGCTGGTATGAGGGGGGGCGTCTGGCCTGTTGCGCAGAAGGAGCACGGATCCAGATGCGGTGCCGGAGGGAGCGACAACGCGAAGGCATGGCAGGCCCCTCGGCGGCCCCATGGCGATGTGGTGCCTGATGATGACGACGAGCGGCACTGCCATGGATTGGCCACGGGTAGAGGTATGTCCCTCTGCTGCTGCATGACCACAACGGCGCGGCGGATTAGAGGGATCCGCGCGCATCCTACGAGGGCGCTGGCCCCGGGAGAGATCGATTTCCCCAGAGGCGGCGCGAGGGCAACGGAAGCCAGATGCCTAGGGTTTGAACTAGACTCGAGATACCATGAAAGATTATGTGGAATGTGTGGAATGTATTGCATTGAGCCTCTAGGGTGAATATATAGGAGTACATGGCTTGGAGGGCAAGTAGCCTCTTCTAAAAATAAGGAAGGTTATTCTGAGATTACAATCAATCCTAAACTAACCATATCCACAGATGCCTAATATACTCTAAAAAATCCGAATTTCCAAGGCCTATACACTGCACAATGATCTACTTTTCATTGCCACAATGGATAGAGATACAACTTGGATCACGCAATACAAAGATGTATACTGAATAAGTCTAAGGTAATCCTAGAATAGATTGTTATACATATGCGCAAAAAGGCATGAGTGTAGATCTTTTGGGTCAACTGGAGGACACTCTAACCTCATGCAGAAAATCTATGATTCGGCAAGCTATTTAGCATTTTAGTTGAATGATACCCCAAGGTGTGAACAGCTAATCAGGAAATTGCAATCCATGCGATTCAGAGATGCAAAATGAAAACTTAAGCATAAACAACTAAACAACATCTCAAATCTGAAGCATAAAACAGAGGAAAAACTTTCAACCCAGAGACCCCATCTCACGTACCTTCCCATGTTTGCTTACAGAAAATCCCATGTTCCTTGCACCAGAACGACATATTGGGGCGACAGGTAGATGCAATGTACGGCCATCTAGACAAAGAACTGGAAACCCTTCCTCTTCAAGCTCAAGCTGCGCCAGAAGGACGTATTGAGGTCAATGGAGTGGGATGGAATGATTGCACAGATTGTCAAATGGAACCTAAATGATTGTTCAAAAACAACCCAATCGGTTGCCTAAATTAGTTCGGTAATATATTATAGAATACATTATAAAAGAAGCACAACTCAGAGTAGTTGATTGCACACCACAGTTCTTAAACAAAGTGAAAGTGTATCATACTAATTAAGAAGTCATTAATATGATTAGTTTGCTATCGGCCAGCTTTGATTGAGATGGCAAACACCAAGCCTAGGCAGGAGCCACCATTGCAGTTTAATCCTTTTGCAAAATCTTATGCTAACTAACATTTGTTTTGAGGTAACTATAGTCACTATATTCCACTAACTAGTAAAGAAATACATTATAGGGGTAATACAGACAGGTTTTGCACCAGTAAAGTTTCTATACAGAATGGCTGATGGAATTGTTGCAACAGGTGAATGATCTGCACCGACATGCTCAGTTATACTTATACCACTATCTACTGAGGATATGCTGATATAAATTTAATATCCGGATATAATTAATCTAACAAATGTTGTTTTTCCCAAAAGATCGCACAGATTTATACCATCGAATCAAACTGTGCATATGTCCGATTAAACATGGCTCTTACTGTCTCTGCTGCCTGGACACCTACCCAAGTTGAAATAAAAGATTTATGTTTTTTTCCAAAAAAAAACAAAACACACTGAAACAAAATTCAACCATAAAAGGAAAACAGTTGGGTCCCACATGTCACCCAAACGTGGGAACATTGCTGCTGTATGTTTTAGACCAGGCCATATGTCGAAAATGCAAAATAGAAAATAGTAGGAAAGTCGATAAAAAGGCACCTCAGAGGCTGGGAAAACTAGAGAGATGAGATGGGAGATAACAATTTATATATTTTACAAGTGTAGCACTCTATGGTCTTGTACATTATGCACTAGCTGGCGCCCTGCATTGCTTGTGTGATTTTGTTACAAGAGCTTGTTTCATTGTTCAGAACTTCAGATGCTACCTTTTCCCAAAGAGTTGCGTGATAGCAAATAAATGCTCATAGATTCACTAACTAAAGATGTTGGGACCTACCACCGACCTGCATCATCACACTGGACAAAGAATCCAAATATTACTAACTAAAAGATGTTGGAATTTGGAACTATTCACCACCGAAGGAAGTGAGCTGTGCTCAATGTACAATAAGTCAGACCAAAAATACATACAGCAAATTGGCACAATCAAAGGTGATGATACAAACTAGTGAAATTGTGAAACTACCAAAAAATAAACTGTTCATGAATCAGTATTTCTAATACGTACACACTGCACAATGATCTACCTTTTACTATCACAAACGGGCCCCCCTATCATAAGAATAAAACATGAAGCTAGGTTGATTTATGCCGATGTAGTGCATATTCTTATAGGAGATGATAGTTTCATCACCATTTTTGTCAGGAGTAGCTGCCATTTATGAGCTATTACCCTCACTCAGCACACAATCCATATCCAAGTCCCTCAGAACTCACCGTAGTGGAAATCAGTAACGCGGGTATAGAGTGGAGTTTTTCTGATATTCTCGTAGTGATAGTTACTTTAACCGAAAAGCAGGGACAGAGCTTAGAGAAAGGTAGATAGAGCCGGAACTAGCCCCTTTTTTTTCTCGAACACGCAGGAGAGCTGCGTATCTTTGTATTAAGATGAAAAAAAAAAGGGGTTGGTCCAAATTACAGGGTCCAGTTCCTCTCCTTGGACCAAAGAGAGGGCTGCAGAAACATGCTAGAGCTATTACATAAAGAGCCGGAACTAGCCCTTACTTACCCAAAATGCCACGGATAGAATGGACAGAGATACTTCTTGCATCATCCTAAATGCGAGAAGTATAATGAATAAAATCTAAGAGCCTAGATTGTTATGCATATGAACAAAGAGTCATGGATGTGGATCTGTAACTAGGTCAACTGGAGAATACTCTAACCTCATATGCTCAGCTTCTGAGATCCAGAAAATCAATGATTCAGCAAGCTATTTAGGCATTTTAGCTCAATTATTTACCAACACGCGAACAGCTAATCAGGAAATTGCAATCCATGTGATTCAGAGAAGCAAGGATGAAAGTTAAGCATCACAGCTAAACAAGATCTCAAATCAACAACACCCTCTCATCTATGAACCATGAAACAGAGAAACAACTTTCAATCAACAAATCCCATGTCTCTAAAAAGAATCTCAAGTACCTAAGGTACCTTGTGCCAGAACGACGTATTGGGGGTAATAGGCAGATCGATGCGCAGCCGTCGAGACCAAGACTTGGATGCCCTTCCCCTTCAAATTGAAGCTGCTAGTCTGCTACCGGTTTGAGGTCAACGGGGTGGATAGGGGTTGCCGTGCCATGGGTTATTGTGGGCGCGGCGACGTTGGGGGTCTCGTGGAGTTGCGGAAGGGGAAGGAATCTGCGGGTCAAGCGCTGGACATCGTGGGTGGGCGATGGAGCTGGATTGGTCCGTGGTGGATCGACGAACTCGGGTCAACGGGACTGAGGGGCCATGTTTGGTTCCCATTATAGTTTCCTAGAACAAAGTCGAGAAAAATATCTTGTATACATGAAATACTAAATAAAATTTATTTATAAAATCTTTTTAGTAATGGATGTAATTTTCGCGACGAATTTAATGACAGTAATTAATTGATGATTAGTTACAGTGATGTTACAGTAACTATCCTCTAATCGTGCGGCCAAAGACCTCATTAGATTCTTCAGAATTCTGGAGTTGATTTTGTAAACTGCTTTTGTTTGACACCTCTAATTAGCGGTCAAAGTCCATTCTAGAGACTTCTAGGAACTATCCAAACAAGGCCAGGGAACTTGAAAATAATTTCTGTTTTACATTTTCTATATCTATTTATATATATATATATATATACTAAGGCATGTTTGATTCCGCTTTTGTGAACCTTGCTTTTTTTTTGAAAAGCAAGATTCTAGTATAAACCGAATCGTCTGTTTGGATAAGTCAGATGTTTGGCAATTCTAATTATTTTGAGTTCATGAGTTGAGTGGTAAATGTAACAAAACAAACATAAGCATCTATCAAGCAACATGGCAAGCAAAAAATGGCATATCCACTTGACAGGTCCAGAGACTCAGGGTCCCCAGCGGACCCATGTGGTAGAACCATCTAAATTAATTCGGCTTAAGTGCGATAACTATTGCCATGAGGGCAATCAGGACTAACTCGCACCTCAAATGGAGTAAGCTGACAGTCTATTGGGTAATATCCCAATTTCGATCGAACCTAAAGCATACATAAAATTCGCACAAAGGCGAGTCCAAAGTTTACAATATTCTATAAATTTTACATCACAAAGTCTGATACTAAATTATTATTACAGACCGAGTACGAAACTTGACAAAGTACTTTTAAAGTTTAGACATAAAAGAATTTATTAGAATTCTTATGCAGCGGGAAAAAATCTGATAATCTAACGATAATAAGGATTCGATTGGCACTAGGAAGGGGTGGTGAATCAGAGACCGCCTCAGTATAGGAGCGCTTTTCTTTTCTAGAACGAACTTTAATTCAACGAAATTGCGTGCCAAGAGAAGCTGAAATTAAAGATTCAGCAAGTGAAAGGCCTCTTTCGTTCCGGAGGTGAAATGCCACTTTGAAAGAAGCATCAGAGATGATGCTTTAAGTTGTAGATAAGAGGTTCCACCTCACTTGAAAAGACAGAGAACTTAAAATCCAATTTTTTACTTCCACCACAGCGAAATCCGATACCACACCCCCACGAGCATATTGCAGGATGACACCAACATTTGTTTCATCCAACTTAAATTTGGAGCGAGCAAAGGAAGCAAAGAGCCAGAAACAACGCGCATCATCAAGAGTGTGGAAAATCACAGGAGAGCCGTAGAGGAATCGTACCTTGTTAGAGAATTCGACCCAAGGGGAAGGATCGAGGGGGAGTGCAGACATGGTGATGAGAAAAATCGCAGCAGCCCTTACATGATACTTCCCATCCTCTCTTTTTAATAACTCTATTATATCAGTAAAATTAATGCTCATGACATTTTATGATATTTCCATTGAGACTGGGATAATTACCACGGATCGAGTCAAGCTGCCATGCTCCACCACTAACGAAGCAATCTCGATCGTCATCGCAGGACATTAGTGGTGATGTGATTGACCTGTGCTGTGTCGCTCTGTAAAGCAGAGAAAATAGATAGAAGAAGAATTGGATTGGCTTGGTTGGTTGATTGGTTCGTGGATGATTTGTATTGATCCACGTGGCGTGGAGAGAGAGGCTGACGTACCCTGCCGAAGGGTGGTCGCCAACGGCGCCGTGAGGAGCCCACCCCGACGGTGCATTCTCAACGGCCCCAAACATGTTCTTTGTACGGATTTTTCAGGATTGGGTTAAGGCGCCACCCGTCGCGCTATATCAGATCGGCGCGATCCGTTCCGTCTCGCAATCCTACATAAGCGCAATGCATAATAAGCAAACCAATCAGTAAAACGATGCAGTCTTAAGGACGCTCACGTGATGAGAAGTGGAAAACATGTGGGTGACATCAACACTCCTTAATTATTTATACTTGCTTTTCTATTCTTTTTAAATGATGATATCTCTCGCATACGGGGTTCAAATTTTATTCTAATTGCATTGTTGTGTTTCTTAGAGCGAGGTCTACAAAACAAGATCCAATTTACATATATTTTGAGGCTATTTTATTTGTACTATCAAGTTGTGCATTATATTTGTAACAACTTATATAGATCATGTAACAATTTATGTATATGTTAGATGTCAAATTATGTGTATCAACTTGTGCAGAGACAGTGTACAAACTTATGTGTTTTTGCACCGTACAACTAGGTTAGGTGTATTACTTTTTAAAGAGTCAGCTCACAAAATAGTAGTTGTCTTAACTTATATGTAATAGTATTTGGGCAATTTATGACAAGTTGTGTGTCAACTTATGTATATGTCAAGTCAGAACTTACGTCGTCTTAACTTATATGTAATAGTATTTGGGCAATTTATGTACAAGCTACGTGTCTACTTATGTATATATCAAGTCACAATTTACGTAGATATCATGCCTTGACTTTTATAGAGACCATATATCAATTTATGCTTTATATCCTATGTACCAACATATTTAAAGACTTCCATACCAAGTTATATATTTTTTTAAAAAAAAGTAACGTTCAAACACGTGTATTTGGAGCTTATTTTATTGTATTTATCGCAAGAATATTAGTATATGAATTAGTAAAGTAGTACTCTTATATGCTAGAATATACAATATATTCCTATAATATTATTATTTTAAATAAAAAGCCTCACATGTTGTCCATATTTTTTAAGCAGACTCTCTCTCGGCCCAAATATTCAATACATGTGATCGTGTTGTACCAAAACTTGATCTGCTTAGGTTACGGCCCATGGGCCAAGGCATGCATTAGCAAAAGCAACCCATGTGGCATGGTCCAACACATGTAAAAAAACAAAACACGCTAGGCGGGCCAAACACGCTAGGCGGGCCAGGCCGCGCTTGCACGCAGGTCGCGCACTCCATCATCCGCGCGGCTAGTAGCCCGTTAGAATTTCCCGATTTTTCAGGATGTGTGACTGCGTGGGCCGGCGTGGGAGAGCTATATATCACGTCCCTCGCAGTCACCTGAAAAGTAATGTGGCCCGTTAACTTTCGGCCCAGATATTGATGCAGCTTGATTGCAGCCCATTTGTATATATTTTTCTCTTACCTTGTACATTACCTTTTCATTCCTTTTTAATTTACTATTATATTTGTATCTTCTTTTTTAAAACTTTTCTCTTTTACTTTTCTTGTTTCATTTTATTTTTTCCATTTCATTTTATTTTCCTTTTCACAAAACTGATTTTGATAATTTCAATATTTCATCTATATATTCATTTGATCATTTTACATTTATTTTTCCTTTCTTTCTTATAACAATTTTGTACCTTTTTCTTTTCTTATCTTTTCTTCATTTTATATTTTAAGTAAATGCTGAATTTCCTCTATTTTTATTTTATTTTATTTTCCCTCTTTTTGGTGATACTAATTTTCCTCCCTTTTTTCTTTTTATTTTCTTTTGTATACTACCTGCTTTATTTTATTTTGATTTCCTTTCTATACTTGCTTGTAGCTACTCTTACATGGGCATCTCATGATATATGATGTTCGTGACCTAATAAAGAGTATGTACATGGAGTATGTGATCATACTAGAACATCTATGATGATATACACGTATGGTATATGACCATACATAGAGTATATATATGGACATACTTTTTTACATATTAATACTAAGGTATAAACATAATATATTTAAAAACTAGGGATACTTTTGAAAATTTATATATATATATATATATTCCTTTGAAGCATCTTAGAATTAGTATATGAACATACTCAAAGTGATAAATAAGTATGCGGACATACACACGGTGGTATACTGATGATAAGAGTAGCTACACGCGAGTGTAGAAAAAACTCATTGTTATTTATTTTTCATAAATATTTTGCACATTATTTTTGCTAATTTTAAGAATTATTTGTTCGTGTGTTAGGCTAATTTGTTTGTGTTGTGGATACAATTATTCTCCATGTAAAAATAATGTTATATTTATTTTACATACTATATCTACTCGTTGTACGAGGGGTTTGTGTATACTTAGTCTTCCTCTATATGTATATATATTTGGGCCCTGAGTATATATGTTGAGCTTGGAAAAGGGCCCAACACTTTTCTCGTCATCAGTGGGTAGTTCGTTAGGTTGACCAAATGCTCACCAACAAGCTTGTTCAGGTCCCACCGGCCAGGCCAGGTAATCCACCCAACCAATCCAAGCTCATCTCAAAGACACAAACCATTTTCTGAAATTCAAGCGGCCTGCGAACAGACTACATCCACAACCAGAGGTACTGCAAAATTTTCCCAACCAAATGGATTGCCCATCGATCCGTGCATCCTCCCGAGAGTATAACTGCGCCCAGTAAATCGTTGCATGCGACCGTGTGCTAGCTAGCTTCTTCTCGATTGGTAGCTACGACCTAGCTCGGGACCACTTCTTCCATGGCGGCGGCTGCAGCTTGCCACGCCAAGCTCTCGTGCCCGACACTTTTGAGCTTGCTCCTGCTGCTCCGGGTGCTCGTCGTGGAGCCGGCGGCCGCCACGTGCTCCGTGGACGCGATCTACAGCTTCGGCGACTCGATCGCGGACACGGGCAACCTGCTGCGCGAGGGCCCCGTGGGGTTCTTCGCCTCCATCGGCAGCTACCCGTACGGCCAGACCATCCGGAAGCCCACCGGCCGGTGCTCCGACGGCCTCCTCATCATCGACTACTTCGGTGCGTATGCGCCCATTTCCGGCGGCGTCAACGATGAGCTTGAGTTGCAACTAGTTACTCAGGCGATGACTTGAAATTTTTTTGTTTTATTTGCAGCGATGGCGCTGAATTTGTCTCTGGTGAGCCCGTACATGGACAAGGACGCCGACTTCGCCAGCGGCGTCAACTTCGCGGTGGCCGGCGCCACGGCGCTCGGCCGGGCCGTCCTGCTCCAGGGCGGCGTCATGATGCCGCCGGCGAGCGTGCCGCTCAGCACCCAGCTCGACTGGTTCAGGTCGCACCTCAACGCCACCTGCGCCTCAGAAGAAGGTAAGTTGTGGATCTGCAAAATTCTTGAGATTTCTTTTGTTAAAATTCTTGCTCAATTGAAGTGTATCTGCTAATTTATTGAGCACGATCAGATTGCGCGAAGAAGCTCGCCGGAGCGCTGTTCTTGGTGGGGGAGATTGGGGGAAACGACTACAACTACGGCTTCTTCCAGGGGACAAGGTCCATCGAGGCCATGAAGACCTACGTGCCTCAGGTCATCAAGACCATAATGGACGTCACCAAGGCAAGTCATCTTCTTGTTTATTGTTTGTAAGAAAAAAAATTGTTCCGACCTCTGCGACACACTTAGTCTTCTTGTTTATTGGAACAATAGAGTTCGTGTAGTTTATCTTGTCCAGAAACCTTTAGCACTCCATCCATCCACTAATATTTTTGAACTAACCAATGTACTATAAAGCATTAAAGAATGGAGGTAAGTATTTCATAATTAAGGAACCCTCAGATAATTTTTGGTTAGTCATGTCTCTTGAAATTTGTCCAACGACCACCATTCGTCCGTTAGACCGTTGGAGGCTTGGAGCTCATCTAAATGCGTTTCTATACACTAATAACCTTCACCGCAGAACTTTACAAAGAGGAGCAGGTTTAGTTTCTCGCAGTTTCGACTGTCTTTCAATATATCTAGTTCACACTAATTCACCGAAAAAGTGTTTGAAATACTTCAAATATTTTTGGGCCAGTTATTACCAGTCACTACTCACTAGCTAGGCGTCAAGGTATGGGCTCTCCATAGTTAATATACTCCAGTGTCTGAGACTTAGGGGACTGCTGGAATTTTCGAAACACTCGATCAGAGTTTCTTCTCTGTCTGTCACTAGCTAGGTATGCTTGTAGTAGTAGGTTTGGTAGGTGGCGGATTAGATTTGCGTTCAGGGATTAGTTGTTCCTTCAAATCTAACAGGGATTAGTCGTTGTTTCCGGACCACTTTCACCAAAGTTCGTTGAGCAGACTCACCATCTTGAGACTAATTAATGAACCTGTCCATTAATCCTTTGTTGTTTAATGAACCTGCAGGAGGTGATTGAGTTAGGAGCGACCCAGATCATCATCCCGGGGAACTTCCCCATCGGGTGCTCTCCGAGCTACCTATCCCTCTTCTCCGTGTCCGGCACCGGCGACCTCGACGACAGGGGGTGCCTCAAGAGCTACAACGCCTTCGCCCAGCACCACAACGAGCAACTCCAGACGGCCATCGATGACCTGAGGAAGGCCAACACCGATGTCACCATCATCTACGCCGACTACTACGGCGCCTTCATGCACCTGCTTGATCATGCTTCCATCCTAGGTAGGTAGACAACCAGCAATCCACCACGAATTCATGGCTCTGATATCCTGTGCCCGGATCTCAAAGCGGCCACAGATGCCTAATCAGAGTTGGTAACACGTCTTGGTCCTTGGTCGCAGGGTTCGAGCAAGACTCACTTCTCCAGGCATGCTGCGGAGCTGGAGGGGGGTACAACTTTAACATGAACTTGATGTGCGGCGCGCCGGGCACGAGCGTGTGCGCGAACCCAGCGCGCCGCGTGAGCTGGGATGGCATCCACCTCACCCAGCAAGCATACAGGGCCATCGCGCTTTCCCTCCTCATGGAAGGGTTCGCCCAACCGGCTGATGCCGTGCAAGAGATTTGGAGTTGCTAACAGAGAGCGTGCCATCCGTGCTTGTACCTCCTAGAGTTCCATTCAGGCTGCTTGTACTTTTGATATGTGAATGTTTTCTCTGAGTCTGGAATTTGTGTTTGTTTTATCGAATACGCAAAAGGATTGTGTATCTTTTCATTAAGGTAGAAAGAGAGGTCGTACCCAATGCGCATAAGCGCCGTTACAGCATGTGTGAGCGCCAACACAACACGCCTAAGCGCCGTTACAGCAGGCATGAGACAACCGAATCTAGAGGTCACCTTGCTGCCTAACAATCTCGACGACATGTTGCGTCCAGGGGTGGTAATGGGCCATGGCTCTAATGCTCTCTTCACAATCCTACTTGGCCCTTAATTTTTTTAACTCAAAATTGAATAAGATTAGAGCCCGATCCTTTTAGGACCCGGCTCTTAGATTATCTAGACAAAAAATTAAGGCCCTTTACCACCCTTGCGCCTGGTTGGAGCCCTGACGCCTTGCCTTGTATTCCATCCAAGCTTCTACCAGAGTACGAGATGGGAGCTCGGCCAGACGCCTGACCCCCGATGGCGTGTTCCCAGTGTAAGGGAAGAGCTCCTAGATGGCGGAGTCTGGAATTTGTGTTAGACTTTATGTGTTTAATGTGCCATCGCGCAGAAAAACCATCTACATATATTTGTATTGTTCATGATAAAAGCAAGTGTGAGAAACATCCCTTGTCATAGAATTCAAGTCATGAATTTATCAGTTTGCTGTTATCTTGGTCATGTGGCTTAGCATTTACATCATCTGTCTTCATCTTTTCACCTTCACCTAATTTTACCGCCTTATCATGAGGCATAGGGATAGTACCTCCTGGAGTTTCATTGGGCCTCTACTTTCAATGTGTGAAAAATTATCACAACCCTCAATTGAGTTCTGGTGTGTCCCTGCCTAATGAATCTTTGAAAGATTGGAGGTTTAATCAAGAAGTTGCTCGCCAAGAACTAGTTAAATTGATTGTTATGCATGAATTGTCATTTAGCCTACTAGTTGAATATCCAAAGTTTAGATTATTTTGTGGCTGCCTTAAACCCATGGTCCAAAGAAGTGTCTAGAACAACCAGTTAATCTGACTACATTAACTCATATAAGAAAGGAAAAGCATAGCTAAGGAAGATACTGAGCTTCTCAAAATCAAGGATTTCTCTCACTACTTATACGTGGACCTCAAACCAGACTTTGGTCTACTTGTGTGTGACTTTCTAACTTCATTGATGATCAGTGGAAACTTCATAAAGATATCATAAAGTACACTCAAGTAGAGTCACCCCATGATGATTCACTACCGGAATCCGGCAGCAAACTACGGGACACTCGCCAAACAGCCTCTATACTGAGTGCTACCAAAAAAACACTCGGCAAAATAACATCACTCGCAAACAAGGTCTTTGCCGAGTGTTTTCTCTTTTACACTCAGCAAAATATACATTGCCGAGTGTCTCCTTCCGGTGCACTATCCGTCCTTGCGGCGTTGCATATATGACCAAGTTTGGGAGGGAGTCCTGATCGGACTTGGAATTCTTAGTCGAGTTGGACTCGACTTGTTTGCTGTACTGGATTAGGTCATCCAGCTCGTCCTCCGAGTTAGAGGAGTACTCGGAGTCGGAATCGGTTAGTCCACCGATTTTGGAATATGTGTGCTTTGGGTGAGCAAGAAGTGGGATGCCCATCTCTATACGGAGGGCGTTCTCGTTCATCCAATGTAGCCATGATTGAGTGGGAGTCAATCCTTCGGGCTCCTTAATCCAGGGTTTGTCGAAGATCGACTTGCTGGATTGTTCTGGAGCTTTGGCTTTTCCCTTTTTGAGCTTGGCCAGTTTCCAGAGGACGTCAGCATAATGGGGTGGATGGGCCATGGCATCCATAAACAAGTCGACATTATCTGACCAGTCTTCGAGATCATCAAAAGGTTCAAAGTTGTCGAGGCTGTTCATGGATTGATCAAAGTCTTGGTCAAACAAGGACTCAGAGGTATCAGTCAGTTCAGGAATCCGACTGTGAGCAGGTTTCGGTGAAGGGTTCTGAGGTTTCCTGGAGGAAGACGGTCCCATCCAAACAAGCTGGGGGTTTGTCTTTCTAGATCCCCCGCAGATTCCTCCTCCTGATTTCTGCTTCATGTTTTGCAGAGTGCCTTCAGCCATCTTAATGCAGTCGGCGAGTTTGGAATCTACTCGATCGATCCCTGAGAGTATATCTCCCAAGCGTTCCTATGGTGGGTTCAATGCTTCTGGGTTCTGCTGTGATTTAGATGAGCCAAGGGCGGATTCTGCAAGCTTGATGCATCCCTCTATTGATCGTGAAACTCGATCTACTCCATCGAGTAGTTTTGAGTCGTTGATCTTTGGGCGTTTGATTGACTTGAGATAAGTCACGTATTTTTCGAGAGTTTCGGAAAAGTGAGGTTTTTCGGAGTCAGAATTTGTATCGAACTCGACTGACCCGAGAATTCGAGTTGGAGTCTATATGTTTTCTGCATTGTCCGAACTGAGCTCGAGTAGAGCGCTTTTTCTGTTAAGATCTGCGATCTCGCAGATGTCGGTGGGTTGGAGGGTAATTTTCGGTTTAGGCGAGTTGGGCGTGACGAGGTGGCTGGAGAAACCGCCCGATCCGTCAGCCGTGCAAGCCCAGGAACCGAAAACAAGGGTTGTGCCCTCAGGCACGTCGTCGGCATTGCTTGATCCGGCCATCGAATTCGCCGATGAACTCGCCGAATCCCCTACCTGGCACGCCAGCTGTCGGTGTTTACCACCAAGTCTGCTCAGGGATACCCTTAGCAGTAAGGTTTGTAGGTAGGGATCGACTGCTCTGGAACTCGATGGTGCAAGGAACACAAAGATTTAGACAGGTTCGGGCCGCGAGTTGCGTAATACCATACGTCATGTGTTGTTGTTTGTATTGCCTTAGGTATTGATGTTTTGAGGGGGTCCCTGCTCACCCTTATATATCCGGGGGGACAGGGTTACACGGAAAATCCTAGCCAAGTACAGTTGGAGTCCTACTACAACACAGTCGGGTAATTTTCTTTGTACTGCAGCTAGTTCTACGCCTAGTCGGGTAGTTACAAGAGAGGTAAGGTACATCTATGAGCTATCCCTTACTCTAGAATATTTTATGCCTATAAGCAGTCCCGCTGCCCCAGGTTTGACACCGAGTGCCTAAAATTTAACACTCGGCAAACAAGCTCTTTGCCGAGTGCTGGGAAAAAAGACACTTGGCAAAAAGAACTTTGCCAAGTGCTGGACAAAAAGCACTCAGCAAATGATAACTTCAAAGCATATTTTGAAGTAGTAAATCAATTCAAATAAACAATTTTTATTTTGATTATTTCTTCATTTGACAAAGCAGTAGTAATGTTGTTCACAAAATGTACATCTCTCTCATATAGTTTCATGAAACTAGAAGAGAGATATATAAAATTGTAAACAACGTTACTACCACTATGTCAGATGAACAAATGGAAAAAATAAAAGTTGTAGAACTTCAGAAGTTGGACAACTTTGTAATTGAACACTTTTAAATTTGAATTAGTTTTGCTAACGAATACTACGCTTGAATTTCTCAAATTTGAAATTTGATTTTTTTTAAAGTACGTCGGATGGGGAAATAATCAAAATGAAAGTTGTAGATCTCGAAAAGTTATGAAACTTTGTAGCTGATAACTTTTTGATTTGAAATCATCTTGTCAAAGAAAACTACGTTTGAATTTTCTCAAATTTGAAATTCAAAGTTTGTAAATGACCTCAGATGGGGAAACAACCAAAATGAAAGTTATAGATCTTGAAAAGCTATGAAACTTATTAGCGGACAACTTTTTGATTTGAATTCATTCAGGGCCTCAAACAAGCAATTTACACTCGGTTTAGTATAATATGTGGGAACAAAAATGGAATCGAGCCACAAGTCAGAGTGGTGCAGTGGTAGACGGGGTACATGTGAGGGGGAGGTCGCCGGTTCGAATCCCACCGGCCGCGTAGCGCGCAAAAATGCCGCGACTTTCCGGTGGGGCCCTCCCCCTACTAAATTTTTATTTTTGTGTTTTTTCGATTCAAATTTTGACGAGTATTATTTTTTACTGAGGGTCTTTTGGCAGTTGGCAAAGATTTTGCCGAGTGCCCAACAAAGAACTATTGGCCAAATACTCTTTGCCGTCTAAATGGAAGCCGAGTGCTCTTTGCCATGGGTGGCAGTCGGTAAAGGCTTTGCCGAATGTATTTGGGCCTTTGCCGAGTGCCCCTGGTTGGCGCTCGGCAAAGCGGCCAATTCTGGTAGTGATTGAACTATGTTCAATGCCTTGTTGGAAACACTTCAAGATTGGAACCTAGAAAGCAAGGTTTCTAAAATTACATTGGACAATGCATTGGTAAATCACAACTTTGTTGCAACTTTGCAAGATAATCTTGTTGCTAAGGGTTAATTCATTCGTAAAGGAAAATTATTTCATTATCATTGTGTGCTCATGTCCTTAATCTAATTGTTCGAGAGGGTTTCAAGGCTATTAGTGGTGTGAACAAAAACATTAGAGAGAGTGTTAAGTATGTAGAGTTCACAAGCTCGGAAGCAACAGTTCGAGGCAATGGTGGAGCAAGTAGGTATACCTGCTGGGAAACATCCTCCTCTTGACATTGTGACTAGGCGGAATTCTACTTCCCTTATGATCATGACAACATTGAAGTATTGGCGAGCATACGAAGCTTTAAACCAAGATGATCCACAATACTCATATGAATCTTCAATCAGGGACTGGAAGGTGGTAAAAAAGCTAAGTAACATGTTAGAACCATTCTGCGATGCCACTAATGTAGTCTCCGGCTCAAAATATCCTACTTCAGATTGCTACTTCCATATGCTTTTGGGAGGTGAAGAAGGAGCTAGACAGGTAATCCTAAAATGCTGACTTGATAATTGCAACTATGGTGCATGGGATGAGGGCAAAGTTGAACAAATACTGGGATCTCTCCTATTTGAAAAATCTGCATTCCGGTGATTCTTGATCCTAGGTTTAAAATTTGCTTTCTTGATTTCCGCTTGAGCTAATGGTTTGAGGATGAAGCATACATATACATTTCTAAAGTAGAGAAGACATTTAGAAAACTCTTTGTTGAATATTCCTCATAAATCAATGTCCTAGTTGTTTTTTTTTTGACATCATCAATGTCCTAGTTGTTGAGAGGGCACATATGGTCAATATTGATGATAGCAACCCATGGACAGATTGGGGGCAACATTAAAATGCACAGAAAAAGAAGACCAACAAATGAGTTAGACAAATACTTAGGAGAAACAATCAATCTAGGATCTGATCTTGATATCTTGCAATACTAGAAAATATACTCAACCACTTATCTAAGGATGGAAACAGATCAGATACGCGTAGAAACGGATTCGGATATCTTGGATATCTGTTTTCCTGTTTTCTTCCAGTTTCCACCCCCTATGATGGAAATGGATCGGATACGCATGGAAACGGATTCGGATATCTCGGATATCCATTTTCCTGTTTCCTTACTATTTCCATCCCTACACTTATCCAATACTGGCACGCATGGCCAGTGATATTTTCGTAGTACCTGCATCAATGGCGGCCTCAGAATCAGCATTTTCTATTGGATGGAGAGTGCTGACTGACTATAGTAGCAGGTTAAAATGCTGACTATACTAAGTGCACACGCACTTAGTACAGACCAGGCGGTACCTGACGCGGAGCCGATACTAAACGGGGGATTTCACTCGGTACTAATAAGTGTTTCTCTAGCTGTGCGCAGGTGCGGCGTGGAGCAGGCAGGGCACGGCAGCAGTCGTGTGGGCGCGGCGCGGAACGTGGCGGCAGAGGTGGCGGGCAGAGCATGGGGCTTAGGAGGCGGCGGCAGCGAATGGTAAGGAAGGAGGCAGCTGAAGGAGGAGGGAGGAGGTTAGGGTTGGGGAGATCCAACAGATAAGATTGATTGCATGAATCTAAGATACCAGGGGTGGGCCCACTTTGATTCAAGGGTATTCAGTTGAATACCCATTATTTGGAGCAAAAAATTTTGTATATATAGTGTATAGCATGCATATGTATTGGAAAAAGAAAAAAGAATGAATACATCAACAATGTTGAAACTTTGGCCCCATAACCGATGGCGGCTATCTAGGCCTCACGCGCCTCCACCGGCCCATCCGGCCCAAATTCGCGCCATTGCCTGCCTCGCAGTCCCTTTGTGAGAACGTGATGAGGCTGTGCCGTGCGGCATCTCCGCATTGGCGGCTCGGCGCTCGGCGCAACACATATCCCTGATTCCCCCAAATCCCCAATCCTTTCTAACCCTATCGAACGATGAGCAGGCAAGCGGCTGGCCCCAGTGAGCCAGTGCCAGGCGGCATCGTGCCGTCGCCGCGTCAAGGAGTGCGCGGTGTGTCGTGCCCATGCGGCTGCGGCCCGCAAAGGATTCAGTCAATCGAGGAGAGCCGCGACGGGGCACGGAGGCAGGCCGCAGGGTGCGGGCAGTGGCGGCGCGCCGGTCGGTCGACGGGTGACGGCCAGTCCACTGCTATGCGGGTGTGGGCAACTGGGCAAGAGACCGGAGGCCACGGTGAGCACTGAGCAACACTCAAGTCAAGTGAGCAGAGGGCACAGGCACATGCAAGGTTTCCAATTTCATTCGGAAACTAAATTTCTAGTGTCGGAATTGAGACTAGTGAAGTAGAAAGTAGTGATTCGTGTCGGAATTGAGACTAGTGAAGTAGAAAGTAGTGATTCTTTCGGTGAGTGTGACTGATTGTGAGGAATGATGAATCACTATATCAATGATGTGAGGAATGTTGAAAACTTCACCAATTTGAGAAGTCTAGCAGATTTGTCTATGATGTTAGTTAAAACCGATAAGTGTTCTTGGTATCCAATTGTTTACAAACTGCTAAAATTGGGGCTAGTCCTCCCTGTTACAACAGCTCGGGTTGAGAGGATCTGTTCTGCAATGAATTTTATTAGAAACAAGTTGAGAACCAAGATGGGACAGAAATATTTGAATGATTGATTGGCTACATTCATTGAAAGGGAATTATTCTTGTAAGTTAAAAAATAAGGACATCATCTCTTCTTTCCAAAGTAGCAAGAATCGAAAAGTTGATCTACAAATTGCAAGATTTCTTATCTTTTGTTGTTTTATACCCACTTGATATGTTAATCATTTAGGCCTTGTTTAGTTGCAAAATTCAAAATTCCAAATCTATCACATCAAAAGAGAATTTTACATACATGAAGTATTAAATCTAGACGAAATAAGAAACGAATATAGTTTTCTTGTAAATTACGAAACGAATCTAATGAGCCTAATTAGGTTATTATTAGGCACTAAATTGCTATAGTAATTGCTACAGTACACATACTCTAATGATGAATTAATTAGACTCATTAGATTCGTCTCGTAATTTACAAACAAATTTTGTAATTAGTTTTGTAATTAGTCTATATTTTATAGTTCAAATATGTAAAGCTTCTATTTCAAAAACTTTACCGGTGCAACTAAACGAGGCCTAAGGATATGTATGTTGGTGCTAGTGCATATGTATTTTGAACAATTTTATGTTATGGTCACTTGTGTGCCATAAATCCTTGGCTGTGAAAATTTTTTTTGTCGTTCCAAATTTTGAATACCTATTGTTGAAACTCTGGGCCCGCCCCTGTAAGATACTGTAAGGTAAGAAAGAAAAATTGTTCCAGAAGATAGGGTTCCGCGATCGCGGCTAGATGTAACCCGTGGCCATCCGGCCGTCATGTTGGCCAGGGAGGGGCGTTATGCATTCCGGAAGGTGGGTAAGCTAGACGTCCCACAGCCCACCACGGCCCACTTGTTCCACCGTCGCCTAAAACCAGCACAAGCAAGTATTATTGTATTAGCAGTTGCATCTATTTTTTACATGAGAACACGTGACACACGGTACGTAGGTATGTATGTTGTTCCTTTTTATTTTTCTCTACGTTAGTAGTTCGTTACTTTTGCTAAATATAGTGCATACAGCATGCATCCAATGTAAAATAATAGATTCAACATTTGTACAAGTCAAGTTTAATATTTCAAATAAACTACTTCAACATTTCAAATAAACTACTGCAACATTTTATGTAATAGTGTTGAAATTGTATAACTAAAATGTTGAAATGGTAGCATCTAATTTGTTGGACGTTTAATATTATAAATAATATATGTCAGTTGGATCTCATTTTGTAATATTAATTATGAACAACACCTAGGTTCAAACGGAATTTGAATTAGATATATAGTTTGAAAGCTATGGTCATTTGAATGTCCGATTAACAAAGTAATCCCAACAGTCTCGATGCAAATCAGGTGCGCGCTACTGTCCTCTGGTTGGGGCCGTGACGTGTCTGTCTCTTTTCTCTTCCAGATTCCCAGCCAGGAGCCTGCTCAATTCATTACCGTTGGATGTAAGCAGTGGCGGATGCAGGATTGGAGGCAAGAGGGGGCTGAAACAATAGAGATGTTGATTTGTGTGAAGATTTAATGGTGATTTGGAGGTCTTGCTACAGTATTTTACGTGTAATTATGGGAGCTTAGGGGGGCTTGAGCCCCCTAGCCCCCCTCCTGTATCCGCCCCTGATGTAAGTACATACACAGATCTTAAAGTGGAAAAAAAATTTCATATCATCTTTAAGTGGAAGTTAGATAGCTTTTCCACCTTCAAGAAGATATATATAATAGGATTACCGTGCATCAACAGAGCCATGCAATGCACTGCAGGCGCGGTGAATGGGCCAGGCCCAGGCTTCTAGTTGGGCCTCAATTACTGGTCAAAACAGGCCTAAAGCTGGGTTGGCTGGGCTAGTTCCACGTGAAAGGGAAAAGGATGTTAGGTTAGCTCAAGTCTAGTTTAGCTGGAGCAAGTCGACGCTAGGTCCGGTCCAAACGAGATTATTAGGATTGGTATTAATGTTACGGGATAGACCGGGAGCTTCACCCTGCAAGGGGTTCGGGTCGACCCTTTAGTGAAGTCGGCCCGCTCCTCAATTTGGCCCATGGATCGAAGCGGGTCGATCCTAAAAGGAAAAGGGTCAAAAGGATCACGAACCTATCGTTCCGTGGTGCCCCGTGCCCCTAGGGTCGGACCTCCTCGGCCGCGGCGCTATCACCGCGCAGCGGCGGCGGCGGAGCCGGTGAGGAGGGCCTTGGTGGCGCGGATGGAGGTGAGGTTGTTGCCGGAGCCGGCGGCGGTCGGGGAGGAGTCGGCGGAGCTCCCGCTGGTGGCGCAGGTGGAGCAGCGAAGGAGGTCGACCTCGGAAGGGGTGGTCCTGCCTTCATCCCATTCACCCCCAAATACCTCACTTCGCCACCACGATGAGCACCATCGAGGCCCGGATCACACCCCTCTCCCTCCTTATGCTGATCTTTGGTGAGAAATCTTGTTCCACTTTGCAGTTTCTTTTTTGCCTGTTGTTTCGATTTGGTTTGCGGCTACTTCTGCTAAGATTTCAATCCATCCGCGTGGAGCAATGTTTTGGGGGATTTTGTCTTGCTGATCTCCACCTCACGAGCACACCCCATCGTCAGCCTTCACCCAAGCATTACCGGAACAAAAAAAGCCCCAAAGTGTCCCACACTTTTCTTTCTCTTTGTATGGATTAACTTGGTCAGGTAGCCAACTGCGTCCTTGCTTCCTCCAAGCTTTGTACATATGCAGATTTTCTGCTTAGTTTTTGTTTGCTATAAGATTGGGCGTAGAAGAACTTCACAAGCTGTAGTACCTGATTAATGAACGGGGTTACAGAGGGAGCCATATACAAGTCATGCTTCATCTGGGTGTTACAGAGTAGGTTTTGATGCATTAGTGAACAACTAAATGCCTGGATTTTGGGTGCTGGAATGCTTTTAGTTGTATCTTGAAGTAGGTGGATGGGTGTTTATGTTTCACAAAAAAGAAAACACATGATCACTTGATGCTACAAAAGAAGGATTAGTTACGGGCATATAGCTTATTAAATAGTTGATTCAAGATGTGGCTTTGGATAAATTAATTTTCAAACTTCTAATATGTTCAAACTTCTAAACACACAGAATTAGCTACTGGTTTGGGCTTTGTGCTGATCCTGCATGCTTTGTTTGCGTACTTGTTGCTCTTTTTTGTGATACTCTGACGATGTTTTCCCATTTTTTGTGCTGCTCTTTTTTTATTGCACTAACGATGTTTTATTGCTACTATCCCACAGCGAAATCCCTACTCTTGCGACCGAATATCGTGTGGTCGACAGAAGCCCAACTGGCACAAGCACTAATGATGGTGAGTACTATGTGCTTAAATATAAACTGCTTGCACAACGGGCTTGTGAATTTGTGATAGACATGAACATGTTGTGTCTTTTATTGATAGGTTTCGATGAACATATTGACATGTGTGATGTTGAGGCTGACAATAGCCATGGCCAGTCTGAGGGGATCAATCCATCAATCCAAGCAGCAATTGATAGGGCAACCAAAAATTTCAGATCCGCTTGCTGGAAAGAATTTGAACCAATAATTGAAGATGGGGTGGTTGTGCAAGGCAGGTGCAAACATTGTGATACTCTGATGGCTGCCAAACGTGGTGCAGGCACAAGTTCTCTTCTAACCCACTTGAGAAGATGTAAGAAACGGAGCAGGGCTCTCAGAATAGTGCAGGACTTGAGTTCTACATTGAGGTCTCCTTGTGGCACTAGTTTGAAGGATTGGAGCTATGACCCAGATGTATCACGGAGTTTGCTTATGCAGATGATATCATTACATGAGATTCCCTTCCTCTTTACAGAATATGATAGATTTAGAAGCTTTGTGGCAAGTCTCAACCCATTGTTCAAAGTGCCATGCAGAACTACAGTTAGGAATGGTTGCATTAAAGCCTTTCATGAGAAGAAGGTTGCACTCAAAGAAACATTGAAGAATGCAGGATGTAGGTTCTCGTTGACTACGGATATGTGGACAAGCAACCAAACACTTGGGTACATTGTTGTAACTTGTCACTTCATTGATATGGACTGGAGGTTGCAAAAAAGGATAATCAAGTTTATCGATGTGAAAACACCCCACACTGGAAATGAGCTTTTGAACAATATTCAAAACTGCATTCAAGATTGGTCAATAGAAGATAAATTATTTGCAATAACACTTGACAATGCTGCAGCAAATGGTACAATGATGGACTTGTTGAAGCATAATCTGGTGGACAAGAAATTGATACCAGCAGAAGGGAAGTTGCTTCACCACCGGTGTGCGGGGCATGTCATCAATCTCATTGTCAAGGATGGGCTCAAAGTTGTGGAATCTGTTGTTGAAAACATTCGTGAAAGTGTAAAGTATATTCGTTCTTCACAATCATTATTGACTGCTGACCTTCCTAGTCTTTCATGATATAAGTCTTTGATGGAGCTCTTGTTACTGTGAAAGGTCCTCATCATTATTGACTGCCTTCTCTGAGGATTGCGCTCTGAAACTTCCGAAACCCTGTTATTTGTGGCTTTAAATTATTATACTTTTTAGTTGTGAAGTACAAGTTTTCCTTCTTAGGTCAGACTTATAGTTCAATTGTAGCGAGCTGTATGAAATGTTGAATCTGTCCATCCATGCCGATCATTTGACACTGCAGCGCATGAATGAAATTGGAGATAACTTGCTGATGTCTGTTTCTTGCTCCTTTCAATCCTTAACTGTAATGTAGTGAAGGCATGCAACTGTAGTCGTAATCGCTTGTTGGTGGAAAACACGGATACCAATACAGCGATACTTGTATCTGTATCGGCCTCATACGGGATACACACTCGATGCAAAGTTTCAGTATGCACAGGCGTGTACAGCTTCAGAATGCTAGAGATCTAGCATGCCTTGTCGGACATACATACGTACACGAGGTTCGATCCGCGGAGCCCCGCGGGGCATTGGCGCCAGCAAACTAGCGAGGAGCGGGTCGCCCCTCGAACCTGATTCGGAGCAAACGGTTCACAGGGTCATCTTCAGGAGCGACTCGATCCGGCCCCTTTGCAGACTGACGGGAGCTTATAAAGACAGGTGTATTGTTTCTTTATTTCAATGGTGTCTTTGTAGGGGTGTAATCACCAAAAATTATGAATGAAATATCAACCCGATTTCTCAAAAAAGATTTGGACTGTATTTGGAATTAGGATTCGACTACAAAACCACACACACAATAAACTCCAAAATAAAACCAAATGAAATCCAGCTCACAAGTGCAAGCCCATGGTTAAAGAATTTTTATGCGCCCATTTTTATTTACAAGGAATACTAGAAACGAGCATTTAACCTTAAATTGCAAATAAATTTCATGGCTCACACAATTCAAACAAAAAATAAATCTTGGATTTTTTTTTGCATGATATTACAGTTGTCTTAACATCATCTTGTAAACTGGCCATACAATTTGGAACGGAGCCCGAGCCAGTAGTTTTTAACTTTGTGCTTGGGTTGGAGTAACTGCCTAGGAGTCACACTGTGCCCATATATTATCCCGGTCAGAATGCTTTGACTGCAAGGCTGTGACCAGCAATTCCATGCCCCGCTTGAACAGACATTTGAATTGTTTCAAATATTTCTTCAAAAAAATTGTTTCAAATGATTCAATAACATGTGCTCAGACGACGCCTCTAGAATAGGAAAGTGTTGTGTGTAAAATGAGTACAATGGGAAAATCCTACACAACTCTGCTCGATCAGTCATGTGCAGTATACTCATAAAGGGCACACGGTCAAGTGTGTACAAATATTATTGGCATGTGTGCCTATTTCCAAGA
Source organism: Panicum virgatum (assembly GCF_016808335.1). NCBI lineage: Eukaryota > Viridiplantae > Streptophyta > Magnoliopsida > Poales > Poaceae > Panicum > Panicum virgatum. Next base: position 34,613,257 of record NC_053152.1, on the reverse strand, counting down.
ATTGGATTAACACTTTCTTAGCGAAAAGGAGCCCATTCCATGATATTTGTGTTTGTATGCTTAAAAGCAGTTGTCTAGAGGATTCCAGTCGTCCATATTCCAAATATCTGAAAAGGCTCAATACCTCATGCAGAAATGCTGCGTTGAGTAAAATTTGTTTGGCGGATGGATCCTGGGCACGTGTCGTTTGGATGGCTGTCCAAATGAAAATTCCATCTGCCGTGACGCATATAATGGTGGCCGGGGCACAACTGTTGAAGGTTTGGGCACCATCAACCAACCTCTGTTTCCCTGAAGGAACCAACGAAACACTCTGCTCTTGTCTGGTTTGTGTAGCTCGCAGCAGAAGCTCTGCGGCCATGGCGGGCCGTCGCAGGCCAGGGAAGGAGCCAGCTGGCGAACCTTCAGGGTCAGTTGATTTCTACGGTCCTGGCTGACCTTCTCTGTCTCTTGTTCGTTTTTTATCGCTGTGCCTGAACTGAACCTATCAGGTTCTGAAGAACCGTTGATATAATTAACATGTATATTTGCATGGGTATTGGCATTCACTTGATAATTAATTTTTCGAAGAAACTGAGTTGGGGATAGTAGTTCAGAGTGATTCAGTCAGTCTTTGATCAATTTTGCTGAATTGTTTTCATGCACCTTTTCTTCATTTCTCACCATACAAATTGACTCTGAAGTTAAATTGACAGTATTGCTTTCTAAGCTAAAAAGTACCTACTCAACTTTCTGGGGCTCCTTTTTCATGTTGATTTGGTCTCTCTGACTTAAAAAAAAGGTTTGATAAGTTCATATTTTGGTCACATACATGAATCCCCTATTTTTTAAATATATTAGATTTTACCTTGATACTAGTATATAAAAATAAGTATGTCCACATACCCTATATATGCTAATGTACCCAACATATATACCATCACATATGGTGTAGTATGATCATACACTCCTTGTGCATACTTTTTATTGGGTCATATGATCTTATTCTTCCTGATCAGAGTTCGTAATTCACAAAAAAAAAACTGAAAAACATGACAATTGATTTGAAGCTAACCAACAGCTATTTGAGCTACAGATGGTTAGACTTCACTTGTTAGGGAACAAACATGACATGACTCGAGTTTCAGCCTTACAACTAAATTACCTAGCGTGAAAATGTCATTAGCAAGTTGCCATGCATGATATAATAATGCTTACGTATAACAGAGGTAGAAACATATATTGTCTACTTATTGCTCACAAAATGGCCCCAAAAGTGTCCAAAAAATCTCTTAATGTTATTGGAGATAGAGAAGTAATACTTTTTAATCTTTGATCGAGAAGTAAAACAGAATAGATAATGATAAACTTTCTTTCCCTATTTACTAGGTTTCTACCATTTTTGTTATATATAACTCATAGCAATGTTAAGTTTGCTCTTGAAATTCTATGGATACATAGAAAATTCTATTTACCTATTTATCATTTTTTAATGAATTTTGTAAAACTACTATGGCTATCTTCACGCTTTACCAGGAAGTAGTGAATTTTCACCCCAAATATGCACCATTCATTGCATATATAAGCATAAGGAAAAAAAACTCTTGTTTAAGGCCTGATCTAATTTCTTCAGTTCAGTAGAGTGATTGTTGTTGTCTCGTAGAATATCTCTAGTATGTTTAATGATGCTGGCACCATAACACATTGCATGTAAATATGTGTTTGATGATATTTTGATTGTACATTGCAGGGGTCCAGTTGTTGGCAACCCAGAAAACCATCCTGTAAGTCATTGTTCAAAGTTGGCAAATTTATACATGTATCATCTATACACATGCTTACTTTAACAAATGTTAATTGATTTCCTTTGAAGATCGTGATAAGCGAACAAGGCTGCACGCTGATCATTGAAAGCAACAAGATTCCAGGGACACCATTGCAGCCAGCTACGTGTGAGGGGACACGCTATGTTGCTCTGAGCAGGACGATACAAGATGCTTGCAACATGCACAACACATTGGTCATGTGTGATCACCCGAACATACTCAAACCAATTGGTGTTTGGACAGACCCTAGCGACAACAGGAAAGCATACATTGCGGTCGCATCAGTTGACAATGCACTTAACAACCTTGCAAAGGAACAGTTGTTTTGCATCGAGGGGCGAATTTGCCGTGGATTTTCTGCACTTGGGTTCAGGATGTTTAAGTGTGCAAATGAACTGTCATTACACTTCAGAACTATTACTGGTCACCATTACTCTTTTCTGGAATCTAACACATGTTTTTCAGGGACATTTTCACGGCAATACAGTATGTCAATAGTAGATATGAGGGAGGCGCTACATCCAGTGACAACAACACTCCCCCTATTCAATTGTTTCCGATGATGCTAGAACCCAGGAACATATTTGTGAAGATGGCAAATGGCAAGGCTCGAGTTATGCTGGGTAATTTTAAAACAAAGTTATCAGATGTGTATGTTTCAAGAAGCAGCAGGGGCGCTCGCCGAGGTAATAATAGCCATTCTTTTGAAATTATATCATCACTAGCTATATGCATACATCCATCACTATTTTATTTGCAAAATTTTTAAGAGTTTTTTTTGTAAAAACTTGTAATAACTAATGACTACTATAGCTACTGTTTAGATTATTAGTTATTCATTGCACCTAGCAAGCCGGTGCATAATCTAAAATGGTGCAAATTGATGAAAATTTCTCAAGAAAAACCCCAGCTATAGTCGACATTATGTTCTACATGCATGCAAACTTTTTAGAACAAATTATTTAACATCATCATGAGATACAGGAACAATAAATTGTATGGACATTTTTGTGTATCCACAAACTATATGGTCGACCTGTTGTTTTCCTTCTTTTAACTCACTAATGAGATTGAATTTTATTAAGTAAGTTTTATTAAGAACTAATCAAGACTCAACATATATGATGTCTGAAGAATATCTAGCTTTTTTCACCGTATATCTGCACCCTGCAATAAATAAGAACTAACTTTTTTGAAAATATATATCAAACAGTTTAGATGCTTGGGATAAGAAATCCAGTGAGTAACAATATTTGTCTCGATGTTACCAGTACAAATATTTTCAGTATGCCAGGAGCAAGATATAAATTAAAAGGTTTGGCTTTGGATGCTGGATATTTGAAAAAATATTTTAGAAGTAATAAAGATGGTACAAATATCAATATGATGGTATCCTATTACTGCTGACTAGAAACAGTAAAAACTAGCTCCACCATAGACAAAAACTCCAGAAATTATAACTAATGTGTTTCACATTTGGAACCTCTGACTTTTTATTAATTGTCTTTGTTATGCATGCATTTCTGGAGATAGAAATTACAAGGGATAACATAGAAAAAGTGCACTGGAAGGAAGTTGGACACTGTCTCACCGAACTTTACAAGACTTATGAAGCCAGTAGAGAGTTGACTGAACTTGCTACGTTCTTGACAGATGGAGAAGTAACGTAAGTCAAACACCACTGGCAGATTGAAACAAATCTCTTGTTACAAGTTATATTTTTGCTCACTTACTTTTCTCATTGTGCAGATATGATAGCCTACTCTGGCAACCAGGTATATGGGATGCACGCACCAAAATGCAATTCGTAAGAGAGATATATTTTCTTCTCGATAGTGAACGGGATAACGAGAAAACTCCTTTTGAAAGTACACCAAGGGGAAAAGTATTGAAGAAGAAGAATTCTCTTGGCCTCCTTCCTATCATGAAAGAATTTTCTCCTCCGATGAACGAAAATACCGGTCAGGAAAAACCAATTAAAGAAAATCACTTGCTTGACTCTGTGATTTTTCTCAGGAACAAAATTGTAGCTCATTTTGATGATGAATACCGTCGTTTTAAGGGCTCCAAGGTAAGCATATCTTTGTGGTTCCTACTTATATTGTTCATAGTTTTTTTTTCTGTTGGTTTATGCAATGTCTCCAGTAGAAAACAAAGGTGTCACATTTAGTTCTGGTATGTGAACAACAAGAAGAAATAATTTAGTACTGCTACAGTTTCCAACTTTTCCTGAACACTTCACCATAACATCCTTTTATTTAATATTTAAGTTGACAAGTCAAACAACATCACTAGATTGTTACAGGGGTTCCGTATGCAGTCAGACACGTTGATTTTTATCGTGTTTTTTACTGTACATAACTTTATTGATACATGAAAAATATTGTTGCAAAAATATTGTTTTCTACTTTATTGATACATAACTTTTTACTGCTTCTAATACAGTATAAAAAAATTACTTGGTAGTTAGTTCGTTATCGTGTTAATTTTATATGAAGAAAGATGAGATTAAAGTTGTCTTGCCGTTTTGAATTCTACCGTAAGCTCATTTTTTATTTTTTGTTAACGTTGATTATTTACTTTTGGTAGGATGAAATTGGAACTTCTGTAGTCACAAGGGAGAGGTATATACAATAATACAAAGCAGAAAAGATGACTACATGATAACTCTCGCTAGGACAATACGGGAACTGGGGTGGATACCCAAATCTCCGGTTACACGTGGTAAGTGTTCCAGTCCCGCACTGCCGTATGACAGATACAGAAATGTTGGTTAAAACTGCAGTGATCTAGCACTTCAAAAGTATTGCTCTAATTTTAGTTTTCGTGCAGGTGAGAATGATTACATGGCATGCTTCTACACGATGAAGATATAACAGGAGAACCAAAACCTTAAAGCAGCAGGAATGTAACCTCCACAGATATGGAGACAGTCAGCGCGCACGATCTTTAATTTGTTTCCCTATAACCTGAAGTGTAGTGTACAATATTCCAGACTCTGCAAGGCTTTATTTGATGCTGGTGTTTTAACAGCAAACATACGACATTTGAGTTACTATATCCTCGTGCTTTGTGTTGCTACTCATAAATTTGAGCCCGACGACTTCAATTTGAGAATTTGTTGATGAATTGGAAATGTTATTTATTTTAAGACTATTCGATGACTTGCAAATTCACTCTTTACCTATATTAGTGCGACTTAATTCAGTTGTATTTTATTCCTGCACATCATGATGACGCAACAGAGAATTGAGAATACTTTTTTTTTTTGCGAGGTAGAGAATTGAGAATACAGATGCACGGCAGTGTTGACATGCTGTTGACACCTAAACTTCGCACAGGTCAAATTTGCTGGACAATCTGGGCAAACCGGTCAGGTCTGACATATAAACCGGTCAGACTGGTCTGGATAAAATTATTAAATTGCCAATTGGACTCCACCATTGCGTAGATATCATCAAGATGATCGAAATTCGTATATGGAACATCCAATTTGGAGTACGGATGAGGAAGTTATGCCTCTTTAAAGATCTGCACTTGAGTCTGACCGGTCAGATCAGTCCAGGGGCAGTCATACCGATTGGTGGACCGGTCAGACCGGTCTAAACATACCAATCCAAGTTAGAAGTTGTATTTTGATATGGGATATGTAAGGGTTTCTACTTCTAATAGGTACGGACCTTCCCACCCTATAAATATAAAGGGTTATGGCCGATTGAGACACACCCAATCGAACAAATCAACTATGCATCTATAAATATTTGAGTCACACCAAATCGAACAAATCAATTATGCATCTATAAATATAAGCGTGTTGGTTATTCTTTGTTGGTTTGCTCGTAAATCTAGTCGTCCTCCATCACATAAGCATGGTATTTATCCCTCTCGAACGATCGGCCAAACCCTAAGAATTCGGTCTGACAGAGTTGTTGATCCGGTCTAACCGGTCTGCACAGCACCACGGTGATTCAGTTCATTTGCGACCCGTGCGTTCTAGTACATTCGGCGTGTTGACCGAATTTTGCATCAACATACTTTTTAGTGACTCCACTTGGGAAAATAATTTTGGTTACTGAAGCAGCCGAATTTTTATGCCCTAGCCCTGTGTTAATTGATTTACTATCTTGATTCGCCATCAATAGTGCAGACCGACCGCATCTATAATTGTGGTATTGCACCAGGCTATTGCATCCTACATTGCTTGTTGCTGCACATCGAAGATCAAAACAGAAGCAAAGTGTTGGTCATTGATTGCTTGGATTATCATGAATATTTGGAATTATTGATCACTAGACCAGAAGCATCAAGACCTATTATTGAGCATACATCGCGGGTTATTCATATGATCCACAGCAATATTACTACACCACGACTAAGGTACAACACACAAATGCACAATATTTTTTTTATCATTATGCTAGCACCACAAATTCCCATGTTGATGTTGCTAGATATAATGATAGTATACATATTGCTCGGCTAGTTATTATCAAGATAATGGTTTCCATGCACGGATGTGGTCGTTTGGAAGGTTCGAGTACCAGTGCTGTGCGAGGCCCTTTAGGGAGAGAATGAGGGCTTTGACCTTGCAGGCGACGCCTCCTCCAGCTGCTTCGACTGCGGCTTCGTACTGAGGAGGAATTCTCGTGGGTCGGAGTCTCCGTCGTACTACGGGAGGATGGCTGGGATGAATCTCGGTGGCCACTGGAGCTCTTCGAATTCCACGGAGAGAGAGGTGCCGGGGCCTCCGTGGTTCCGCCGATGTTGCTGCTGCATCATTCTGTACTCGCCTTCTTCATTAGAGTACACGTCTTCGTCGATGATGATGGGTCGTGGGCGAAGCCTGACGGGCTGGTGGGCGAGCGGTACGACGGGTACTAGCGAGGGGCGAGGGGCATGGTCTTGTTGTAACGTCACCATGTGCTCGCGGATTTGCTATTGCATGCATTGCAGCGAAGCTCTTCCTCTTTGAGCTTCTTAAGTTGCTCCTCCAACTCTTCGGTGGTGAGTGCCCTTTGCTTTCCCTTCGCTCTTGTTGTCATCGCTGCGGTCGATGGGTCGGCCTGGGTTGCTGCTTGCCGGGCGTTGCGCGACCGCTCCGCGAGGAATGCGTCGATTCTTTGCGTGGCTTGGATGTCTTCGGTCGCGATGCCCATGTCGAGGAGCTCGACCTCAAATTCCCTGTCAGCGAGGTCATCGACCAAGGTGTCTTCATTGTTGTCTTCGTGATTGTTGTTGCCGGCGTTGGTTGGAACGATGGCATTAGCCGCCGAAGTAGGGTCTCCGTCGGAGCGGGGGTTCCGTCGAAGCGCTCGCATTGGTCTTCTTCTTCACTGCTATGTGGTGTGTCGGAACAAACCACGGGTGGGTGCCAAAACTGTTGGTGGGGGCTACCCTTCGGAGCGAAGGGGTAGCACAACAACTCGGAGACAGGAGGTCGAAGCCTCCTTCACAGTCAGCGCCAATGAATGCGGCATGAATATTAAGGCATGCGTAATTGGTCCTTGCATTCAATGTCCCATCAACCACAGATATATGGGTATTTATAGTCAACAGTTCACCTACCCGTCGACTTAGAATCTCTGTAATGCCCCCTAACTGCTAGAATCTAGGAATATTCCATGGGCAACCTGATAACCTTATAACAATGACAACGGTAGTGGATTACAGCTGGACTAAAATCCTCTGTACAATGCTTTGCCTGTGGACCCGCTTCGCCGAACGGTCTTCTCCGTGCCTACCACCGCAGTCCCTGTTCGGCTTCTTGGCTTATCGGCGTGTTGGGAGTTGTCTGGCATCCCGCGACATTCGCCTTCATCGTTCGGCCTTCGCCACATCTGAAGGCTTTGTCCCTTCAGACCTCTTCATATGAGCTTTGTCGTCGTCTTGTCCTTACGGCATGCGCCTTTGGGTTCTCGGGGCTTCGCGCGGTCCGAAGGCATGGCCCCTTCGGACCACTCTATCTTCGCCGGCCTTAGTACCGAAGGCCTTGTAGCTTCCTCCCGTCCTCTGGTTGGTCGTCTTCGGCAACGACCGAAGGTGGCATCCCCAACATCATCCTCTCCTCTTTCTCTCTCCACCTTTCCTCCCCTACCTCCCTCTCTCTCTCCCCACAACTTCGCCGCCTCCCTCTCTGCTTGCTGGCGGAGGGCCGCAGTAGATCAACCCCACCCACCCCCTCCACCTGCCGCCCCCGCCGCCGCCCACCACCGCTGTTGCCGCCCCTCCTCCAGCGGCACAGCGTGGCAGAGGAGCGGCGTGCGGCAGCCAGGACGCGTAGAAGGCGCGCGCAGGGGAGGCATAGGCGCGAGCACAGGGGAGGCAGAGGGCTCCGAGCTCTGGCGGGGTGGAGGCACTACGTGTGACGGTCGGGCCGTAGCGGAGGCGCGACATGCGGCAGCCGGACCGCGGCGGAGGGGCGCGCAGGGAATAGAGGGCCATCAAGCTCGCCACCCCCTCATGCTGCGGTGCTCATGGTGTGAGGCGAGCAGTGGAGCAGAGGCGCCCATGGGTGCCACGCCCCGCGGCCGAGCAAGCTGCCGGGGCACCACAACGAGCTGTCGCGCTGGCCGCCAATCCACCGCATCGCGCGAGCCGCCAGGCCGCCGAGGAGGAAGGTGGTTGGCGGCACTGTGGGGAGGGAAAGAGAGCTGCTTCGGCCCCCGCCAGCAAGTAGAGAGGGAGGTGGCGGTGTTGCGGGAAGAAAGTGGAAGGTAGGGGAGGAGAAGTGAAGTGAGAAAGAGGAGAGACTGATACGTGGGGCCCGCAGGGTGACATGTGGAGCCCGCCGCCACGTCAGTGAAACCACCATGAAAACTAGCCAAGGGGGCTAATTTGTCCGGTTTCGAGAGTTGAAGGGGGTATGATGCCTGATTTTGTAGTTCGAGGGGGTATTCTAGACTTCTTGATAAATTCAAGGGGGTAAATTGGACTTATTTCATCGTATATTTAGATATTTAGTTGTATTGCAAAAGATATGCATGTATAAAATTTTAAATTACCTATAATTTAGAATGGAGGACGCAGTTTTTGGTGTAGAATTTTTTTTTACGGATATACCAATCCTTGTTTTCTGCTGATGCATTTTTTTTCTGAAATAAACCTATGCAAACCCCGTCTCGCAGCCATGGATGAACTCGTTGCCTCGTTGGTAGTGCGCCTGGCCCGGTGTCAGGGGGAGGGGGAGAGGAAAAGCCTGCGGGGCACGTGAAGAAGCACCGCAGGTCCGGCTCGACCCCGTAAACTCCGCACCTCTCACACTGACATATGGGGCCCGCAACGGCTGACCCTACCTGCCATAGACGAGCGAGAGACGACTCCCACGAGGCGAGGCGGCCGCGCAACGCAAACGCTCCTCGATGCTTCGGCTTCCTGTTTCGAAGAGAAGAGAGGGAAAAGGTGAGGTGGAGTGGAGGGACGCGAGAGCCAAGAAACCGCCGCCCGCCCGCCCGCCCGCCCGCCCACCGGCGGGTACCGTCGAGCTCCAGCCAGTGACCCCCGCCTCCCGCAGCCGGCGCCAATGTGGCAGGGTGTTCCTCGCCGGTCACGGGCCTGAGTTCGAGGGGGCGGCAGGGCGGGCCAGGGAGGGGGCGGCGCGACCGGGTGCCGCCGACTGCCTCGGTCGTCCTCAACCAGCAGGGAGGGGGTTGCGGCTGGAGGCCACGGGTGCGGCGCTCGTCGGGCTGCGTTGGAGGAAGGCGGGAGGAGCCGAGGGTTTTAGTTGATCGACCTCGCGGGAGCGTTCCTTGGCTTCGGGTGGGCTCTCTGTCTACTTGACCCCCAATCTTTCTTTCAATCTGTGAAAAAAATTGCTTTTTTTATACTGGTATCCACCAACCATGAATCTTCTTTATACTAGTTTCTGGGTGGATGTGGGTACATAATGGAGGCAGGGGGGTTGCGAGCTGTGGAGGCTGCAGAGTGGGTTGCTAATTATTGTAACCCCCGAATGGATTGCCTCCTGCTGCATCAGCGCCTAGGCTCCTACGGTCCTACTCCATGAAATGAGTTCTTCAACAGGATTGATTAGGCCATGGATGTCAACTAGCATGTGGTTTTGGTATTTTGGCCCTTTCTCTCTCACTCATGCAGTGCATATCCATCATGCCTAGGCTCTTCTGCCAGGTTGCTCGCACCATTAGCCTTTTCATAGCTTATTTTACTGCTGCTGCTTGTGGTTTGGGTAGGCTCACGAACTTCTAGCCTCTTTAATTCACTACTACAGTCAGGCAGATGAATACGAAAGATGCTGCTGCAATGATAATTAGTTGAAGTCAATTTTCTCTCCCTCCTCTGTAACAACGCCTGCTGTATATGCCTCTGATGATCTTCATTCACTGAGCTGTCAATTTAATCTCACAACTTTGGATCGTTAGTGTGTAACTCTGAATTATTAATGAAGCTTCTTTTTCCTCCTTTGTATTTGGTTTGAGGTTGCATCTGCATTGACCATTATATTCAGGGGCAATGAGGATGGTAAGTAATAAACTACTAGTCTACTAATCATCATTTTTGTCTATATGTTCTGCCATTTCTCAATCATGCGTGCATGCCTTCTGTTTGTGTATGCCGTTGATCTTGTGGTCTCCTTACAGGCTGCCTGCCCTGCATTGTCAACGACATGCTGCAGCAGTTTGCTGTTACTTTGATAGAGCTAGCAGGAAGCATGTTGTCAAAAATATCGGAGGTTACCAGATCTCTGATCAGTAATCCTGTTTGTCTCATTGCATTCATTATCTTTCTGTGGGGGTAGCAGAAGATTGAATGCATGTCTGTCCAATACATCCCTTCATATAAATTTGATTGGAATGTGATTTGCATTGATGCGCGGATGAAAGATCATGGAAAAAAAATTGAACAACTGGGGAATGCAACGTAGCTTTGCATTCTAGGAGGGTGCCACTGAGATAAAGCCCGATGGCAAGTAAGCCGGCCCCATGGCTTACTGCTAGCTCAACTTGCATACAGCAAGGGGTGAGCAAGCATTATAGCTCACCATATGCCATGGGGACACGAACACTCATATTTGAGATGACAAGGAGGCCCAGCTCCAGCATTAGGAGGCACTGTACAATTCCAAGGGATGTTGCCCAACCCCTGCCTTTTCTGTAGGACGGGCAAACTGTCATCTTGCACTTTGGGTGACCACCCGGTTGATGATTGTGTTCTAACTTCTAAGTAACACTATATGCTCGTGCAATTTCTTGGTAGCTACATAGCAAAATCGTTTTCTTTTTGTAATGTGTCATACTATTACAAGTGGTTTAGTTAGACATAGGATCTGTTTGAAAACTTATTATTCCTTTCATTAATATAACCTGTGACCATAACATAGTTACCGAATTACTTTGAAGATATGATGTATTTTTCAATTACTTTGAAGATATGATGTCTTTTTCAGTAACTTATTTATTGCTTATGTTCAGGATTTGGTACTGCTAATAAATGGATCCTTCTCAAGCTCTATCAGTTGGTGGATTAACTCAACTTGAGGTGATGTTTAATCTTAATTTCATGGTTATTGGTGGATATCATTCTTATTTACTAATTTAATCACGCAGTTACTGTAACTTCTATTATAATAGTAAATATCTGATTTTATGCTTCCAAATTAGTAACTAAGTAAAAGTCATATATGTATTAATTATGATTGAAATGTTTTCGATTAGGTAATTGGACAAAGATCTATAATGATTTTTGATCCTACACCCTTGCCAATGAGTGAGCCATCAAAACTGTTTTACTACCGTGGAGCTGTTAGATCGGGGAATTTGGATAATCAATTGAGGGCTTGCAATGCAACCATTTTCAAACTTAATGAAGAAGAGCATGCTCCTGAATTGTATGCTAATCTTACTCAAGTTGATCATCCATGTGTGATAAAAGCTCTAGGATTTGCTAATAGAGTTGAGGAGGACATCAACTGTTCATATTTGGCACTTACTCCATTTAATACAACATTCGATGCTTACACTAAAAAAGACACTGGAGCTGATCAAAATGGAAGATTAACCGAGGATTTCATTACCTTGATCAAGTATGGTTTCTCTTTACTGTCACCTTTTTAAAGTTGGTTCATTTTATTTCGGGGATATTAGCTACTTTAATAGATGATTTGTTTGGTCATCAAAGTAAAGTAGGAAGGGTATACATGTTTTAATTGATTTATCTCTCTCAAGCCTAAAATTTATATTTGGAAGAAGTCTAGGTTTGACCATCGAACAACTTTTGGAGTCCAATTTTGGCCACCGAACTTGAAAACCAGATACCTTTGACCATCGAGCTGCAGAGGCAAGTTTGTCCGATTTTCATAGTTTGATGGTCAAAGATATCTGGTTTTGAGTTCGATGGCAAAAGACTCCGATGATAATGGACTACTTCTTTTATATTCAAATGGTAGCAATATATGAGGGGCTAATCTTGGTCTTTCTCGAGTTGCATGCTTAAATATACTAATGTAAAAAGAGTACCATTGAATAATATGTTTACTTTTTTTTGCTAGTGATATCATCGATGGTTTAGAAGAATTACACAGTTTGGGATACTACTGTCCAGATCTTAAATGTAATTGTGTTGCGGTTATTAGGCAGTCTGGCTCGATAAGTGCGAAAATATGGAAGTTTGATAGATGCGATCCAGGTAAAAATTATTTACAGAGTTGGTAAGAGTTGACCAAAGTTGAATTTTAGTTCCAATATTGATCTTTTGTGTAATTATTTTTTTGGCACAAGGAATGGAAGAGGAGCAAAAGAATGGTGATTGGTTGAGGCTTGGGCAACTGATTAATTCAGTATCAGCCAATAAGGAGGTGTTGAATCTTGTGAGGAAGATAGGAAATGGCAGGCTAAAAGGGCAAGTATAAGTTGGTGTATACATAGTTTGTGCTACCCGCCATTTACATTGATTGTTATATAAATGCATGATACTTGTCTACTGGTAAAATGTAAAATTTGATCAAGAAACTTGTAATTAACCTTCAAGTCATCTGACAGTGACATTTGAGTTCCTCCCTATAATTTTTTCATGTTATGTGAGAAAACTCCTATAAGTATATTGTTTGAAGCCTTCCCACATCATGAAACTGGAAGATATGATGCCACTATATACTGAATTAGACAGAAACCATGGTTCCCATGGTCTAATGGTGCTCATTTGCCCCACTGTATTGATTTTAAAGTGTCAATCAAGCCAGCATACTATACAGGAATAGTACTCGGTCCTGGTGAGCATGAGCAGTGTCAATGTGTCATGTCATCTAATTTGGTAGGTAGATTGAAGGTATAAACGACAGGGGTCATTTCAAAATATGGTGTACTTTTTGGGGGGGGGGGGGGTATTTCTCAAAATGATTTGTGTATCTGTTATTCTCTTTACATATGATTTTTCTTTTGGTCTTTTCTGCAGAAAATCCATTATGAAGGAGACTGCATTATTGACTGTGAGGAAAAAGTTTGACAATGTTCTCGCTTTCTACCTCCATATATCTGTACATTGTCAGAAAAAGCCAAATCAAAGTCAACAAGAATGACAATGACTTGAATGTATCTAAGCTATGTGCAGCTAATCTGGAGGATGATTTGGATAGGAGATTGCATTGGACAACGCCTGGATGGACGCAAGGGCTAGGACGTGGTGTACCAATTTCAACAAAAACATTAAGAGGATTTGTAAATCAGATAAGGATTTTTATTGAGCATGAGATTTTTTATATTCCTGAGGAGGTATTATTTGAAATATAACCATAGCCCCACAGCTTGGCTCAATTCTTTCTATGCACGTAACAATGTTTATGCTTTGCCACATGCTTAGATATTTTGTTGTCATTTCATAGATGACCCGCAGTTTGACTTTCAAAGAGCTATCGGACGGCAAGAAAAAGCAGGATCTCGAGCATCAGCTTCAAGGTGAATGTTGTGGAAAGATATTTCGAGCTGTGCAGAAGCTTGTGGCAGAATTGAAACTAGAATACTGAATATTGCCAAGGTAAGCTATCTTCAATCTTGTCTTATTCTCTGTTGTATGTCACCAGTAAAGAGTCAAACCTATTTTTATCTGCTCCGGAGTAAACATAAATAAGTGAGACTCTCAAAATTAACAAATTTAGTACATATGATGATGTGTGAAAACAGGATGAATTCCCAGGGTGCATGATTCATGCTTAGGACAATCTAGTGTGATAGAACCTATAGTTGAAAAGCTTCTCGTCTGCCAATTGTTGCATGCATGCACTGAGTAAACAATCTACAAGGCAGTTACATGACTTATACAAGACAAATACAGCTATATACATCTAATACATAGTCAGGAGAAAACTGCAAAGGAGACATTTCCTCCTTATGTTCATTGGGATTTTGATAGGGAATAGAAGTTTAGATGGATTCACAACAAAGGAAAACGAATTTAGATGGGAATTTTGTTGGGTCTCTTCCGAAGGAGCTTTTGGTGGGATATGCTTTGGAATCAGTCTTCTTACTGTTTGCATGTTCATGTGAGTGTTGAAATCTGGATATAATTCTATAAGGAAGATGGCTTCAAGTGACGGGCAGTTTGTCGGCCAATGAAACAAAAAGAGAATAATTCTTTTTCGTGGAATGAAGTGCTCTAGATCCAGCTCAAAACTTCTTCGTGAAGGCTTTCTTGTTATTTTGGACAATTTTAAAATGACGAAACAAGCTCTTTACAATTATAATGCTAATACATTGGGCAAGGGTTCCATCTTCCATGTCCAATGAACTCTAATCATATATTGTGTAAGACTAATAATGTTGAAGTACACATAGAAGCAGGATCACAAGTTCCCAGTTTTAGATTGCCGTGTGTTGTGCTAATTTTCTACATGTTTGCGTTGTTTGTGACTCAGACTTATGTTGGAGAACTGGAGGAAAGAGGTTCACAGGATGATTTTTGGCTCTGATCCCTAAGCCGGCAGCTGATGTGATTGAAACATGATTTTAATCTTTTTTGTTGCTTTCTATTCAAGTTAGACCTTTTGTTTTGTTTTTGCAAACAAGTAAGAGCATTGCGAGCTTTATTGTGTTTTGATATTTTGATCATATATAGGATAGGTTATTGAACCTTTAGTATCTGCTCTTAGAAGTGATCAAAGGAGGCATTTCCCTTGCTATCTGTTCGTGATTCAGCAGAGGCCATGTAAAATTGCACAATCACTGGGATTTACGGACATCTTATGTTTTGTTGATGGATTATGGTTTTTGGGTGGTATCCTGGTTCGCTCCTTTTTTTTTTTTGGGATTAGCTTGGTGTCCTCAGCTTCCTCTCTTGCAGGTTGTGTGTAGATAACTAGGCAGGTTGACGCGTGATGCGCGTCTATTCGAAAGATATTAACTTGAAAAAAATGATGAAACATAAATTTATATTTTGTTGTATTCAATCCAATATTAAATTTAGATATTTTATGCTATCATAATGGTCATCTAAGCACAGTATAACTTTTTTTCTTAGAAATCCGTTGACTTTTAGGTGTGTGAGTAAAAATAGCCGACAGACTAACGTATAAAATTAGTGATGAAAGAATAATTCGATTCTATTTTTTGAATTTATGTACGGTAAACAAACTATAAAAAGTATTAGAGGTATCATAGATGAACGTGGTGTACAAAGTTATTATTTTTATATATAGGAAAAGATAAATTTATTTTATATTTTCTATACGAAATCATCATCGATGATTTTTTTTAAATGATAGAGGCACCTAATAGTACCGTGTGTCCATTAAGTGGGCCACACTAAATATGCATGGGTCCCAAATGGTGTGGGCCTCCAAAGTGTGGGTCCCACTAGATGTGTGTGGGTCCCACCTAACATTGCGCGGGTCCCATGTGGGTCCCACATGAATAGCACACGGGTCCCATATGGGGCCCACCTAAACAGCACATGGGTCCCACGTGGGGCCTCAATTCATTTGGGAGCTCCAATTCTTGGAGCTTTTAGATATAGTATAGTATAGACTAGTGCGCCCAATTTTTTTAGGTTTGGTTCACTTTTTATTATTCCTTTTGTCCGTCGCTCATAACCTAGTTGTTTGACTAAACCTTGATGGTGTTTTCCTTTTGCACCCGTTCGGTAGAATGGGTTGCCCTTGAATTTCTGTGATTTAGTTCAAATTTGGAGTTATAAGGACTAGGGTACCCTGCGTATCCAATAGTTGTTCTGTGCATCTGTTTTCGGTTCGGGTTTTTGTATGTGATCGTATGGCTCTTGCTTTGACCTTTTTTTTCTTGATGAAATCTTGCTTTGGCCTTCGTAGTGATCAGGTGCAACACACCTCTCTTTCTCTACTACTAATAAACACTTGGTGGTTTTTAGTCCGCCATATAGGGTTTGATTTTTAGTCCCATTCTCTTTTGGCTTTTGGGGAGACCTAAGAGTGGGAGCTTAAAAATACTTATTATGATTTGCCCACTAAGTTCCCAGTCCCTCTCCACTAAAACTTCCATTCTCTTTCCACTAAACTTCCATTCCCAAGAGATTTTTAAACTCTCAAGTCTAAGGTTCGGTTTGGTTTGGTTTACGGGCTTATTCTAGCTTGTCTAGCATGTAGAGCCAGTCCAAGTCTGAAGAGGCCTACGGCTTGTTCGGCTGGCTGGATGGCTGGCTGATTTCGCGTGAGAGGAAAATACTGTTGGCTGGCTGGTGGCTGGGCTGATTTTGCGTGAGAGAAAAATACTGTTGTGGCTGGCTGAATCCGGCTGAATCCGCCAGCCGAACAAGGCTAGTTTTAGTTGGTTGGTTTGGCTAAACCTGCTCATGTATTTGTATGTTTTGATTGGAAGTATTATTGCCTTCTGTGAAATCAACTCCTCTTCCCTAAGGTGCGCTTACAACCCCTGCCGGCTCGTCTCCGCTCTCTTCCCCGCCCAATTTTCCAACGACGCTGATGAAATCATGACTCTAATCCCAAGCTCCAACAGTCGACACCGCCCTCCTAGCTTTTGACAAAGTCGTCATCCTCCTCAATGCTCCTCCAGCTTTGACCTCTGCCACCAATCTTGCTAATTCCCTCGGTGCCATAAAAATTCTAGCCTATTTCTTCGCTGCCATAAAAATTTAGAAATTTCTTTGAGTGCCATAGAAATTTTGATTTATACCTTTAGTGTCATTATGTCCCCTTTTCCATCCATCTGCTGTTAACTAAGGTGTGCAAAGATGAAATTACCCCTGGCCCGCTCGATTACTCTCTCCCCACTCAGTTACTCCGTATCCGCGGACCCAAACGCCTACTCCCTGACCATGAACACAGCCGCAGGCGCGGCAACCACCTTCCCCTTTGTCTTCTCCTTCCACCGCCCATGCCTCCGTCCGTGCCCGCGCTGTGTTGTGGCCGTCCTCCCAGCCCGCATAGCCGGCTCCTCCTCGTCCTAGGAGGAGCACGAGGAGGCGTGGTGGCTCCTCGAGGAGCAGCGGTGGTTGCACGAGGAGTCCCGCTAGCGCGCCGAGTGTGAGGCCCCGCTCGCTGAGGTCGCCGCGCTGCGGCTTCGCCTCTACGTCGACGGCTCGCTGAGGTCGCCGCGCTGCGGCTCCGCCTCTACGTCGACGTCGTGGCCTCACCTGCGCCCCAGGTGGTCGTGGTCGAGAAGGCGGCAGCCAAGGCCGAGGTGGGGAGCGGCGCCAACGCCGGCATGAGTAGGAGGACACTGAGGACAGGAGCTGAGGGCGAGGACATGTGGCACCCAGTGCGAGGGTTGGGGGACAGTCCGCGTGGAAGCGCCGGAGCTTGGTAGAGTCCACATGGGAGGGAGAGTGGAGGGGAGGAGAGAGCAGATATGTGGGGTCAGGGGTAAATCCAACTTTGCGCACCTTGGTTAATAGCAAATGGATGGAAAAGGGAGGGAATGTGTTGACAACTAAAATTGGCATTCGACAATACCAACCGGTCTGACCGGTACGCCCTAGCGGTCTGACCGGTCAGACGCTGTAGTCCGTCCGGCAGCAGCCGACCGGTCTGACCGGTAGGGTTGACCGGTCTGACCGGTCCAAGTGGAATCCGAGTACAACTAGGGATTTTAATAGATTTAGATCTTGTAATAGGATTTCTTGCGGGATAAGTCCACCCCACCCTATAAATATAAAGGGTCACGGCCGATTAGGTATCCAATCGATCAAATCAATACAACTTTTATCTTTTTATTTTTCTCTTGTCCTAGCTTTTCCAATCTACTATTTGCTGTTCCTCCGTCGCCTCTACGTCGATTGAGGGCGTTCTAGGTGGCCTGCCGACCCTAGAACAACCCTACGTGCGCCTGCTCCGACGGGTCTTCCCGGGCTAACGTTCGTAGGCTTCGTCACCGTTCTGCCGGCGGCGACCGGTCTGACCGCTCCAAGGGACCGGTCTGACCGGTCTACGCAGGAGGCGCTGCAGCGAGCTGCCTCTTCGCGCCGCACGTTCGAGTGCGTTCGTATGTTGATCCTGAAAGGCGTCAACATATTTTTGGCGACTCCGCTGGGGAAAAGAATCAATCGGCTGCCATGGCCGGTAAAATTCCTAAACCTAGTGATGTTGATGCCGCCAACATCCATAGGCCGACTGTTCAGCAACTTTTGGCCGAACAACAGAAGCCTCTTGATGACATCCAGAAGAAGATCAGAGAGGAGAAGGAGAAGGAGATCCAGAAGCTGGAGGAAGAAGCCATGAAGCAGTACATATCACACTTCTCCATCGACCGACAAGGGAAGGTCACGGCGGATGCCGGCTTCGATGCTTCACAATTTGAGGTAAAATTCGATGAGAGCGAACAGCCCGTTCTTAATTCTGAAATAGCTAATGCTATAGATGATGCTGTTTCTTCTCATGTGAATAATAAGTTGGAATTTATTGGTCAAAATATGCATGATATGTTTGATGATCGCTTTAGCCGAATTGAAATACATCTTGGTATGAAGTCTGTCGGTAATAATGCATCTACATCTAATACCGATAAGGCAATTCGTGGTTCGGCAATTCTAATTAATAATGCTATTGTGACTAATTCGGCTAATCAGCAAAGCCGAATTAATTATAATGCATCACCTCATACCAATGTGCCATATAGGGCAGCAAGTTCGTTGCGACATTCCACACCGCCGAACTTTGCTCAACTTGGTAGTACACCGATCACAAATCGGCTTAACGCCGATGATGTTGGATCAGGTAGTATCAAAGAGGAGGTGATTAAGATATTTCGGCAAACTTTTGATATAGAGCCTAAAGCCAAATGCCGATCTTATCAAAGGCCATACCCTGAGAATTATGATTATGTTGCATATCCTCAAGGGTTTAAAATTCCTGAATTTGTTAAATTCACTGGTGATGATAGTAGAACTACATTGGAGCATATAGGTCAATTTATTATACAATGTGGCGAAGCTAGCACTAATAATATTTACAAATTGAGGTTATTTCCTTTATCTCTATCGGGTGCTGCATTTACATGGTTTATTTCATTGCCACCCAATTCAGTTTTCACTTTTGCTGATTTAGAACAGAAGTTTCATGATTATTTCTTTAGTGGTGAAACTGAATTGAAATTGTCACATCTCACATCGGTTAAGCAAAAGATACATGAAGGTGTTTCTGAGTATATTAGAAGATTTAGAGATACTAGAAACCGATGTTATAGTTTGACAATTTCTGATAGAGATTTAGCTGATCTAGCTTTTGCTGGTTTACTTGATTTTCATAAAGCAAAGCTAGAGGGGCAAGAATTTCTAGATGTTAGTCAAGTCTTACAAAAGGCTCTGGCTAATGAAAGCCGAGTTAAAGAAACTAGAGATTCTCAAAAGTCCAATGAAAAACCTAATCGTCCTGTTTATGTGCTCGGGTGAGATTCCAATTGTTCGGACGATGAAGATAAAGATGTTTATACCGCTGAATTTGTTTGGTCCTCTAATGATAAACCTTGCGCTTGCGGTTCTCTTAAGCCGATTCCTAAAGATCGGCAAGAAAGATTTACTTTTGATGTATCCAAATGTGAGGGGATATTTGATGAATTAAATAAGAATGGTTACATCAAGATGTCGCATGTCATACCGCCGCTTGAAGAATTAAAGCGGCGAGCTTATTGCAAATTTCATAATACTTTCTCTCATGCGACTAATGATTGTAATGTGCTTCGGAGACAGATTCAATCGGCTGTTAATGAAGGCCGAATAATTGTTCCACAAATGAAGGTGGATCAGAATCCTTTCCCTGCACACACAGATGTGCTTGAATTGAGTAATCCTAAAGTGTTAATTCGGCCAAATCAAGCCGAATCAACAAAGGGAAAAAATATAATCATTGGTGAAGAAAGGTCTGAGCCTTCGAAATCTCATCAGGAAGCTCCAGCAAAGAAGGTCCCTGAAGATTCATTGAAGAATTCAATGCTCAGGGGGCAAGAACAGAAGAAGGGCGCCAGGTCTGCTCAGACCGGTTTGACCGGTCTGGAGACCGGTCTGACCGGTCGATCTGGAAAAAATGGAAAGAATTCCAGAAACAAGAAAGAAAAAGAAAGGCCGAGTTTTAAAGAACTCTTGGCCAAATATGAGAAGAAATGAGTCGTCCAGAGGCAGAGGTAACGGCCGGACAAAGTCAAGGATACAAATCCGTCATCGTCTCGAGCAATCGAGTTTGAGCCAAGGTAATTCATTTAATGGATCGATTGCTCCATGGTATTGCTGGTATCCTTGTTATATGCCTTTGGATTATAGTAGAATGCACATGTAGTCATATTATATTCATTATCCTCCTATATATCCAAGCTTTGCTTCACAAAGACCGATTAGCGATAATCTGGTCAAAAAGAACATTGATTGCAGCAAGGAGTGTGAGAAGAACATAAAACAAGATTCAAAATATCTACAGCCGAAGTGGTGTCCTTCTGGTTTGTCTCACACCCAAAAGAGGAGGCTGCAAAGGATGCGCAAGAAAGAGTCCATGGAACAGCAAGCAGAGGTTATACCAACAAGATCGGCGACCATGAAGCAGGTATGGAAGCCCAAGCAAGTTGTTTCATCATCAACTTGAGGAAGAAGTAAGATACGGCCGATAAATTGTTATCGCCCTTAGACAATTTTGGTTCAGAAGAGTGTTCTTTGGCACGCAAGCTTTGCCAAAGAACAGGGGGGCATATGTTGACAACCAAAATTGGCATTCGACAATACCGACCGGTCTGACCGGTACGCCCTAGCGGTCTGACCGGTCAGACGCTGTAGTCCGTCCGGCAGCAGCCGACCGGTCTGACCGGTAGGGTTGACCGGTCTGACCGGTCCAAGTGGAATCCGAGTACAACTAGAGATTTTAATAGATTTAGATCTTGTAATAGGATTTCTTGCGGGATAAGTCCACCCCACCCTATAAATATAAAGGGTCACGGCCGATTAGGTATCCAATCGATCAAATCAATACAACTTTTATCTTTTTATTTTTCTCTTGCCCTAGCTTTTCCAATCTACTATTTGCTGTTCCTCCGTCGCCTCTACGTCGATTGAGGGCGTTCTAGGTGGCCTGCCGACCCTAGAACAACCCTACGTGCGCCTGCCCCGACGGGTCTTCCCGGGCTAACGTTCGTAGGCTTCGTCACCGTTCTGCCGGCGGCGACCGGTCTGACCGCTCCAAGGGACCGGTCTACGCAGGAGGCGCTGCAGCGAGCTGCCTCTTCGCGCCGCACGTTCGAGTGCGTTCGTGTGTTGATCCTGAAAGGCGTCAACAGAATGATATTGAAAGTATAAACCAAAATTGGGCATCAGGGGCTTCGGCGACCAGCCGAAGCCAAGCGTGACGCACTGAAGCTAAGCATGAAGCATGCGAAGATGGAAGTTAGTAGCGTCCCCGGACGGAGGCGAAGTCGACATTCCAAAGACCGATGGCGAAGCACCTTTCCGAAGACCGGGGCAGATTTGTTGTAATGCGGAGTGTTGGTGTACAATTATCATATGCCCCTAGAATATTCTTTGAATAGGTGTCCTAAAAAGAATATTCTTTGAATATAGCCGTTAGAGGGGTTTCTAGTGTAATTTGCCAGTGGTAGGTAAACTGACCTATATAAATATATGTGTAACTGTAACTGATGGAACATTGAATACAAAATTTATTGCATTGCTGGCTAATTTTTTATTTATATTGCTCATTAACAAAAACATACCAAACAATAGGGGCAAACCTTGGTTCCAGTGTTTCAAAGGAGACAAGGCAAGCTGGGTGTGCCCGGACGCCTAGGCGACAAGGCATAATTGTTCCTCAAGGTGAGCTGGGTCTGCCTAGATGCCTAGCGTACACTGCATGGATCTTCTTACTCGATCCACACCATTGACGAGAAAGACCCTCACTATATCTATATTTCTACTTTGTATGGGAAAATGTTGTTGGATCCATCCATCCTACAGGAAAGGCAATATTATTAAAGAAAACCGTATGTCCCGGAAGGCCTGAAAAGGGTTGAGATGATCTAATTTTTTCCAGTGTATTAACATACCTGGCTAACTGATTTTGTTATAGCCAAACCACGGAGGAAAGAAAGTGTTAATTTTCAGTATGACAAATAGTGCATTTTTTCTATACGGACAAAATAAAGAAGTACCACAAGATCGAACTTGGAGATTAACTGTAACGCAAAAAATAGTTGATGTGAATGGAATCCCCAAAGCAATCGGCGTAAGGGATTAGATCACGCCAAAAGAAAAGGAAACGTTACCTGCTTTCCACCTTCAGATCCATCAGACAATCGCTATAAGGTTCCATGCACTCCATGTCTAATGTGAGGCATCCATCTACAAATGTTACACGACAATCCCTATCATGTTCCACGCACTCTTGCTGAAGTACTTCAAGTTGTGCTGGTACTACTCCCAGCGCTATCCAAAGACATGTTATAGGTCACCGTGACTCCAATTAATCAAAATGAATCATTTCTGCAACAATTATTATAGGCGCAACGTGTCTAAAACATAATTGAAAGCAACCTTAAAGTGAATTAGAGAAGGGAGAGGGAATTACATGGGAGTTCAATTCTCCTATGTTCCCTCTTCTTGCCGGCAAGCACCAGGAGCAGAAAAGCCAACAAGCTAACCTTCTTCCTTCCAATAGCACAACTTGCTGAGTCAAAGTAATTCAAATTAGTTGCTGGTAGGGGTGGATGGTTTGGAATGACATGTTACTGTAGGAATTAAACATCACTTAGATCTTAACTAATACAGGATCTAGCACCTAATAGCTAATACATCATGAGCACAACTAAAACTTAAGTAAGGTATAGATCTAAACTAGAAATGAGCAGAGCCAGGGGTGTAGCTGATTCTCCGGTCATCTTGGTCGACGATGTAGGCGAAGTAGTTGTTCTCACTAGAGTCGGTGTAGCTGTACGTGGCGGGTAGCACCGCCCTTCTGGCTTCCACCAACACAGCCTAGGAACGGCGACGGCGAGCTGGTGGTGACCTTCAAGTGACACCTGCGCCGCCAGAGATCGGATGGCAGAAAAGGGTTTAGGGTTTACTTTTGCTAGTTTTTTCACCTCACCGCAAAAGTGCTGGGACCCCCTTTTAAAGTGGCGCTGGGTAACCTAGGGTTACAACCATGGGCTGGTTGGGCCCCGACCAGGGCGCTAAATGGCCCCTTTTTGGAGTTCTTTATCCTTCTTTTCCCGTTTTCTAATGTTCTGTATTTTCGGCGATTTGACCATAGAAAATTCCAACAGTTACCTCTATCCTATGTCGTGAATCTTGAGGCGGCAGCTTCAAATTAGCCTTCTAGTTTTGTGAACCACATAGAAACAAGGATAGTTAGTGAACAGATATTTGCAAAAGAGTGACGGCAAATAATCATGCGAAATCAGCATTAAATCAACCGAAATAATTGGACAATATCAGAACCTACAGATTCAGGGTTATAGTACCAACCCAGGTGGGTTACAAACTTAAAATGCAGCATACTTGATAAGCATACTATTGGAAGTTTAGTGAGAGTAATTGAGGAAGCTGAAGTGTTAGCAAGTTGGTTATGTAACTTGGGCTCTAGCTGTGCTGGCTGCATGGGCCTTGTGCCTTGCGTCAGTTCTAGGGGCATCAGCTGCACAGGCGCCGGCCCTAGGTGTTGAGGGGTGTGCGTGTGTTTGTTAGGCATCTTGCCTATATATATATGTAATCCATGTACTCCACCCCTAATCAATCAATCAGCTATTCGCCACATCCACTTTCATGGTATCAAGAGACCGGAATACCTTCCCGGCCTTCTTCCGCTGCCCTAGCGAGTTGCCATAGGCACCGCTAACCCTAAGCCCCCCTGCGCGCGCATCCCCTGCGCCCGCAGCCACCATGACCGGCTCTGCCCACCCCTCCGTCGCTGCTGCCGATGACGCTGAGCGTAAGCGACTGGAGGATGAGCGCGCCGCCAAGGCAGCGGCCCGTACCGCCGCCCTTTCCCGCGCCGAACAGGCCGAAGCTGAGGTCGCCGCCACTGCTGCCAACCGTGTCCGCGAAGCCCTGGCCCGGGCGGCCAAGGAGCGAGCCGCCGCTGATCCTGATGCCGACGCCGCCGACGGGTCCGATGGAGATTCCTCCATCTCTGCAGAGATTCGCCCCTCTGTCCACGATGCCATGGTGTTCCAGGAAGCCACTGCCATGTTGAATCTGCACGCCCAAGCTATTGCCGTGCAGAACATCCGCAGCCTGGTCCCCGTCATCCTCGACGTCAACGCCGGCAACTTCACTCGGTGGCGCGAATAGTTCTTACTCACCTTGGGTAAGTACTCCCTCCAGGGCCATGTACTCCGCGACGTCAGTGCCCCCGACTCGCCGGATTGGGAACGTATGGATTGCGTTGTCTGCCCCTGGCTCTATGGCACCCTCTCCGGCGACCTCCTCGACATCGTCATGCGCCGCGGCGACAGCAGCGTCACTGCTCGCGCCACCTGGCTTGCCATTGAGAGCCAGTTTCTCGGCAACAGGGAGGCGCGCGCTCTCATCCTCGACACCAAACTGCGCACCCTTGTCCAAGGGGACCTCTCCGTTGTGGACTACTGCAAGCGCCTCAAGACGACGGCGGACGACCTCGCCGATCTCGGCGAGCCCGTCACTAATCGCTCCCTCGTCCTCAATCTGATCCGAGGACTGAACGAGCGGTTCTCCTCCATCGGGTGCCATCTTCGGCGCGGGCACCCCTTCCCCTCCTTCCTGGAGGCCTGCGACGAGCTCGCCCTCGAGGAACTCACCATGGGGAACTCTCCGACGCAGTCCACCACCCTCGTCGCCGGCACAGGCGGCGGGCCGTCTTCTCGCCCCTCTGCGCCAACCTCCCAGCAACCCTCTGGACGCACCGGCTCCGCTTCGGGGGTGAAAAAGGGGCGGTCCAGCTCCACCAGCAAGGGCGGCCGCGGCAATCGCGGCAAAGGCGGCAGGAATGGCGGCAAGACTTGCGTCGCCAAGGGAGGCAGCTCCAAGATAGGCGCAAGTGCCAGCGGCTTCAGCGCGCAGGCTTCCAGCGGCTAGGGGGCGGGCGGGCGGGCCTTGGCCCACCTACTACAATCCCTGGCTCATTGAGCCCGGGCCTCGCCCCTCGGCCCAGTTCCCCCCGGCGGCCCAGTTCCCTCATGCGCCTCACCAGCAGCAGCAGGCCTTGCTGGCCCAACAGCTCGCCCTTCAGGCCCAGCAGCAGGCTTAGCAGTAGCCCCTACCGCATGCTCCTCCCACGGCGTAATACGGCGCACAGCTACAGGGGGGCCAACTCCCCTCCCTCGGTGCATCAGTCCCCCCTGGGTTTTACAACCCCATGACAGGGCTTCCAGCGACTTGGGACCAGCAGTCGCTCGCATCAGCGTTCAGCACCATGTCGCTCCAGCAGCCCCAGTCTAACAACCGGTACTTCGACACAGGTGCCACCTCTCATATGACCTCAGATACTCGCACTCTTTCACACCCAGCTTCTTCGCGATATACTTTTCCTTCTTCCATTGTTGTCAGTGATGGTTCTTTACTTCCGGTCACTGCTACTGGCGCCACTACCCTTACAGGGTCCTTGTCTCTTAATAACGTCTTTGTTTCCCCTAGACTTATTAATAATCTTATTTCTATGCGCCAGTTTACTATTGACAACAATTGTGTTGTTGAATTTGACCCTGCTGGCTATTCTGTGAAGGATCTGGCGTCTCGGAAGGAGATTCTCAGGTGCAATAGTTCCGGGTCATTGTACCTCTTGCAGCTTCCCAGCGCCCATGCCCTCGCTGTCACTCTGGCATCGTCGGCTAGGACACCCAGGGCGAGACGTCATGTCCAAAGTCACCTCCTTCATTCCTTTTTGTAATAAAGAACCTAGTTCTCTTTGTCATGCGTGTCAACTAGGGCGTCACACTCGCCTTCCATTTCAGTCATCTTAATCTCGTGCATCTAGTCCATTTGAGCTCATTTACTGTGATTTGTGGACTTCTCCAGTCGTTAGTGTCTCCGGGTTCAAATACTATTTGCTTATACTTGATGATTACTCTCACTACTTATGGACGTTTCCCCTTCGCCTTAAGTCTGACATGTTTGCCACTTTGACTGATTTCTTTGCTTATGTGCGCACCTAGTTTGGCACCGTCGTGAAGGCTGTCCAGTGTGACAACGGTCGGGAGTTCGATAACTCCAGCTCCCGCACCTTCTTCCTCACCCACGGCGCTCACCCGCACATGTCTTGCCCATACACCTCGTCTCAGAATGGTCGAGCTGAGCGCATCATTCGCACCATCAACAATGCTGCTCGCTCCCTCCTGTTTCAGGCCAGCATGCCTCCCTCATACTGGGTAGAAGCTTTGCACGCTGCGACTCACTTGCTGAATATCCTACCCACTAAAACTCTACAGTCATCCACGCCTCACCACGCCCTCTTTGGCGTTCAGCCGAGGTACGATCATCTTAGAGTTTTTGGTTGTGCTTGTTATCCTAACCTTTCAGCTACAGCTGCTCACAAGCTTGCTCCCCGCTCCACCCTATGCACCTTCCTTAGATACTCTCCTAATCATAAAGGATACCGCTACCTTGATTCTCAGTCTAACTGAGTCATCATCTCACGCCACGTTGTATTTGATGAGAACTCGTTTCCCTTCTCTCGGCAGCCCCCCCTAGTCCAGAGGACTTCGAGTTTTTACTTGATCATACTAATATTGTGCCGAACCCCATCAGTCCGGCACAATTTTTGTTGCCCGCAGGTGCTCCTCTTGGTGTCCCCGCACAGCCACGTGCAGCTGACTCCCTCGACGTCACGCCTCCCATAGCTCCAGGCGCGGACTACCCGCCTGTTGCACCTGGCACAGTGGACGTCATCTCGCCGCTACGTGCGGCTACCGGACCGGCGGCTGCTTCCCCTGGCAGATCCGCACGGCCACGTGCGGATGTGCCTCCATCGCCTCCAGCACGTACGCCTACACATGGTGATCCTGGTGCCCTGCCCTCGCTGCTTGTGCCAGCAGGGGCGCCGTCGGCCCAGCAGGACCACCAGGGCGCTTCGCCCTTGCTCCTTGCATCCGCCAGGGCGGCTCCGGTCCCTCTGAAGGTATACTCACGCCGCCAGGCCGCAGCTGTTCCTCCGCCGCCTGCCATCTCCAGTGCGCCGGCCCTTCCAAAGGGGACTATGCGCATCGAGCCGACGGCCAATGCTCATGGCATGGCCATGCGCGCCAAGGTCGGCCTTCGCTTTTCGTCGGTTCACCACACCATGTCGTTGTCTCCTGTGCCACGGACATTCCGTAGCGCCCTCGCCGATCCACATTGGCGGGCCGCCATGGAAGAGGAGTACTCTGCTCTCCTACAGAACAAGACATGGGACCTGTTCCGCGGCCTCCCAAGGCTAACGTGGTGACTGGAAAATGGATTTTCAAACACAAAATCAAGGCGGATGGTTCTCTTGAGCGCTACAAGGCGCGGTGGGTCTTGCGAGGCTTCACACAGCGCCCCGGGATCGACTTCGACGAGACATTGTAGCGAAAATGGCCTCTCATGCCATATTTCAATATAATGTTTTGGCGATTGATGACACACACAACACTTGGACTAATGTGACTGTTAAGATGACTATTCTCAGGCTTTTAGGTTCAAGTGATGACAAAGAGAAGAGAGGCGTAGCAAGGCCCGAAGGACAAGAATCGAAGAGACTGTGAAGAAATTCAATACACCGGTTGAACCGACGTTAAGGAAAATACACACGCCGGTGTAATTGTCCAGAAGCTGGAAACTGAAGGTACACTCACCGGATTAACCGACGTTGAAGAAAATGCATACGTCGGTGCATTGCCAAACGAAGACCGATGAAAATACATACACCGGTTGAACCGACGATGCATCGGTCAATTGCATCGGTTTAGTTGTCCAGAGAGGTGGTTTTTGGAGGAACGTGAAGAAGTTACAATCACCGGTTAAACCGACGCTAATTTTACATACACCGGTTGATTGCATCGGTTAAACCGGCGATACACCGGTTAATTGCTAACGGCTAGTTTTTCAAGTAGCAGTTTACATACACCGGTTAAACCGACGATGGCTTTGGAGGTACGTCGGATTAACCGGCGTTAAGCGTTTTTCTGGCAGCTTTTCTCCAACGGCTATATTTGCTTGTGCTGCCTATATATACCCCCAAGGCCGGGTCATTTGAGAGTGCTGGAGTTCAAGGAAGTATACAAGAGCTAAAGATCATCTCCAACCACCATAGAGCTTCATTGTACATCATATAGGCTTAAGCACACTTGTGAGAGTGCTTAGTGCTTGTTTAGGCTTAGTTCTTGAGAGAACTAGCTTGAGAGAAAGTCTTGCTGCGGCAAGCAACTTGTGTACTCGTCGTGTGACCCTCCGACTTGGTGTGGAGTGGCAACGACACTTTGTGCGGGGAAGGAGGCCCCTACTTGGTGTTAAAGCTCCAAGATAGTGAAGACGGTGCCGTGGTGACGCTTCGAGATAGACGGTGGCGGTGACCTCGTCTTTGTGACTTGGCGTCACTTAGCCTTTGCTTGTCGGGAGCCTTGGAGGCGTGGCAAGACGGTGATCAAGCGAAGAGACTCGGCATCCCACTTGTTCTTTGTGAGCAAGTGGCCGTGGACGTAGGGAGGGACTTTGGTGTCCTAACCGAACCACGTTAAATCGTGTGTCTTGGTGTCTTCACGGGAGTTTGCATATCCTCTCCCTTACCGCTTTACTTACCGCATTACGTTTCCGCATTTACTCTTTCTTGCTTACCTTTACTTTCCTAGTTAGTTTGATTAGGATTGGCTATAGGTTGCAAGTCTTTTGGGGTAAGTAGAGGGTAGCATAGATAAACCTTAGTCATAACTAGCATGTGTAGGACGTGTTAGGTTTATCTTATGCAATTAGATTGAGCCCTAGGATAGAAAAGCGATTAGCGACCCTATTCACCCCCTCCCCCTCTAGGGTCGGACACCCCGGTGATCCTTACAGACATTCAGCCCCGTAGTCAAGCCAGCTACCGTCAGGACCGTGCTCTTGCTTGCTCTCTCTCGTGGCTGGCCTGTGCACTAGCTTGATGTGAAGAACGCATTTCTTCATGGGACCTTGACTGAGACGGTTTTCGCAGCTCAGCCTACAGGATTTGAAGACACAGCTCACCCTGGGTATGTCTGCCGCCTCAACAAGTCCCTTTATGGTCTGAAGCAAGCTCCTCGGGTCTGGTATAGTCGTTTCGCTACATACCTCCTGTCACTTGGATTTGTGAATGCAAAATCGGATACCTCCCTGTTCGTGTACCACCGAGGCGTCGACACAGTGTATCTCCTGCTGTATGTGGATGATATTGTGCTCACAGCTTCCTCACAGACCGTCCTTCGTTGCACTATCTCAGCTCTTCAACGTAAGTTCAGCATGAAGGATCTTGGCGAGCTGCACCACTTCCTTGGGATGCGAGTTTAGCGCCGTGATGGTTGTTTCCTCTTATCCCAGTGATAGTACATGATGGAGATATTGGATCGGGCTGGTATGGCTGAGTGCAAACCTTGCTCTACTCCAGTTGATACTAACCCAAAGATCTCTGCTGAGACAGGTGACCCAGTTCAGGATCCGACTGATTTTCGCAGCTTGGCTGGCGCCCTTCAGTATCTGACGTTCACTCGTCCGGATATTACCTATGCAGTTCAGCAGGTCTGTCTTCACATGCATGACCCTCGGGAACCGCACTTGGCCGCGCTCAAGAGGATTCTTCGCTACATTCGAGGCACTCTGCATCTCAGTTTGGTGCTCCGTCCTACAGTGCAGCATGAGCTGGTGGTTTACTCTGATGCGGATTGGGCAGGTTGTCCTGACACACGCAAGTCCACCTCGGGCTACGCAGTGTTTCTTGGCGATAACCTCATCTCCTGGTCCTCATCCGCCGAGGCTGAATACCGCGCGGTCGCCAATGCTGTTGTTGAGGTGTCTTGGCTGCGTCAGCTTCTCAGTGAGTTACAATCTCCCTTGCACCGCGCTACATTGGTCTATTGCGACAATATCAGTGTTGTCTACATGTCCTCCAACCCGGTGCAGCATCAGCGTACCAAGCACATTGAGATTGATCTCCACTTCGTGCGAGAACGCGTTGCCCATGGTGATGTCCGTGTACTTCATGTTCCGACAACATCTCAGTATGCCGACATCTTCACCAAAGGACTGCTGTCTTCAGTTTTCACTGAGTTTAGGTCCAGCCTGAATGTTTGTTCCACTGAGGATCAGACTGCGGGGGCGTGTTAGCAAGTTGGTTATGTAACTTGGGCTCTAGCTGTGCTGGCTGCATGGGCCTTGTGCCTTGCGTCAGTTCTAGGGGCATCGGCTGCATAGGCGCCGGCCCTAGGTGTTGAGGGGTGTGCGTGTGTTTGTTAGGCATCTTGCCTATATATGTAATCCATGTACTCCACCCCTAATCAATCAATCAGCTCTCACAAAGTCCAATAAGGAAGCCAATGTACTTATCATATTGTGCATGGTTGGTAGCCTGTATATGTACTGTTGGATGATCTCAATTGGTAGCCTGATAAATTAGTAGAGGCAATCCCAATTATCATTAAGCATGACTGAAATTTTAACTCATTTTTCGGAACTTTAACCTGGTGTACAGAAACCATCGAGACAATGTTGATATTCAGAGCATAGTGTATCTCATTTATCTGTGGCGAAGTCTAATGCTACAACTCAGTTGTACTGAAAGCCTATACTGAGCATTACACGAATGCTGTTAGATAGAAAAGGTAATGCAAAACATCATTGAACTTTGGGGAGAAATCTTTACGGAGTAGGACGACATGTTAATTATTGGGATCTAGAAATCTGCTTTCATACTGACTGCCGTGGATAATAATAGTCATGATTTGGATGTGTGGTAACTGGTAACCATCCCAATGAATCTCACTAACACACACGTGTAGTACCACACGGCCTCACAACACAAAGGTCGCACCTAATTTTGCTGGTCAAGTTAGATTCATTGTAGTTTTTTTTTGACATTGATACATGCAATGTGGAAATAAAAATACTAAAAGCAGAGTTGTGAGGCACAGACTAAATTGCCATTGCAAGGCTTCAGAATTGGCTGTTGAGAAACACACCACCCAATCGACAGCACAAATCTTCAGAATTGGCTGAACAAATCGATTGGCAGGAAGCGCCTCACCTCGGGCAGCCACCAATCATCCTCTGCGTCGGCGAGCACGAACCTAGCCGGCGCCAGCCTTCTCCTCCAGCTCTTACACGAGCCCCTGCAGCAACGTGCAGAGGTGGCAACGCGGTGAGTAGAACTCGAACACCGTGGCAGGCCTCCTGTGGACCAGCGTCGCCGCCAGGGTCTGGGCCCTGTTCGGATGGTAGGAATCGGCTGGGCTGGCTACGCAGCACCACCAGCCGAACGGCTGTTCGTTACACCCAAAAGAGCTCGCTGGTGGTGGACCATCGGCTGCTGGTGACCGCTGGTCACCCTGCAAGGGATCCGGATCGGAGCGCCCCTGTTGGCAACCCTCTGCTCCGTCTGAGTAGAAAGAGGTTCACGGATTGAACCGCCCCTCACGTCATTAAAGCCCAACTGCCCCACGGGGCACCTAGGGTCGAACCAACCACACACGTGTATGTTTTTGCTTTGAGCTGGTAATTTGGTTTTTTAACAAGGATGACAATACTACCACACCGTTACGGGAACAATAAAACTACACGACACTTGGAATCCCATACATAACGATGTTTAACAAGATAGGTAAGTTTAATGCCACACAAACACTTGGAATTGAAGTTCCACAAAGCAGATTAATATAGACTAAAAACAAAACATCTGGAATGGCATTCCTGCTGTAGAGTCTGGGCAACTTAAGCGACGGCCTCAAAGAAAGCCTTCCCAGGAGCTCGCTTCTCAAGCCGGACGTGGTTACCAAGCAACTGCACAAAGGTTAAAAAAAAAGACAACAAAATCAGATTACTTGCACTGCTCATGCTCTTGAGATGAACGAACAATCTAATACATTATTTCCAACGTCGAAAACTTAATGGTTTTAATAATTGAGAGTTGAAAAGTACACAGTTTAGACAATGTTTGGGCACAAATTCAGAGATAAAGCCATCATCAAATGAATAAAGGGTCTGAGGTCAAGCTTTGTTGGTCTGAGGAGTAAGTCTGTCCATATAGGAGTATCATATACCCTCCAAAATATAGATTCTAATGTTTCAGTGCTCAGCACAACCGGTAGGCAGCTAATAGGAAAAGAACTGAATAGAGACAAGTGATCTTACCCTCTTCAAGGTTCAGATCCAACCGCTGCCTGGCAGTGACCTTGTCAATCTCCTACCCTGTTTAACACAAGGAATCATTCACTGAGTATGCTCATTCAAATTCAGAAATATGAAGACAAAGCACTAAAGACAACAGTTTCAAATACTAGCAATTAAGAGTGGATCTGAAAGAGTTTACAATTAATCTTTCGTCAAGGTGTGCTGCCACGTTCATGAATGAAATCCAAGACTTCGCAGATATTCAATTTCACAAAGTTTACTATTAATATTTAACCAAGATAGACATGAAAAATAGAAGGAATAATGCTTTCTGGTAAAGGAAAGAAGATATGATTATAATGGTTTTTTTCTTAAGCCTGATTAGAATGGTTAGTACTGAAGAACTTTGCAGAGGTTCAAAAACAGAAACATTACTAATTTATGTCTAAGTCTAACAGAACATGATTAGAAGCGTTAGTTGCATACTGCTGAATGAACTCCAGAGAGGTTGAAAAAGGAAAAGGTTACTAATTCATGTCTAACAGGACATAGGTTTACACATTCCACATTGATATAAATAATTTTGAAGTGGATCTCTCCCACTCTAAAGCAATGCACAGCTTACCTTATTGGAGTTCAGTTACCATCTCGCCCATTATGAAGTCATTGATGGATGCCATAGAAAACTCTATTGATTTACCTTCTGCCCGGTACCAGTCCTGGGTGTAAATCAGTGCTTCTACAGCCTCAGGCGTCAAGCTGCTACGGAAGTCACTAATTATTCTTTCACTAGTGCTAAAAGCAGATTCCGCAGCTACAGAAGAAGCTGGGATGGCTAGCAGATCCCTTGCTATGCAGGCTAGAATTGGATACTTGGTTGCATTACCCATCCACCACTTTAAAATGTCAAATTCTTGAGAACATGGTATTGGATTCTCCTCCAAATACCTATCAAGCTCCGTGGTCATCTGGGATTGAAGATTACTACTAAGCTGTCGATCCCAAACAGCCCATGGATCATTCTTCATGGAAGGCACTGCCTGCACATCACTTTGCTCAGCACCTAGACTCCTTTCTTTGAGAAGAATATGATTGAAACAACTGGCGAACTAGACTCTCAACCCTTTCAAATTTTTGCTTGGCTTTCTTTGGAAATGATTCCTTGAAAAGGAAGTCAATGAATTTTAGCTTAAACCTAGGATCAAACACAACAGGTACATAGAGCACTATATATGACTTATTCCAATACTTGTTGAATTTTGACCTCATTGCTTCTAACACTGTGACAATTTTTACCTGAGTACTCTTGTTGTAAAGCTAACTTGATCTTCCACATCAGATGGAAATAGAGATTGGAGGTGGGATATTTGGTACCAGATATGACATCTGTTGCATCTTTAAAGACCTTCAGCAGCCTACTGAGAACCTCAGCCTTCTCCCATTCCTCTTTTGATGGAGCATATATGTACTTTTGGTCCTCACTTTTTAACTTCTCAAAAGCAACCTTGTACTTCAAAGCTATTTTTAGCATCAACAGCGTTGAGTTCCATCTTGTAGTAATGTCAAGACCAGGCTTCTTCTTGCATGTAATCCCTTCTGCTGCAATTATTTCCTTGAACATTTGTTTACGCGATTGTGAAGAACGAATATACTTTACACTTTCACGAATGTTCTCAACAACGGATTCCACAACTTTGACTCCATCCTTGACAATGAGATTGATGACATGTCCCGCACACCGGTGATGAAGCAACTTCCCTTCTGCTGGTATCAATTTCTTGTCCACCAGATTATGCTTCAACAAGTCCATCATTGTACCATTTGCTGCAGCATTGTTAAGTGTTATTGCAAATAATTTATCTTCTATTGACCAATCTTGAATGCAAATTTGAATATTGTTCAGAAGCTCATTTCCAATGTGGGGTGTTTTCACATCGATAAACTTGATTATCCTTTTTTGCAACCTCCAGTCCATATCAATGAAGTGACAAGTTACAACAATGTACCCAAGTGTTTGGTTGCTTGTCCACATATCCGTAGTCAACGAGAACCTACATCCTGAATTCTTCAATGTTTCTTTGAGTGCAACCTTCTTCTCATGAAAGGCTTTAATGCAACCATTCCTAGTTGTAGTTCTGCATGGCACTTTGAACAATGGATTGAGACTCGCCACAAAGCTTCTAAATCCATCAGATTCTGTAAAGAGGAAGGGAATCTCATGTAATGATATCATCCGTTTCTTACATCTTCTCAAGTGGGTTAGAAGAGAACTTGTGCTTGCACCACGTTTGGCAGCCATCAGAGTATCACAATGTTTGCACTTGTCTTGCACAACCACCCCATCTTCAATTATTGGTTCAAATTCTTTCCAGCAAGCAGATCTGAAATTTTTTGTTGGCCTATCAATTGCTGCTTGGATTGATGGATTGATCCCCTCATACTGGCCATGGCTATTGTCAGCCTCAACATCACACATGTCAATATGTTCATCGAAACCTATCAATAAAAGACACAGCATGTTCATGTCTATCACAAATTCACAAGCCCGTTGTGCAAGCAGTTTATATTTAAGCACATAGTACTCACCAGCATTAGTGCTTGTGCCAGTTGGGCTTCTGTCGACCACACGATATTCGGTCGCAAGAGTAGGGATTTTGCTGTGGGATAGTAGCAATAAAGCATCGTTAGTGCAACAAAAGAAGAGCAGCACAAAAATTGGGAAAATATACAATTGCAACACTAAAATCATGGAGCAATTTCAGCACTAAAAATATATCAGCAACAAGTACGCAAACAAAGCTCCGTTAGAGGCCATGCAAAGAAGTAAATATTTCATCTGTTAGAATTAGAATTATATACAAGAAGGCACCACACCAGCATCTACCAAAATCTCCTGACAGAGACTAGGATTCTAGGAAGTAGGAAGCATGCAGGTCACAGAAAGTAGGGAAAATAAACTTGAAAAAAAAGGAATAAGACATCTGAACTGTCCTTCACAGAAATATTGTTGAAACAAATCCTGTTTGAAAATTAATTTTTTATTCGGTATAAACCATACAGTAATAGTTTGCATAACACTTGAGGGAATTGTAGGGTGCAACCTACTTCATATTAGGATATGGCCACTATTCACTTTCAGATGGTTTGAACACGAATAGCAAACTGCATTCAGGAATGGAACTACTGATAGTATTTTTTTCAAGGGAGAACAGGCCATTACAAATATAGCACGCAGCAACACAAGGTCAGCCCACTTCACAACATTCACTGAGGAGCTTCAGAAATGGCTATAGGAAAAGAACAACGAGCAGAAGATGGCTATAGGAAAAGAAAGAGCATACGAATCAAAGGATATCTCACCATGGATCATCTTGCGATGGCAGAGGGGTGGGATCCAAGCTTTGAGGATTCTCGTTGTGGCGGCGAGGTGATGGAGTCAGGGCTGAATGGTCCGGAGGCAATACCAATGGTGATGAAGTTCCGGCCATCGAGACCGCTGCAGGGAAGCTTCGCTCTTGCCGACGATGGGATCCGAGATCAAGAGGCAGCTCCATCGTGGAGGTATCTCTTGACAGTGGCTCTCCGTTTTGGTGCCCACCAGGGTGTGCCCGGGGGCGGCCTCGTGCACGGTGGTGACCGATCGGTAGTTGGCGAGGTAGTGCTCTCCGCCGACGACGCAGAAGCTGAGCACACGACGCTCGTCGTCGAGGATCTCGAGCCGCTCGCGACTGCTGGTGGATCCACAAGGCAGGGGCACACACGGCCCCCTCCCCTCCTCTCACCCGACCGCGGGACTCTGCACCAGGGTTTACCTTCCCGACCGGTCCGGCCAAAACGGAGGAGGCCGGTTCCGGTATACCGGTTCGGTTTGGCCAGTAACCGGTCGGAACCGGTCAAATTCAAATTTGAATTCAAAAGCCGCCGTGCAATCGGTTCGGACTGGTATACCGGTCGGTTTGACCGGTTTACCGGCCGGTTTGACTGGTAACCGGCCAAATTCAATTTTTTTTCTTTTTAGGTTTAAATTCAAATGCCCGCAAAGTATACTAAATGAATGTTTGTATAACATGTTTTAGTCTAAATGAACCCTCCAATCTTTTTTTGTACTACTTTTACATTGTATTGGTATACTTTTGTATGCACACTTTTTTTTGTTTAACTTCAAATCGCCGCAAACTATACTAAATGAACGAATTTGTGAGAAAATTTGACACCATTAGATTCGTCGCACCTTGAAATATTTTTAGGATTTTTTTAGAATTTTTCATTATTTGAATTTAAATTTGAATTTTGAATTTGGGCCGGTTTGGTACCCTACGCGCGCTGCCCCCTGGCGCCCCCGCCGCGGGCCGCCTGCAGGCCGTGCCGCCGCCCCCTGTGACGGCCGACGGAGTGCTGTTGTCGTGACTCGTGAGGGAGGAGGAGGGGCGGCGCTGTCGCGGGAGGAGGGCGCCGTCGGGTCGACCCTAGGGTCGATTGGGATCGATTGGATCTCGACCTTACCGCCCCTCTTCTGGTTAGGGTCGAACCGCTTCGGCCCATGGGCTAAAATGAGGAGAGGATCGACTTCACAAGTGGGTCGACCCGGACCCTTGGCAGACTGAACCGCTGGATGGCTGATGGCTGGGCTGATCAGCCCAGCCAATTTCCAGCCAATTTCCACCAGCCGAATAGGTTCCTGGTCGGTCGCGCGGGCCTCCCGCAGCATGCGCGCTCTGCTCTGGCTGGCCCAGCTTGATGGTGCCACCACGGCTGCCGCCGCCGCCGCCGGTCTCCCAGTCTCCCTACTCGTGGCCGGCAGCGCGCACAGGAAGAAGGCGCCTGTGTTCACTTGGTTGTGCCTTGTGGCTAGTGCTGATTTGTTATGAGAGAACAGTAGTGCTGATTGGCTGGTAGTTGGTGGCAGATGCTAATTTAATATGAGAGAACAATACTGCTGGTTGATTGGCTGACAAGGCAAACGAATACAACAGATATAAATAGATATAAATATAGTCATATAACTTAAAAAAATTGATCCGTGAGAACT
Organism: Panicum virgatum; assembly: GCF_016808335.1. Lineage (NCBI taxonomy): Eukaryota > Viridiplantae > Streptophyta > Magnoliopsida > Poales > Poaceae > Panicum > Panicum virgatum. The sequence goes on along the minus strand of NC_053152.1, from coordinate 34,575,760 downwards.
ATCGCTAAGGCCAGTCTTAGTGGGAGTGTCATCGATATAGTTACCAAAACTGGAAATTTGAGAACTGTGTCAGTAGGGTGTCATGGTGATGACCCACCTTTTACATTTCATGACACCCCTCTCTTCTTTCCCCTCATACTATTGATACATGTTAGTAAATTTAATGTCCATGACACTCCTATAACATTCCCATTAAAATTGGCTTAAATAACTTATTTGACTAGTTTTAACTTGTGCTAGTGCTCATTTATTATGAGACAAAAATACTGCTAGCTGTCTCGTGGCTGGTGCCGCTGATCGACTCCTTTGCCTCACCGGAGTCGAATACGAACTGCGTGGTCCTCTTGGGCTTACTGTCGTGTATAAATACTCGTTTAAAATTCTTTAATGACCAGTGCCCCAACAAAGCCACACTTTCCCTCAGTCTAAGCTTCTCCACGAAGCCGGGACGAAACCCTAGCTTCCGCCCCTGAAAACCCCAATTCCAGAGCCATCCAGAGGTATCCTTGGAGAGCGGGGCCTCTGATGGACGGCGCCGCCTCCCCGCAGGCTTCGGCGGAGGCCGGCGGCGCCGCGGATCTGGATCCCCGCCGCCCCGCGGCCGCCGCGGTGGTGGTGCCTCTTAGCCCCTCCCCTTTCTTTGAGCTAAATCCCGTGCAAGATTCACTTCACCGTTTTCTCGCGATTGATAGGCGGGTGCTGTTTTCGGCCGTGTCGCAGGAGGAGGGGCAAGGATATGTGGACTCGTTACTCAGGGTGTCGCTTCAACTGCTCCGGAAGGGTCTGCCCTACGAAATCCGGCGCCAAGGCCTGAAGCTGATGCTGGTTATTATTCCCTCACTGCGTTTCCCCACCTCCTCTATATTGGGATGATTATTGCTGTTGCTGAGTCGCAGCTAGATTTAGATAGTTCAAAATCGTGTTCTTTCTGCATCTTCTGAAGCCTTTCTTGCCAGTTTGCACTGCATCGGGAGGTGATTTCTATTTTACATCACTCCCACAGGTGTGCTTGGAAGTGCATCACGCTTAACATTTAGTTTTGAGCCTCTCTTGATTGAAAATGTTTGTTCTATTTTTTTTGCCAGGACAAGATAGGCGACAATGCTGACTAAAACTTGACAATCTTTGTGTTCTCCTTAGTTGTTTTCACCCGATAGTTCATTATCTCTTTGCTTAGATATAAATAAACTGCTTCTTACACATGCAATTTGCTAACCAAGGGGTATGGTTGGTATGGTGGGCTGACTAGTGGGCTGGGCTAGCCAAGTGCTTTCAGCACAGTTCCTTTCCCTTCTTTTCTTCGTTTCTCCTTTTCTTTTTGTTTTTTTTTATTTCCTCCACATCCTGCTGCTATCACTTGCTTCCTTGCTGCTAAGGCATCGCCTGCCTCGCCTAGGTGCCTGGAAAGGATCGGCTCGCCTCGCCTCGCCTCGCCCTACCGCCTTTGAAACACAGCTTATGTGTGGAACACTGCTGGAGTATGTTGATAGTAAACTTTGTGGGCAGATTAAGAATCTTTCTGGTGGTTTAGAAGTCGCCTCTTCTGAATTTTCTCTTGATGATTTGCCACTCTGTTCATGGAAATAGCCAACATGCCACTCTTTGCATAATGTAGCATTATTTTAATTTATTTGTCTGCCAAATTTGGCATTCAAGATAATGTTGCTGTGCTCTTCCTCGTCAACCATCATTACCTCAATCCGCCATGGGTAGCACTAAGAGAAAAGCTTCTCCAGGGGAGCAGGTTCTAAGGCACATTGACCATGCTCGTCTGTTTGAACACCTCCATCCTTTGCCACTACTTGGCAAATGCAACTATTCTTTGAGTGGCATATGATCGAAGGCGAAGTGTGGAGTAGCAATTCTAAACTGTCAACTGACTCATTTCAAATTCTTAAATTCTTTTCATTATGAACTTTGCATCCAGGATTGCATCATTCTTGCTTTGATATATTTCGCTTGTTGCTTTGATCATTACTTAGCTATTAACATTTGCATTTCTATATTCGCAGCACCTGTTGAGATATAGGTGGGATGAGCTTCACATATCTCGAGCTGTTGATGGAACTTCTCTTCCAGCAGATATGAAGGTTAAAATTGGATTTTCTTCCACATCTTTGACTCGGTTTCCATTTATGGAATTTAATAGATTTTCTGGCCAAAAAGCATAAACTGGATATCACTAATTTCTGCATACCCTTTACAAGTGAGATGACATAGCATATTGATAATCCTCCCCCCTTTTCTATTTTAAACAAGCTTGCTTTGCAATTATTATATGCACACAGTTTACTTGATTGTTGGTACATGTTGTGTAGAAACAAGTTGCTAATTTGCTTGTTAAGTCATTTCTTCTCTTGCTAACTTGATAGATAAGGAATTGACGAAGTGGCATGTTTTGTTCTGGGCTATGTGTATTAACCGCGCTGTTGGGCGTCCTTTTATTTAATATTAATTGTATAATCACAAAATTGACCAATATTATGAGAATATTGAATTTTCTGTTATGCTGAGAGAATAAAGTATTTTCATGCAGGATTTGTTTTCTCTTCCACACATCACCGAGGAAGATGTGCTTGCCTTTGTTGGAAGTAACATAACTGCTTATTCTGTGGAACAGAAGCATGGTAAGATTCCATCATTTTGCATTAAGGTACCACATACATGGAACCACATGAAAGCTCTGGCTTCTGGGTGCACAGAAAGTCAAATTTACAATCACCAAACCTGCATGTAGAAAATTGTATCTTCATGTGCAAATTGCTATGCAAAATAATAGGCTTGCTTTGGTGTACATAAGCCTGAGTGTACCTGCATTATTTTTACAATACTGCATGTCTGCGGCACAAAGAGGCACAGCCACTATCAAGGAAAGGGAAGATTAGGAAAGAGATTTGAGTTGGGATTTGGGAAGTGTTTTAGCCATCCAATGCGTCTGTCACTTGCTGAATCCAGCAAATAAATAAACTTGCTCCTAGTTTGCTATCCAGGCCAATCTAGTTTTCCATTGCTACCCCTGCTAGGCTTCTCTGCCATCATGAATCAAATTACCAGTGGCGATCATGTCCCCAGCTGTACTATCTTTACAACCAACCTAGAGAATTAGGTAACATCATTATTTTGGTTGCTAAATTATAATCCCATTGTTCCTGCAATTTGTATGAAACATTTGAGTGGTGCAATGGTTACCTTGTGTTTGATGGATCTGCTTTGAGCATCCCGACCGCTCTACAGGCCTTCAAAGATGAATCTCATTGGTGGGTAGTAGGGGGAGCTAAAGGGCTTAATGGTCTGGGGCTGGGAAGTGCTACCTAGGTGCCTTTTAGCATGATCCTTTTATCCCTGGTCAGGTCCTTTCTTTTGTTTCTGTGTTTTCTCTAGGAAAAACTTATTCACCTCTCATCAATCTGATCCAAGGTGATGAGCTGGGCTTGTAATGGGATCATTCTCTTCTTAATACAATGATACACAGCTCTCCTGCGTATTCGGAAAAAGTAATGGTTACCTTGTCCACCCCCTTGCTCGCTGTTGTTTATAGGAAACTAAAATATTTCCTAGTGCGGGAGAACCAATTAATTCTTTTTTTTTCACAAAAGAACATGAATTCTTGCGCAAACTCGTATTTCCTTGCCCAGGACCGAGGCTAGGCAAGAACAGACAAGGGAATCAAAATGTCTGAAGTTGTCCAAATGGAGAAATAGGGTGGCTGTTATGGGCAATAATCTATCTTCCTTTCTACTTGGCCACTGGATACTAGTGGAATTGTCATCCACTTGAGACATATTACTGCTACTACCTATGTGTTTATTTTCTTCTTGCAACTTGTAATTGAGCCTGGAGAAACAGTAGACTAGGCAGGATGCTTGTGTCTTGTTGGATGTATACCTGAATTTTAAGGTATGGTTTGTTTTCTGGTGGCCTATGCATCTGTAAATAGGCTGTGGTGCTTGTTCTTCGTACTATATAACTAACGCTATAGACATTATTTGTAAAGAATATGCTATCAAAATTGTGAAAATGATATCCCATATTCTTATATTCCTTTTCATCCTTCAGCAAGGGAAGAAGGAAATCAGGATGGAGGAGCTACACAGCCTTCCTCTGGCTCTTATATAATGCCATCTACTCCAAGTACTTACATGACATCAGGACTGCATCCTTGGGCTCAAAAAAATGTTGAAAGTTTGGGTTTATCTGTTGCTCTTTCCTATTTCCATGATCTGCCCACAAGACAGCCTTCTTTCAGTTCCTGTTCTGCTCCTTCATTTGCCAGATCTAATGATATTTCTTGTACCACGAACCACAAGAAATTAGATGACAATCTCATCCTTTGTCCCCGACTCTATTGCACCTCTTTTCCACTTCACGGTTCAGTTCCTATCTCTTGGTTGCGGTTGGGTACAAAATTCCCGAATGGCAATGCAGCCAAGAGTTTAAACCTTAATCCAGAACATGAAATCAATACTGGTGTTACTGAAGGAGCCACCGAGTTTGTTGATGACAGAAATCCGGTAAGCATATCTATTTTTTTTCCCCAGTCTCTTAATATGTCTTCTTGTAAGTAAGGAGTCACTGGCTGAGGTACTGACCTTGTCAGTTTATGCATGGGACTGCGAAACATAAAGAAAGAATCTGGATAGCTGGAGCAGTATTTACCTTGTTCAATTGTGGCATGACCTGGCGGTGATGGGCCAACCGTAACCGTGGAGCGGAACCAACACAAAATACTCGAGCATTACCCCACCCCACCCCAACCCATACCCGCCTGCCAGCCCACCTGCCCAACAGTCAGAGTAGCAGGGAAAACAGAATGAAAGGAACCCCAAGCTGACAAATTTGGGCACTCACTACATTACTGCAACTACAGAGTTGAGGGCAAGCTACTTATTAGCCATCATATCTACCTTTTGGCTTTTTAAGACTGAAAAAGCTATTGTAGCAAAACAGACAGATATCTCTTCGTGATTATTGTTTAGTTGAAAGTATTTTTCGTGGTGCAGGGCATTGAGGGAACCATGTCAGGCTATCAAGAAAAGGGCCAGCTACTTCTTGTGGAGCATAATATCCTATCTGAAGCATTTGTCAATGTGACATCCTTTCCTTGGTATGTTGACAACAACAATTACACCTTTCATGTTTATTCATAATCTCAAGTGCACTAAGTTATGGTGTTACAACTTCTGCTCATTTTCAGGGTTCAAGACATGGAGTATTTGCTTACAAATATTTTGTGCACTTTAAACGAAATTTGGAACCAGTCAGACTGGGAAGACAAATATATGCATTCTATATATTGTTTATCTGGTCTTCTTGACAACTACCAATTTAGGAGGACTGTTTGCTCATTGGTAAAATCATTTGAGAAGCTGCTTGGTAACAGAATTTTGGAGTCTGCAGGATTTCGGGAAGAACCTTCAGTGTCCGCTGACTATGTGTACTCATCTACCCTTCCAAAGTTGATGCTTCCCCTAATCTTACGGGTAAATAGCTATCTCCAACACTTTGTTTCCTGACACCGATGCTAATGACATGATGCAAAAAAAAAATCAGTGTAGTAGATTACATGATGCAGGAAAGGAAAGCCCACCATTTAAAAAAACTTGACCTGCGAGGGAAAGGAAAGCCCACCATTGTTGCACTGATTTATGAGCTCGCCCTAGGACTTTCTGTTGCTTTACCTTAAATGTACCTTGTTGTTTGTGGTGTTTGGATGTGACTCTGTATTTATTAAGTTTATTTTTTTCCTTCAGATTCTTAATTGTATACAAATGCTTTGGAGCGAACCAATTAGTTATGATCTGTCAAGGTTAACAGCCAAGAAAATTAAGTTTCTATTAGAGAATGGTAAACTGCCTGACAGTGATGAAGCTGATATGCTGCAGAATTCAGAAACTTGGTCACAGAAAATTCGTGAATCTGGGTAAGTGTGCTATATAGAGCAGTTGGGAACCTGCTTTCTACTTCTTAATTTCCAACACAGATACTATTTGTTCTTTTAAATAGACCCTACATGGGAGAGGAATTGTATCACCTTTATGCTTTCTAATAAAATCTTCCTAATCTTTTTTCCATGATTCTCTTCAAGATATGTGCTTATATATTCTTGAATATCATTATGCAGTGCATTTTTGTTGGAAACGCTTTTAAGTGCCCCATAAAATAGACTTTTACAAAATGCAGCACAATTAGTTTAGCCCAAATGATTTTGAGCCTGTTAAATGCCTATATTTGACTATTTGAGCATGAGTTATCTGTATAACATTGCAGGTACAATGTCATTCGTTTGTGTGCTTCTGTTAAGGGAGCATTCTATGGATTATTAGACAGGCCATCAATCATCAATGTTCTCGCTGAAAATGTGAGCTCAATGGAATTTAATCATTTGGGAAAGCTCATAGAACTTGTATTCATTCCATTGGTTAAAAATTGCCCTCGTGACTGTTGGGATGAATGGATGGTTGGGTTGTTAGAACCTGTATTTAGCTACTGTGAAGAGATCTTATATTATGCATGGTTCACTTTTCTTCATGGGGGCAGGGCTATTGTTCGACCTTATCTTGGTAATCCCAGTGGACCAGAAGAAATAGTCAGCCAATATGAAAAGGAGATATTGCTCAAATTTACTCGTTCTATATCTGATCTGCTTGGGGTTTTAGCATCAGAAAGACTAAATAGTGGTCTTTCACTTTTGAGTTATCGATTGAAAACTAGCACAATGGCTGATATACAAGACTTAAAGTCCATATCTTCCAACTCCATTATTGGGTACGAAAATATTCGGTTGTGTTTTCTGTGTGTGATTTTAACTTTCAAGACCTTTTCTAAGCTCACATTTATGATTGCCTGTAGGTATCTTTTACTCCATAACTGCTTTCGGAGGTTAAGTATGTACTTGTTTGGGTGTTTGGCGGATTATCAAGCAGCAGAGAATGCATTGCCGTTTTGCTATTCTTTAATTCATATTGCAAAGGCTACTAATAATGAGAGACTGAACCAGTTTGTTCTTGATGAAATGCTTCCAACTATTATACTGCTGCTTGGTGTCGATGTCAAGAGTGCAATCTCACAGCTGAGTTCCTCACTAAATTCAACCACACAAGAAGTTGCTAGGAATAATGTTACTTGTCTTTGTCGGGAAATCTATGAAGTGTACATGGATAATCAGGCAAGTCCTTAAGTTTAGTTCTTTCCATTCTGTACTTGTAAAAGTAGTGATTTCAGGGGTTGCAACCATGAGATCAAATTAACTTGACATGTTTCAATGTTGTCTTCTGTACTTACTGCTAGTTCTGTACCTTAAATCTGAATACTTTATGGTAAGATAAATTATATTAAACGGATTCCCTTAAAAAGTTGGAGAAATCTAAGTTCCTATCTGGTAGTTGGTGGTTGTAAGGTCGTCTGTTTCCTTGGATAATAAGGCTACATGTTGATTTGAATTATATGGCTGAATAATAGCTGGAGTATTGAGAGGGTAATCCTCCATAGTGTAAGACTTAATCTGCAGCTGTCCCTAAGCTGATCTTGGTCAAGGCAAGTCTGCAGTTTGCTAGCAGCCTTTGTTGACTTGCAGCTTTTGTTGACTTATGGCTCTAGGCCACTAATGATAGAAGTTATTAGCCATAAGTGGTAGCACCTTAGAGTAGGTAGCAATGGTGTATAAATATGAGTGCAATGCAATGAGAAAAGGCAGTTCAGTTTGCCACATTCCAGTCTCTAGCTCTCAGCCAACGCAGAGAGCTGTGAGTGTATGTGTGTGTAGAGGAGCTCAGCTCTTCTTCTACCTTGGAGCAAAGGAGAGGGAGAGGAAGGTGAGCAGGTTGCTTACCTGACCCTTGGATTGCAGGGATCAACAAGTGGCATCAGAGCCGTACGGTGTCGTTCTAGCCTAGCGGCTGAACGATGGCTGGCAATGACTCCCCGGCGTCCAGTGCAGGCGACAAGGGGAAGGATGTCTCGGAGGTTGTGTTCAGGACGGTGCGGGAAACGAGCTCGCGGGACTGGCCGCAGCTCACTCGCACCAACTATGGCGAGTGGGTGGTGCTGATGAAGTGGCGGCTCAAGGCGCGCAAGCTCTGGACGGCCGTGGAAGTCGGCACCAAAGAAGAGGATGAAGACGTCCAGGTCATGGACGCACTGCTGTCATCCACGCCACCAGAGTTCCACGAGGCCATCGGCAACAAGAAGACGGTGAAGGAGGCATGGAACATGCTTGCTTCATTCCGCGTTGGCTCGGATCGAGCCAAGAGGGCCAAGGCGCAACAGCTGCGCAGGGACTTCGACGACCTGAAGTTCCGCCACGGCGAGGCTGTGGAGGACTTTGCGCTCCGACTCCAGTCGTTGGCAAGCCAGTTGGCAACGCTGGGGAAGAAGTTGGAGGAGGACGTCGTCTGCAAGCTGCTCCGCGCGTGCCCGGCCAAGTACAGCCAGATGGCGGTTACAATCGAGGCCACTTTGGACCTGGATCAGGTCTCACTCGAGGACGTCGTCGGTCGACTTCGCCTGGCCGAAGCGCGTTCTGATGCGCCGCTGGAGCGGAGGCAGGAGAGCGGCAAGTTGCTGCTCACCGAGGAGTGGAACGCGCGCATGAAGCGGCGGACCGGGGAGAACTTAAGCCGCGGCGGACCGGGGAGAACTCCTCAAGCCGCGGCGGGTATGCCGGCGGCAACAAGGCGCGCGGGAATCTGCGCGGGAAGGGGCAAAAGAAGAAAAACTTCGACCCCGATGCCTGCCGCAAGTGCAGCAAAATAGGGCACTGGGCTAAGGAGTGCCCGGAGCGGAAAGAGAAGAAGGAGGAGGCCCACCTAGCTCAAGAAGAGAGCGACGACGACCACGCGCTGTTGATGGTGCAATACTGCGCGCTGAAGGATGGCGAAGCAGAGGAGGCGGACACGGAGCAGAGGACTGCGCCGCAGCCCGTCAACCTTGACGAGCCAGAGGCGCGGGTGTTGCTGGGCGCGGTCGACGACGAGCTGGAGCAGAGGTGGTACCTGGACTCTGGGGCTAGCAACCACATGACGGGGAGCAGGGCCGCCTTCTCTGACCTCGACGAAAGCAAGACCGGGACGGTCAAGTTCGGCAATGGCTCGCGGGTCATCATCCGCGGGCAGGGCACGGTCCTCTTCAGGTGCCGCAACGGTGAGCACCGCGCACTCCAGGACGTGTTCTACATTCCCCAGCTGCGCTCAAACATCGTGAGCTTGGGGCAGCTGGATGAGCACGGGTCCGAGGTGCTCATCAAGATCGGAGTACTGAGCATCAGGGACCGGGAACAGCGTCTTCTCGCCAAGGTAACACGTTCCCGTAACCGGCTTTATCTCCTGGATTTGAAGGTGGAGCAGCCGGTGTGTCTCGCGGCGGCATGCACGGAGGAACCATGGCTGTGGCATGGGAGGTTCGGCCACTTGAGCTTCGAGGCGCTTGGACGCCTGGGCAAGATGGTGACTGGGCTGCCGCAGATCAAGCACGTCGACGAGCTCTGCGACAGCTGCTTGGCCGGGAAGCAGAGGCGTCTGCCGTTTCCAAAGACGGCCAAGTACCGGGCGCAGGAGGTGCTCCAGCTGGTCCACGGAGACCTGTGCAGGCCCATCACGCCGGCGACGCATGGTGGTCGGAGATACTTCCTCCTGCTCGTGGACGATTGCAGTCGGTTTATGTGGCTGCAGCTCCTGACGAGCAAAGATGAGGCGGCGGAGGCCATCAGGCGGTTCAAAGCGCGGGCAGAGGCGGACTCCGGGAAAAGGCTGCGCGTCCTCAGAACCGACCGTGGCGGCGAGTTCACGGCGGTGGAATTCGCCAGCTACTGCGCAGGAGAGGGAGTGGCGCGTCAACTGACGGCGCCATATTCGCCACAGCAGAATGGCGTAGTCGAGCGGCGAAACCAAACCATCGTTGGGATGGCACGCTCGATGATGAAGGCGAAGGCGATGCCGGCGGAATTCTGGGGCGAGGCGGTGAGCACGGCGGTGTTCATCTTGAACCGCTCACCGACCAAGGCCCTGAAGGGGATGACGCCGTATCAGGCGTGGTATGGGCGTAAGCCAAACGTCTCGTACCTACGCACGTTTGGCTGCATCGGGCACGTGAAGACAGTCAAGCCAGGCCTTGGGAAGCTTGAAGATCGGAGCACCAAGATGGTGTTCCTGGGCTATGAGGATGGGACGAAGGCCTATCGGCTCTACAACCCAGCCCGGGGGAAGGTGGTGGTGTCCCGGGATGTCGTTTTCGACGAGACGGCGGCATGGAGTTGGAGCACGCCCACGGCAGGGGAACCAGAGGGGTTCGGCGGCGGATTGACGGGCGAATTCGTCGTCGAGCAGCTGGTGATCGAGCGCCGGAGTGGTGCAGAGGAGGCAGCGCAGGAGCCAGAAGCGGAGGCGGTGGAGCCTCCAAGTCCTGGCACGGCGGAGGTTCCGCCAAGTCCTGGCGAGGCGATTTCAGCGTCCCTAGCCTCCCCTGTTTTTCCAGAACAGGTGACCCCGACAGCGGCGGCGGATCTTGAGCTCGCATCCCCCCGTCCTCCTACTCGGAGTTCGTGGATTCCTACCACGACGGAGAGGAGCTCTGATTCAGGCGAGTGGACGACGTCATCGGTGATGCAGAGCTGCCGGGGCTGGCCTCGCGTCTCACCGATCCAGAGCTCATGCTCATGAGCGCGGAGGAGCCGGCCACGTTCGCGGTTGCGGAGCGTGACGCGGACTGGCGGAAGGCCATGATGGAGGAGATGCGGTCAATCGAGGACAACCGCACCTGGGAGCTGGTCGATCCGCCGGCGGGATGCCGGCCGATTGGCCTGAAATGGGTCTACAAGGTAAAGCGGGACGAGCGTGGCGCCATTGTCAAACACAAGGCTCGGCTCGTTGCCCGTGGTTTTGTGTAGCGTGAAGGGATTGATTTCGAGGAGGTGTTCGCGCCGGTGGCTCGGATGGAGTCGGTGCGGTTGCTGCTAGCTCTTGCGACGGTAAAGGACTGGCAGGTCCATCACCTCGACGTCAAATCGGCGTTCTTGAACGGCGACCTGGAGGAGAAGGTCTACGTCAAGCAGGCGCCGGGCTTCGCGATGCCGGGGGCAGAGCACAAGGTGCTCCGGCTGTGGAAGGCTCTGTATGGGCTGCGGCAAGCTCCCAGGGCGTGGAACGCCAAGCTCGACACCACCATGGGTGAGCTTGGGTTCGCACGCTGCGCCACCGAGCATGCGCTGTACACACGACGACGGGGGAAGGAAGAGCTCATCGTCGGCGTGTACGTGGATGACCTGATCATCACCGGAGCTCGGGCGCAGGACATTGAAGCGTTCAAATGTGAGATGGCGGCTCGTTTCAAGATGAGCGATCTCGGCGTACTCTCCTACTACCTCGGCATCGAGGTAAAGCAAGGGAGGGACTCCATCGCGCTGGGCCAGCGCGCCTATGCGCTCAAGCTGCTGGAGCAGGCCGGGATGACGGGCTGCAAGCCCATGGCGACGCCGATGGAGGAGCGGATCAAGCTGTCGAAGAACAGCACGGCGGCGAGGGTGGACGCAACGCGTTACCGGAGCATCGTCGGCGGGCTGCGGTGGCCGATGCATACGCGGCCGGACATCACGTTCGCGGTCGGGTATGTGAGCCGATTCCTCGAAGACCCGCGGGAGGACCACTGGACAGCGGTCAAGCGGGTGCTGCGCTACGTCCAGGGCTCTCTGGACATGGGCGTCGTCTTCCCCAGGCACGGCGGGCTTCAGCTGACGGCATTCAGCGATGCGGACATGGCTGGAGATGTGGATGGACGGAAGAGCACCACAGGTGTGCTCGTCTCCCTTGGAACCGCACCGGTGGCTTGGTAGTCACTGAAGCAGAAGGTGGTGGCGCTGTCAACCTGTGAATCAGAGTACATTGCAGCGGCCACCGCGGCGTGCCAAGTCGTTTGGCTGCGTCGGCTGCTGGGTGAGCTCACTGGCGTTAAAGCTCGCTCGCCAGCACTCAAGGTGGACAACCAGCCGGCCATTGCGCTGGCAAAGAACCCCGTCTTTCACGACCGAAGCAAGCATATCGATGTGAAGTTCCATTTTCTTTGGGACTGCGTCGATGGGGGGCACCTTGTCATCGAGTTCGTCGACACCGGACGGCAACTCGCTGACATCCTCACCAAGTCGCTCGGGCGTCTTCGGTTCTCGGAATTGAGGAAGATGATCGGCATGGATGAGGTCCAAGGCTAGCAACAGGATTAGGGGAAGTAATGTAAGACTTAATCTGCAGCTGTCCCTAAGCTGATCTTGGTCAAGGCAAGTCTGCAGTTTGCTAGCAGCCTTTGTTGACTTGCAGCTTTTGTTGACTTATGGCTCTAGGCCACTAATGATAGAAGTTATTAGTCATAAGTGGTAGCACCTTAGAGTAGGTAGCAATGGTGTATAAATATGAGTGCAATGCAATGAGAAAAGGCAGTTCAGTTTGCCACATTCCAGTCTCTAGCTCTCAGCCAACGCAGAGAGCTGTGAGTGTATGTGTGTGTAGAGGAGCTCAGCTCTTCTTCTACCTTGGAGCAAAGGAGAGGGAGAGGAAGGTGAGCAGGTTGCTTACCTGACCCTTGGATTGCAGGGATCAACACATAGTGCTTAAATGACACTCATTGTCTATATTTTATAGCCAGGGGTCAACAGTTGGGATCCCTTAAAGAATTAACCATTCTATGACTTCTAACTTATCTGGCAAGTCTAACCAACCTTGTGGGTGACTCTAAAACTTACCGGCGAAGTCAACTTGATGAGGGGGGTGACAGTGGCAGGTGACAGCTTGCTGGCTGTACCCCTCCTGTGGACCGTAGGTGTCTTGGCAGTGGCAGCCCTAGCCCTGGCTTCCACTATCTCTGATCAGGTCAGCTCTTCTAGCCCATGGGCAATGGACCCATAATAGCATCACTGTTTCATACATTTGGCAAGCCCAATTTTGTTTCATTATGCATAGGCCCCGTTTGGTTGCGCTCCAAAACCGCTCCTGCTGCTCCAGCTCTGACTCCCTGTCGCTCTCGCTTTTAGCTACTCTCGCTCCCAAATAAACCATTTGGAAGCGCTTCTTCCTTGGCTCCAGCTCGATAGCACCGATGTCCTCCAGGTGCCGATGACCCTCGCCGCTGCAGATTCGCCCTCTCTTGCTGCCACCGCTCCTCTCCACCCACGGCCTAAAGCAGCAATGACGGGCTTGTAGGTGGGGATGAGCATCCACCAGGTAGGGCGAGTAGCCACAAAGTTTTTAAAGCGGTAAGGCGAGGCGATGGGGAGCCGCTCAGTCACCTAGGCGACGCCTAGGCTGGCTAAGGCGAGCCTTAAGCAAGGCGATGGGAAACCGCCTTGTCGCCTAGGCGACGCCTTAAAAACAGAGAGTAGCCATCACTCCTACGGGCATGGGATGGGTGTCCGCCGCGCGTGTGCGGGAGCGAGCGGTGGCGGAGGATGAGCAAACACCGGGTGCAGGGGCGTGAGCAGTGGGCTGGCGGGTGGACGACGAGCTCCTGCCGGACCTATGTGTAGGGGACAGCAGCTGTGCATGCGGGGGATGAGTGGCTGCCGGGGTGGAGGCGCGAGCGGCGCGTGGGTGATGAGCTGCCTCCGGACCTGCAGGTTGACGATGAGCTGCCGCCAGACCTACGGGCAGGGGGCAGGCGGTGGTCGTGCAGGCGGGGTGAGCTGTGGCCCTGCGGGCCGGGATGAGCTGCTGCCGTCGTCCGTCGGGGCAGGCGCGTGGGCAGAAGGATGCAGGGAGCTGAAGGGAATCGGTGGGGAGCAGGTTTTTTTCCGCTCCCCACTTGATGTGTAATCACGCAAATTGATTCCTCCTGATTTAGGAGAGGAGCAGGCGACGTTTTTCCCTTCTGGCAGCACTCCGCGGAATCTCGCTGGGAGCGGAGCGGAGCGAGCGCTGCCATGAAACGGGGCCTTAGCATGAGACAGACCTTACAATATTGTAAAAGATGGAGAGTGATACTTGATTGAAATTTTACCTCTATTTGGAAAATGAAGACTCGGAAAGGGTGTGATATGATAGTAACATATGCAATCTCTGTGCTGCTCCTGCCAGTTGCTTTATCATATTTTAGTTTGATTAGTCTTAATGAGCTATAAGGGTAATTTTGAAATGTTAAAGTAGATTAAGGGTTAGATAACTGAAATACAATGAAAGACAAGGGTATTAATTCAAATGTGGAAGTTTCCCATGTGAAGTCAAGCTGATAAAACGTTGTGACTCCATCCTGGGATTATACAATATGTGCTTTTATCAGGTTATTTCGGGTGAAGGGTTGTCTGATCACTTTAAAGACTGGTTAGCTAAGGAATTGGAATATATTCGTATGCGTGCTTCTCATGCTGTGCCAGAGGATTTCCCAAAGGATGATGTGTGGAATTGGGAGGTTTGTTTTTTTATCTTATTTTTATACCCGAAATTTTGTATCATTACCTGCCTTACCTTATTTTTAAGTGATTATTTTTCCTTCAAATTTATTACTTCTGTACTTGTTCTTAGCTTAATGAAGAATTCGAAAGATACCTTCCTACCTACATGAAAATGCTGGAAGAAGTGGATGCAATGGATGACTGCTTGGAGGTAACTGTTAAAATGTTCTCTCCTCGTTCTTTTGATTTACTGAACTGTTGCTATCTAGTTGTAAATGTAACTCATAGTTAAGTGTAAATATTTTGTTGTAGCTTTATAACATATTAACATCCCTTCACTAAAAGGAGCCTATTTCACATTCTTGTGAGCGATTTTCTATATATCTTAGTTTGTATTGACTTAACTCCCTAGCTATATATGGTTAGTTAGGGTTAATTCCTTAGCTAGCCCTCACTCTTGTAATATGTTCCTTAGACAACACGCACAGAATCATTTGTAACATCCAGAAGATTTTAGACCTAGGCTATGGCCTTCATATCTGTAGGACTCTGCTGTCTCAACTCTGATGAACACAAGTATTTGGTGCTGCAAGATGCAGCTTCTGGTTTTACATTGCTCTTTATTGATAACTCCATGGATGAAATGGCCGTTGTGGCCATCTAGAATTTAGCCACAAGCAACTGGCACTACAGTTCCAACCACTAACAGAATCTGACTACTTCCAACAAACTCTACTGACTTTAACTGAAAACTGAACAAACCAAAGGACTGGACAGACTGCACACTAGCTACTGAACACCGGGATTGTAGCCAACACCATTTATGGGATAATTCCACATCTGTGACCTAAGCAGTTGCTAATGACACCCCCTGAACACGCACGAGTGCTGCATGCCTGCATGTCATTGTATTAAAGAAGCCATTGATCAAACTAGAACATTTGGTGCGATGCGCGTCCTACCATTTGAACAATTAAATGCAAGTAAACCATAAGGCAATAAACAGCAACAAACTGGCCATCGGTCTGCGGCCGGAACGCCGAGCTGAGGCAGAGCTTCACGCCGGCGAGGGAGAAGAGCTCCGTCGCACAATATTGTCGAAGAAGGCTTGAGCGACCGACAGAGCCATGTACGGATGACCCAATGGCACGAAGTGAGCCATCTTGGAAAAATGGTCCACCACCGTGAGCACGACCGACTTGCCGCCGATCTTGGGGAAACCCTCGACAAAGTCCATGGCGATGTTGCTCCACACGGAAGATGGTACGTCGAGGGGCTGGAGAAGGCCGGCCGGGTGGAGGTGCTCCGTCTTGTTCCACTGGCACACCAGACAGCCACGAATGTAGTCGCGGACGAGCTTGGCCGCCTGTGGACAGTAGAACGAAGAGCGCAGCCGGGCGAGCGTCTTCTGGATGCCCTCGTGGCCAGTGCCATGGGCGTGGTCGAGCAGCTGGGGCCAGAGCGACGACGACGCCGGCACGTAAATGCGCCCTTGGTGCAGCACGAACCCGTCGGCCTCGGTCCATCCTGCATCTCCCGCCGGAACGCATCGAACAGGGGGAATTCCGGCCGGGAGAGTGACTGAGCAAGCACCCTGAAAACTATATCCAAATAGTTTGCTTACCCAGGTGTGTTGGGGAATGGTGGAGAGGCGCTAGTCCAGGAGATGTTTGAGGTTGCAATGATCCGTGCACACAATGAACTCCGTCGTCCACAGATATGGCCGCCAGTGTCGCATGGCTTGCACGAGACCAATAAGCTCGCGTTCGTAGGCTGCGAGTTTGGCGTGCTGTGGGGCGACTGTCCGACTGAAGAAGGCGATCGGGCCCTGACCCTGGTGCAGTGCTGCGCCAAAGCCCAATCCGGACGCGTCGCAGTCGACGATGAACATTTCGGCGAAGTCGGGTAGCTGGAGCACTGGGGCCGAAGTCGGTGCACGCTTGAGGTCATGGAACGCTGCCGTGGCCGCGTCGCCCTACCGGAACGCGTCCCGCTTGAGGAGGGCCGTTAGTGGAGCGGCGATGACGCCGTAGTTGTGGATAAAGTGCCGATAGTACCCCGTGAGGCCCAAGAAGCCACGGAGTGCCTTGAGGGAGCGCGGCAGGGGCCAGTTCTGCACCGCCTTGATCTTGTCGAGGTCCATGGACACGACGCCGTTCTCGATGACGTGGCCGAGGTAGTGAATCCGGCGTTCCCCAAAGGAACACTTGGAGCGCTTCAGCACTAGCCCATGGTGGCGCAGAGTGCTGAGGACCGCGCGCACGTGCTGCAGATGTTCTGTCTCGGTGCGGCTGAAAATAAGAATGTCATCGAAAAAGACTAGTACTCACCGACGCAGGAACGGCCGAAGGACCTCGTTCATGAGAGCTTGGAATGTGGAAGGGGCGTTTGTGAGGCCGAACAGCATCACCAAAAACTCGAAATGGCCGTGGTGTGTGCGGAACGCCGTCTTGGCCACATCGTCGGGATGCATACGGACTTGATGATATCCGCTGTGGAGGTCGAGCTTGGTGAAGAAGACGGCGTCCTTCAGTTCGTCCAGGAGCTCTTCCACGATCGGGATGGGGAATTTGTCCCTGACGGTCTTGCTGTTGAGAGCCTTGTAGTCGACGCAGAAGTGCCAAGAGCCGTCGCGCTTGCGGACCAGCAGGACCGGTGATGAGAACGCCGATGTACTCGCCCTTATGATGCCTTGTTCCAACATTGCCTGGCACTGGGCCTCAATTTCGTCTTTGAGGAGTTGTGCGTACCGGTATAGGCGCACTGCGACCGGCAGCGTGTTCGGCAGCAAATGAATCCGATGGTCTAGGGACCTTGGCGGTGGCAGTCCCACCGGAGTCGTGAAGAGGTCATCGAACTCGGCGAGTAGGGCCTGCAGAGGGTTGATGCCCTGAGTCGCCGTCAGCCGCGGTGATGGTACGGCGGTGATCCTGGTCGACTGCACCTTGTGATCATGGTGCCAGAAGGTCATGGACAGCTTGTCGAGGTCCCAGACCACCGGTCCCAAAGTGCGCAGCCATTCCACCCGAGGATCAGATCGTAGCCCACCAATGGGATGGTGTAGATGTCGACGGAGAAGGGTTCGCCGGCGATGTCCATGTTCGCGGTTCGCCCTTTGACAGACCCCGGATGTGGGCAATCTGTCGCCGTTGGCGACTGCCACCGAGAGACCCGGCTGTAGAACCGGTTTGAGGCCGATGCGGTGTGCCGTCGCGTCGGAGATGAAGGAGTGGGTAGAGCCGGAGTCGATCAGCGCGATCATGATGGCGCCACCGATCGTCGCGCGGAGCTGGAGTGTGGAGGACGTGCGGATGCCGGTGACCGCATTCACCGAGATGGTGATGTCGTCCTCTGCCGTGCCGTCGTCGGATGCGTCATCGTCACCGATTTCCGGGTAGTAGATGCCTTTGCCGAAGCAAACCTTGGCATGTTCCTTGGAGAATTTTTCGGGGCAGTTGAAGCACAGCCCCTCGAGACGTCTCTGGGCCATCTCTTTTAGTGACAAGCGCTTGAAGCGGCCGTCCGTCGGTGTCGGCACCTTGGGTGTTGCTACCGCCGGGCTGGGCACGGCGCTTGGGGCCGACGTCGACCGAGACGAGGAGGCCAGGGAACGCTGGGACGCACGAGACGGCACGCGCGCTCCTGTGGCGGGCAGCTCCGTGGCCACGTGTTGGCGACGTTCGAACGCGCGGGCGAGTGCCATGGCGTCCTCCAACGTCGCCGGCTTCTGCAGTTCGACGTTGGTGCTGAGGGGCTGTTGCAGACCTGCCGTAAAGATGGCGATCTGCTGCGACTCCGTGACGTCCTCGCAGCGCACCAGGAGCATGAGGAACTGCTCCTGATATTCGTCGACGGTGGATGTGCGGCGGAGTTGGGTGAGTTCGCCCAGGGGGTTGCTGCGGAGCGGCGGCCTGAAACGCCGGTTGATGCCATCGACGAATTGCATCCAAGATGGAACGCCCTGATTCTTCTCCAAACGGTAGTACCATTGGCCGGCGGCGCCGTCGAGATAGAAGGATGCCGTCGGAACCTTGAGATGTTTCGGTGTACCGTAGGCGCGGAAGAACTGCTCCCCCTTGTGCAGCCAAGTGATGGGATCGTCGCTGCCGCCGTACTTGGGAAATCGCATCTTGTGGCCTTGCTTGTCCAGGAGCGGCGTACTGCTGACGACCCAGGTGGAGATGAGGCTGGCTTCTTGGCGGACGGAAGAGATTTCACCGTCCATGCGCTTGCCAAGGTCGCCGACCATCTTTACAAGCTTGTCAAACATAGCTTCCATGGAAGCCTGGGTGGTCGGCGTGTTGTCGCCGTCCTTGGACATTGTGGTGGAGCGATGGGGTTAGCGGCGCGCCGGGGAAGGGGGGATGTGGGCAGGCGATAGCGGATTGGATTAGTCCAAGGAAAGACCTAGACTGTTACCAAATGATGTGGACTGCTCTATTGATCAGCCGAATATAGATAGAATGTTCAGCAGATCGGATATCTCCTTGGCTCGCCCTCACGCAGGAGGCTCTGAGCACCACAAGGCTATCCTTCTACTTCCCCAAACACATGCCAACAACCAGGCTAAATAGCCTGTATCCTAACAAACCACTCCTATGTTTAAGCCTAACACAACTGAAATAACAAGATAAAGATGCCTAATTTGTTGTGGACGCTGACAGCTTGCCCCTGCGCTGGTATTTCTTGCCGAACATTGTGTCCACAACAATTAGCTTGAGGCACGGAGCTGAATATATAGGTGTACATGACCTGGAGGGCAAGGAGCCTCTCCTACAAGGCTACAAATATGGTAGGATACGGATACAATCCTAATCTACATAATATAGATATATCCCTAATATACTCTAACAAGAAGAAACCTAAGTTCTCCCGGGTAGCCAATCAAAAAATGTATAGAAGGTTGCACTTCCGAAAGGCCTCTAATTGAATGTTCAGCAAAGCTGACGCCCTGCACATAACCATCTTAGTAGAAAGACATAGCACCTGCTCTGGTCATC
Source organism: Panicum virgatum (assembly GCF_016808335.1). NCBI lineage: Eukaryota > Viridiplantae > Streptophyta > Magnoliopsida > Poales > Poaceae > Panicum > Panicum virgatum. Next base: position 34,556,398 of record NC_053152.1, on the reverse strand, counting down.
GGCATCTCACCTGCTCTGGTCTAAAAACAAGTGTCAAAGAACTTGAATGAATCATCCACTGTAATCATGAGAAAATAATTATTATAGCATGATAATTCCACTCCTGATGCATCATAGGAAAAGAATCATGAGAAACCTTCACTCTTGAGTCTTGATCACCAAAAAATTCTATAGCATGAACAAAATACTAGAGTTCTCCATTTTTTGTGCATCCTCAATTTATACTCCATGAGCATTTGGTCAGGCAAGTGTTGCGGAAAAGGATGGTAGAAAAACAACAACATGCTAGTGGTTACATGATCTAACAAATGTCTCACCGGATTTCTTCCCTTCCCAAATTGAATCCTATTTCCATCTTCAGATCTAACACCTTGGAGCAAAAGAAGAAGCAGGCTTGAGTAGATCTGTGACGACAAAGACCTAAAACCCGAATCCTAGAAATGGAAGAGGGGGGGGGGGGGGAGGATGAACAAGGAGCAAAGGAGATTGAGAGGAGGATGCTCACTAGGGGACTGCAACACAAGCTGATGTTGCGGTGCCACCGGCCGTCGACCGCCCCATCTGACCATCCCGTGCGCGCCTGGCCCCCTCGCCTCCTTGCAGCGACAGCAACCAGAGGTCAACTCCAGCCTCGGTGAAGCAGGCCCAGCTGAGCGCTCAGCAGCTCGGGGCGCCACACGCCAGCGTAGAGGCATCGCCGCCCCATCCCGCACGCTCCTGGCCCCCTCGCCTCCTTGCCGCGGCAACCCCCAGAGATCGACGCCAACCACGGCAAAGCGGGCCTCACCGCTCAGTAGCATGGGGTGCCGCACGCCGGCGTAAAGGCGCCACCGCCGACGGCCTCATCCCGCGCGCTGCTCGAGCGTAGCCCTCGCCAGAATCCAAGGAAGCGGAAGCCTATCGACCGCCCCGCCCCGCTCCCTCTCCTGCTCGTTAGTATCACTTGCACCCTGCACCACCTACTGACAAGCGGGCCAACCGCAGCACGTAGCCCCACTGGTAAGATTCATTGGGCGCCGCAAAGCGGGTCAGCAGCCGCTGCCCACCCCACCCGCGTACAGGAGCCGACCCCACTGTTGGACAGCAGCGCACCCACCTAGCAACAGGAGCTAATAGCGGGCCATAGCTAGCAACACGGCCCATCGTTCAGTAGCGTGGAGGCGAGGGTGCTGGACGCGAGCGCTAGACGAGGTAGACCTACCACCACTATCGTGCGCGCGCTGGGTGACACGCGCCCCACTTCGCGTGTGGGATGCGGGGAGGAGAGCAGATCATAGTAGATTTTAATCACCGCGATGAAGCATGAGATCACCAAGGTGCATTGGCATATATGCAGCTTTTAATTGCCAACTGTTAATCATTGGTCCCAAAGATATGCCGTTAAACCTCAAGTTAGCCATGTCTTCGCCGTTGCATGAGCTCATTGTGTTTAGATGCATCCCTTCCTCAAAGTATTACTATATTAGCAGTAAACTGTTCCTTCAATAGTTGGTTTCCAAGTGTTGAAACTGGGCAAATTTGGCCATTGGGTGGTTTCTAAGGTGGTTTTGTATTTTTTAAAAAAAATAAAAATCTAATTAGCTTTAAAATATCAAAACTAATTCATTTTGAATTAGAAAAATATGAAACTAGTACTAAATTTTTTCTAAAAATGTAACCTATTTATTATTGCTCTATTTGAATCTTATTTATTTAAAAACAATATACATAATTACAAGAAACTAAACATTATGAAAATAAAAAGATTGGATCTGAATAACTGAAAAGTATTGTACCAATAGATAGGTTATGTTTTTAGAAAAAAATTTATACCCATTTTGTACTTTTTTGATTTAAAATGAATACTTATGAATTTTTTAGTTTAAATTTGAATATTTTAATTCTCACAAAATAGAAAACCACCTTCAAAACCACCTAAAGGGCCAAATTTGCATGGTTTCAACAGTTTGATGGTCTTTGTTATAAAGGTTGAAAATCGGACTTTTGTGATAGTTCAAGGATGTAAAGCAGACTTTTCCCAGACTTCAAGTACTTTTTTCTTTACAAAAGGCACCAACTTGGAAATAAAACCAGTTTCATCTTCTGAACCTTAGCGTTTTCCTTTTTTGTGTTGAGGGGTTGGCTGGCCAATTCATATAAATTAGATATGCCTCATGCAATGCATTTTACTAACAAAGCTACTAATTTCCCAAGCAATGCATTTTGCTAACAAAACTGCATTTATAACCAATGATCTACTCACTTGCAGGATGATTATTTGGATGAAGAGATTCTTTTTGAGAAACTGAGACCTGAATTTAAGTCAGGGTATGGCATTGACAGCTGTAGGCATCCTTATCTGTACACCATGACTTGTATGTTCCAGGTGAGTTATCTTCATACCCTTCAATGTCCACAAACGCATACCGGAGTCCTATTATCTGATCTGATGTTAGTTTGTTTTCTTCTCTCTGAAGCGAAAGATTCCCGTTGTATGCTCTCAGAAGCATATCAAATTTCTCTCTCAATGTTTGAACCGACTTATTACACTTAAACCATATGTTAAGGTATTTGTCATGACCCCCCCCCCCTTTTTTTTTTCCTCTCGAACAGCGCTGGAGAGCTGCTCACAATGCAAAACTATTCCAACTAAGGCCTCAAGAGGCAAAAATACACATAGGCAGAAACAGACCCATTCACACAATAACACAACTCACAAGGCACAATCGCAAAAGACACCAACACAGGGCATGCAATAACACAAAAGGAGGCCCAAGAATTAGGAAACCTAAGCTCAAATTTTCCTGTGAGGCCGTTTACTCTAGCAAGCTACCCAGGACAGATGCGATCTTACCTTTTCACTTGCAGCGTACTGATTCTTTGGGTAGCATTTTGAAGCGTCTTCGGGAAATCCGTGAACCACAGTATGACATGTGGCAAAGTGATCCAGCAAGTGCAGTTAATGTGAGTATTTGTGTGCTCTCTAATACTTCATTGTAATTGAAAATATGGAGGTCAGTCTTGATATACTTATTCTTGCAGATTTTTCGTGGTTCAATATTGTATTATTGGGAACCTCAGTTTCATCCTTTGATACGTGAGGTTATCATGAATGTTCATGCTTTACTATGCTCCTTATGTTTTTCTATGTGGCATGTTTGTGTTTCTATGCTGTAATTTAATTAATCGTCCCATTTTATAGGGTCACAAGAAACTACTGAAAACAATAGCTTGTCAATTAGCCTTAGCGGATGATAGTGTACCGTTTAAGGTCAGTTCATCTCTTTGTTTTCTGGTTGTCTGTTAGTTGTTCATAGTTCAATAGCACCTCGTTCCTCATTTCAGCCACTGGAACCGCACCCGGGTGATTTCTTGGAGCATTTGCGGCCTTATGCTTGTATGTATATTAAGAGAAAGAAGAAGGAATTTGAGGTACACCATTACTGTCACTTATTGTAGCTCTCTCCTCACCAATTGTGATGGTTTTGAGCACTGTATGGCTAAGACAGCACCCTTGTAAGATATTTGCTAATGTAATAGGCTAACAATTTGACTATAAGCTGAACTGTGGATTCTTTTGGAGACTTAGGTGCACTTTTTACACAGAAGTATCTATATATATTTTTTTATAGACTGTCTCATGGCTCATGGTATATCAGTAGTTTTTCTTTGTCCTGCTGCGAGGAAGCTTATGGTCTATTAAGCATGCTTTGTTATGAATGGAATTTGGGTCGATGATAATATTTTACTTGATTCAAGTCTACTGTCTACCTTCTTTTATTTAATTTCTTCACTTCTTGTTAACCATTCTCTTTTGTAATTTGGCTGTCATTTTGCTGTCTTCTATTTATTTTTCCTCCTTTCCACTTGTACTTATGCATCCATATGCACTTGTACAGCATTTTGCATGAGCAATAAAATTAAAATTTAGGTAGGGACCTGCCCTCCTGACTTCCTAAAAAAAATTACTTGACAATTAAATCTATTTCGAAATTTGCATGTATTGAGTTGTGAAATGTTAGTTCTTTTTTCTTAAAAAGAACATTTTGGGAGCTTAACCTAACTTAGGACACATTTCAAGCTAATTTTGTTGTATGTGAGCTTGGAGTGATCACAAATAAGAAATAACGGATATAGCTGACAATTTACCACTTCATGGTTCAAGCCAAAATCCTGTATTGGGTTTCTTTAATCCATTGGGAAAAACTACTACCATCTACTTTTTCAACCTAAACAAAAATCTGTAGTCCTTTCAGTATGGTGAATAAACTAGTTTTTCTATATGATGTCCCAAATCTATTCTAGTGCTTCACTGTTTGTCCTGTACTGAATAGCTTCTCCCTTGTTTGTCATTTATTTATTGTCGCGAACTGTTATTTAAGCAAAGCAATGCTCTTTCTATACAGTGCTTTAGTGTCCAAGTTGTGAAGTTAATTTCTTTTTCATAACTACTAAATATTAATCTATTGGTTTTGTTGCTTTCTTATGCTTTATTCACCTATAACATATTGATTTGTTGCATTCTTTAAGTTTTAATATGGCCACCAAATATTGCGTATATTATATATTAAGTTGGTAGCCTTTTTCTCCAGTATTCTAGGATTGAAGGACAAGTAGGCTTGCATGAAGAGTTTGACAATTATTTGGCTACAGGCAAACTGGATCATCGTATAAATGAGTTCAGTTGTCCTAAGGTAGAGGTATTAATATTCATTTATGATAAATATTGCACTGTATGGCTCCATACATCTTGTTAATTGTTTGGCGTGCTTTATTTGTAGGATGACTTTGAATTTGCTGCCAATGACTCGGTGAACATTCGGTTTAGTAAACTGAACCGTGATCTCATAGCAATGTCCTTTGAGGTTTTATTTACTTGGACAGTTGATTGCATCTGTTAAAAGAAGGATATTTGACCTATGGTTAACTCATTTTGATCTTTTTATAGCGAAGGGCTAAGTTCGTTGAATGGGAAGATCAAATGTCCTTATACTCCAAGTGCTTAGCATCTGTCCTGGAAAATGATGAGGTCATATTATCTTTGCCTTCAACTTTTACCTTGTTTTATCATGAAAACCAGCTATTTGTTTTCTATTATATTTTGCAACTTTTTTTCTTAACAACATTAGGAAGAGACTTCATGCAATTCTTAAATGCAAAAGAAATAGTTCAACTGCATATTCGAAGTGCTATTCTTGCAGGATGAACTTCGATATGAATCTTGACTTTTTTGTATTTTCTTAACACTTGACTTGTGTTATTTCCTTTTTGTTAAGCAAACATTTCAATTATTATGAATTTATGATTAACTTGAACTTTTAATAGTCTTTTTCTTGGTGAAGCTTATAAATTACCTAAGAATTGAATTAAGCAGGAGATGCTCGATCAATATTTTGACCCAGTCACTTGGACCTATATCATACTTGCAACATGCACTTCTGAAATTATGGTGGGATGAGATTGGTCTTGTTAGAGAGGTGTATAGGCTGGCCCATGGGCCTTGGTTAGCTGGCCGTGTTGGCCTTTAGGGTTGGGTGCTGCACCTGTCTAGGTGCGCCCTCCTTGGGATTTCTCTTGATTGATTAGGAGAGACAAGTATCCCCTAGATTGGATATTCCCATATTTCTCGGCATCCTTACCTATATGTACATGTACTCGTGCTTGGCACCCTAATCAATTCAATCTATTCCCAGCCATATCTTCCTTCATGGTATCACGAGTCCGGGTTTTCTCCCCGATTCAATTGTCGTTGCCCTAGCGTGCCGGCCATCGCCGAGCAGCGCCTACGCGTCGGCAATCTGCCGCGCCGCGTCCACCTCCCCTGTGCGCGCGCCGGAGCCTCTCCGCGCCGCTCTCACCTCCTCTGCGCGCGCCGCCGCACCCGCCATCCTTGGCCGGTTCCACCACCCCCTCTGCCGCTGCCGCCGCTGCCAAGGCTGCCAAGGCCGCTGCCGAGGCCAAGGAGCAGCGCCGGGCGGCGCACGAGGCTGCCTAGCCCGCGCCGCCGAGGCCGAGATCGAGGCCGCCGCGGCGGCCAAGGAGTGCGACGCTGCTGCTGCCCGCGCGCACGATGCCCTAGCGCGCGCAGAGCGCGAGAGCAACGCTGGCCTCCCCTCCGACGACGAGGACGCCGACGGAGACGCCCACTATGTCCCCCCTGATGCGCGCGATCTTTATCACGCCTTGCTGCTTCACGAAGCTACGGCCATCGTCAACCTTCACGTGCAGGCGGTGGCGGTCCAGAACATCCGGAGCTTGATCCCCATCGTCCTCAACGTCTCCGGCAACTACGCTCGCTGGAGGGACCAGTTCCTCCTCGTCGTCGGCAAGTTTTCTCTCTGCGACCACGTCCTCTCCGACGCTCCCCTCGCTGCTGCCCAACCCGACTGGGCGCGCATGGACTGCGTCGCGAAGTCCTGGATCCTTGGCTCCGTCTCCGACGATCTTGCCGATACCATCTCCACGGGCACCATCTCCGCGCGCGATGCCTGGCTCGCTGTGGAAACACAGTTCCTCGGCAACCGCAAGACGCGCGCCCTCTACCTCGACGCCGAATTCCATGGATTCTCTTAAGGTGATCTGTCCATTACAGATTACTGCAGGCGGCTCCAGCGGATAGCCTCTGACCTTGGCGCCCTCGGCGAAGTCGTCTCGGATCGGACCCTCGTCCTCAACCTCATCCGCGGCCTCAATGAGTGCTTCGCCAACATCGGCCTCCATCTTCGGCGCAGTCAGCCCTTCCCCTCCTTCCTCGAGGCAAAGGAGGCCTTGCGCTTGGAGGTGCTCACCTTCGCGCATCAGGCTGCGACACCGACAAACCTCGTCGCCACGCAGACAGCCACACCCTCTCCTGCTGGCGGCACCAGCAACTCCAAGGGCGGCGGCGGCTCTGGCTCCGGGCGTGCTCAGGCGAAGCCCTCCAAGAGCCGCCGCAGCAAGTGCAGTGGCGGCGGGAACAAGAAGGATGCCGCCACCTCCTCCCAGCAGCCTGCCGGTGGCGCCAAGGGGGGGCAGCATCCTACGCCCTGGCCAACATACTGGAACCCGTGGTCCGGGTCCATCCAGATGTGGCCAGGCGCACGTCCTCCCCAAGCCCGCCCTCCGCAGCAGGCTCAGTAGCAACAGCAGGCCCTGCTCGCCTACCAGCAGGCCCTGCTGACCGCACAGCAGGAGACTCCTCCACCGGCCCCGACCGCGCCTGCCGGACAATGGACTCCACCAGCACCGGGTTAGTACAACCCGCTCGCTGGTCTCCCTTCATGGGACCAGCAGTCGCTCGCCTTGACGTTCAGCACCATGACGCTCAACCCGCCATAGAACACAGAGTGGTATTTTGATTCAGGTGCATCCTCTCATATGACCCCTCATGTGACCGCCCTGTCTCACTCCCTACCACCCCAGTCTTCCACTCCCTCCTCTATTGTTGTCGGTAATGGTTCCCTTCTGCCTATCACTGCAATTGGCTCAACTGACTTACACAAATCCTTACATCTTAATAATGTTCTGGTTTCACCTCCACTTATTAAGAATCTCATTTCTATTCGTCAGTTCACTTCCGATAACAACTGTTTTGTGGAGTTTGTTTTGTGGAGTTTGACCCTTCTGTTTGTTCTGTGAAGGATCTCCTGTCCAGGAAAGTGATCGTCAGGTGCAATAGCTCCGGGCCGCTCTACCCGCTGCACCTTCCAGCTGCTGCTCACTCCCTGGTCGCCACCTCCACCGCCTCCCTCTGGCACCGTCGCCTCGGTCATCCAGGTCGCGATGCCTTCAGCAAGCTCGTGTCCATCCTCCCGGCGTGTTCCAGCGATGGTGGGTCTTCCATTTGTCATGCGTGTCAGCTTGGGCGTCATGTTCGCCTTCCCTTTAGTGCATCATCGTCTCGTGCGAATAATAATTTTGATCTCATACACTGTGATTTATGGACCTCTCCAGTTGTCAGTGTGTCGGGTTTTAAATATTATCTCGTCATTCTTGATGATCACTCGCACTATTTGTGGACTTTTCCTTTACGCCTTAAGTCTGACACGTATACCACCCTCACTCACTTTTTTCGCTCATGTGCAAACCCAGTTCGGTGTCACCGTCAAGGCAGTCCAGTGCGACTACGGCAAAGAGTTCGATAACTCCAGCGCCCGCACGTTCTTCTTGACCCACGGCGTCCACTTGCGCATGTCATGTCCCTACACCTCCGCCCAGAACGGTAAAGCTGAACGCATTATTCGCTCTACTAATAATGTTGTTCGCTCCCTTCTGTTCCAGGCATCAGCACCTCCATCCTTCTGGGTGGAAGCTCTCTCCACGGCTACCCACCTCCTCAACCTGCTACCCACCAAAACACTCGACTCCACAACTCCGCACTCGGTCCTCTTTGGCACCACGCCGACATACGACCACTTGCGTGTTTTCGGATGTACGTGCTATCCCAACCTCTCCGCAACCGCCCCTCACAAGCTAGCTCCTTGCTCAGCCTTGTGCGTCTTTCTGGGTTACTCTGCTCATCACAAAGGCTATCGCTGCCTTGACCTTGCCACTAACAAGGTCATCATCTCTCGCCATGTCGTCTTCGACGAGGCCTCCTTCCCGTTTGCTGAGCAGCACCCCCAGCCTGTCTCCCCGGCGGCTCTGGAGTTCTTGGATAGCACTAACTTTGTGCCGGCTCCTGTTGGACCGTCACACCCCCCTGTGGTTGTAGGTACACCCCCCCGTTGTGCTGGCTCGAGCCCATTGCTCGCCGAGCACAGCCCTACCGCTGGCTCGATGCCGTTGCTCGCCGAGTGCAGTCCTCCCGGTGGCGCGGCACCGTCGACCACCGCACCGCCATGTGCGGCTCCTGGAGCGCTCTCCCCCGCACTGCCACGTGCGGCCCCCGACGCCTCCGCCGCACTGCCACGTGCGGCCCCGACAGTTCCGCCTGGCTTCGCCCCTCGCAGTCCGGCCACTCTAGCAGGCGCATCACCTGCACCTGGACCGGATCGCCAGGCGGCGCGTCCCCTTCTACCGGTGCAGCCCGACGCCCGCGTCTAACTAGGCGGCTCCACCACCTCCCGTCAACCCCGGCGCCCCTCCCCTGCCCAAGGGAGCCGTGCCGGTGGTTCCCGTCGTCAACGAGCATCGCATGGTCACTCGTGCGAAACTCGGCTTCTGGCAGCCTGCGCTCTTCACCACGACTCCCTTGTCTCCGGTCCCAAAGACCTTCCGTAGCGCCCTCGCCGACCCCAATTGGCAAGTGGCTATGGAAGAAGAGCATGCAGCCCTCCTGCGGAATCAGACTTGGGATCTGGTTCCCCGGCCACCGCGTGCTAATGTGGTTACCGGCAAGTGGATCTTCAAGCACAAGCTCCATGCTGATGGTTCCCTGGAGCGGTACAAGGTTCACTGGGTTCTGCGTGGATTCACTCAGCGGCCAGGTGTGGATTTCGATGAGACATTCAGTCCTGTGGTGAAGCCAGCAACCATTCGCACTGTTCTGTCCCTGGCGCTCTCTTGACGGTGGCCCATTCACCAGCTCGACGTCAAGAACGCCTTCCTCCATGGCACGCTCTCAGAGACGGTCTACTGTGCTCAGCCAACTGGTTTTGAGGACCTTGCACGCCCTGATTTCGTTTATCGGCTCAACAGATCTCTCTACGGGCTGAAGCAGGCTCCCCGAGCATGGTACAGTCGCTTCGCAGCATACCTTCTCAGTTTGGGATTTGTCGAGGCCAAGTCAGACACCTCTCTGTTTGTCTACCGCCACGGCGCCGACACCATCTACTTGCTCCTGTATGTTGATGATATCGTCCTCACAGCCTCCTCACCAGCTATCCTCCAGCGCACCATTCAGGCCTTGCAGCAGGAGTTCAACATGAAGGATCTGGGGGAACTCCATCACTTCTTGGGGATGCATGTACAGCGGTGTGGCTCCGGACTTCTTCTCTCTCAGCGGCAGTACATGCTTGACATTCTGGGCCGTGCAGGAACGGCCGAGTGCAAGCCGTGCTCTACTCCGGTGGACACCAACCCCAAGCTGGCGGCTGATGGTCCACCTGTTCAGGATGGCTCTGACTTCCGGAGTCTTGCCGGTGCTCTGCAGTACCTCACTTTCACCAGGCCAGATATCGCTTATGCCGTTCAGCAGGTTTGCTTGCACATGCATAATCCGCGTGAGCCGCACCTTGCTGCCTTGAAGCATATCCTGCGCTACATTCGAGGCACACTACACCTGGGACTTCTTCTCCGGCCGTCTTCGCAAAGTGATCTGATTGTGTACTCTGATGCAGATTTGGCAGGCTGTACAGATACTCGCAAATCCACATCTGGTTATGCGGTATTCCTTGGGGACAACCTGGTCTCATGGTCGTCGAAGCGGCAGAACATAGTGTCCATATCCAGCGCAGAGGCAGAGTACCGTGCTGTGGCTAATGGTGTTGCCGAAGCCACTTGGTTGCGCCAGCTTCTCCTCGAGCTTCATGCACCTACTTGGCGTGCTTCCTTGGTCTATTGTGACAACATCAGCGCCGTCTACATGTCCTCCAACCCCGTCCAGCATCAATGCACCAAGCACATTGAGATTGATCTTCACTTCGTGCGGGAGCGTGTTGCTGTTGGTGATGTCCGCGTCATGCATGTTCCAACATCATCATAGTACGCCGACATCTTCACCAAGGGACTTCCGTCTTCAGTGTTCTCGGAGTTCAGGTCCAGTCTGAACGTCCGCGCTGCCGACGATCAGACTGCGGGGGCGTGTTAGCGAGGTGTATAGGCTGGCCCATGGGCCTTTGTTAGCTGGCCGTGTTAGCCTTTAGGGTTGGGCGCCGCACCTGTCTAGGTGCGCCCCCCCTTGGGATTTCTCTTGATTGATTAGGATAGGCAAGTATCCCCTAGATTGGATATTTCCATATTCCTCGGCATCCTTGCCTATATGTACATGTACTCGTAATTGGCACCCTAATCAATTCAATCAATTCCCAGCCATATCTTTCTTCAGGTCTATTGATTTTGAAATGTATGAGCATTCTAAGTCAGTGTAGGTGTATGTAAGTGTCATTTCTGTTTTTGTTTTTGCATGTAAGATTATGTATAATGCGTGGGATATATTGCTTGAGTCACTTGAGCTGATTATATAGAAGTACATGACTTGGAGGGCAAGTATCCTCTCCTAGGCCAAGGAGCTCATGGCGCAGTGGTAAAGGCCACTGGCTGGGAGGCTTCCGCCTAGGGTTCGAACCCTGGGTGCGGCACCTTGAACTTCAGGGGTCTCCCTTGGGGTATCTCTTTCAAAAAAAAGTATCCTCTCCTAGAGATAAGGAAGGTTATACCGAGATTACAATCAATCCTAAACTAACCATATCTGGAGTTGCCTAATATACTCTAACATCCCCCCGCAGCCACAACGGGAGCACGCAAACGGTGAGACTGCAGAATAAGCCGAACAAATGACATCCCCCCACAGTCACAACCGTCGATGCGCCGTAGATGGTGGCTGGAATGGGAGCCGAAGAGGCTTGTCAAGCAGATGGTAGCCCCTTAGTGCCGAAGTAGTCGAGGTCGAGGTGGACGTGGATCCGAAGCATCATCGAAGGCACTCGAATACACAAAAATAGCAGCTTCTTGCCGATGGCAGTAGCAGGACGGTGAGCTGCGGATGGCTATGGTAGACGAGACAGCTGAAAAACGCATGGGCGTCTTTTTTCAGCAACATCGTCGGTGGAGGAGGAATAGAGATGCATATATTGATGGATGATTGTATTAGCCTAAGGCTTGTGGCTGAATATATAGGGGTACATGACTTGGAGGGCAAGGAGCCTCTCCTATAGATATGGTAGGATACAGATACAATTCTAATCTACCTAATATAGAGATATCCCTAATATACTCTAACATCCCCCCGCAGTCACAGCGGGAGCGTCGCTGACGTTGAGATTGGAGAGAAATCGGTAAACTGATGCCCTCCCTAGTCACTATGGTCAGTGCGCCGCGGATGTTGAGACTGGAGTGGAAACCCACAAGGTTGCTCAAGCAGATGATAGCCCTTGGTGCCGATGTCGAGGTAACCGAGCTGAGGGCGAGTAGCCATGGTCGATGATGCCGTGCGTAGGGTAGCTGTGGTCGACATAGTTGTCGAAGTAACCGATGCATAGGTAGCCGTACATGAAGTCGCTGGCGCGCAAGGGAGCGCCAAAAAGTGGTGGCGCGGAGGCGCCATAGACGAAGACGGTGATGCGTCGAGGAAGAAACGAGGATGACGCCGTCAAACCGCCAAGGCCGAGGCGAGTATCGGGTTTGCCAGGCCCTGCAGCGCGTCGGGGACGAAGGCACGCGCCGGTGTTGCCAATACTGGACATACAAGGGAGAGCGCACAACCAAGTCGCAGAATGTAGGGGACCAGCAGAGGTGGTCTCGACGACAGTTGCGGTGCAGAACGGCGAGAGAGAAGTAGCCGAAGCAGGCCACGGTTGTCGGAGTAGACGAAGTAGGCGAAGTAGAGACGACGGTGGTGGTGATGAGGTCGTCCTAGAAGAAGCGTAGAGATAGAGCAGCCAGACTCTAGCCCAAAGGCCAGCTAGCTTGGCGTAGTGGTCGCGGCGGCGACGGGCGAAGAACTCGAACAGCTTGACGAAGACCATGCGCGCAAGGCACAACGACGTGTAGTCGGCGACGAGGTCGTGGACGTGGTCAACTGTGGTGAGGATGCAACGATGAAGAAGACCACGGGAGGCGGCGTCGCTGCCCGATGAGGCGACGCAGTGGCAGCCCTCCGTACTTGGTGAAGGGGCGCGCTCGATGAGGACAAACATCACGGGAGCTGGGTAGATCACACATGTCGGTTGATCAGACCGAGTAGCATGAGGTGTGACAACAATGGGCGAAGTCGACGAAGGCGTCCCGATCAATGGAGGCGAGGATGAGCCGGCAAAGAACGACGCGCGGATGAAGCGGCGAGGTGGACGGTGCATATGGGCGTCCCTTAGGGCACCGTCCATATTGACATGCCACACAGTCATCGACGAAGAAGAGGTCGGTGAAGTCGACGCCGACGTCGAAGTAGAGGCGCGAGGTCGACAGGCGTTGGGTGACGCAATGCCGATCTCTAATCGGGTAAACCAAAAAAGATACAGTAGCAACATCTCGTGGGGAAGACCTTCGGCGCACGTAGCACACCCCTCCGTCCTAACTCCCCCATCACTTCTCTTGCACGCACAACAAAGGCAAGATGCTCGCATGCACATGACTAGAGAAGAGAGAAGGGAGAGAAAAGACAGAGAGAGGAGGGGGTGGGCGTCGGAGTCCGGTCGAAGAGGTCGGCGGCGTCCTGCAGAAGAGGTCGCCGGGGTAGCCCAGCCAGGCGCATCGGTGCCAGACTGGCGGCCCGTGGCCAGGCGCGACGGCCCCCGACAGGGCGACCCGTCTCCAGGCACGGCGACGCCCGAACGGGCTATCTGTCGGCACGAAGAACGAGGGCAGCGCTTGGCCGCCGGCAGAGGGGTGAAGATTGGCAGGCCGGGGCAGAGCGGATCCCGCCGGGAAGGTGGTGCGACAGCGGTGGATGACCGCAGCAGCGACCTCCCAGCGGAGGGGAGTTCTCGGCAGAGGCAAAGGCCGCTGCGAAGGGCCATGTTGGCGGATCCCGCTGGGCAGTGCCCGGCGGTTCCCGTTGGTCGGCGGCGTGGGGCGAGAAGGCTCTTGGCGGCGCAATGCGGTGAAGTCAGCCGGGGTTGGAGGCGTGGTGCGTCAGATCCCCGCGACAGCAGATCCCAGCGAGGATGACACCCGACACGCCCATGAAGAAGCAGGGACGCGGGGAGGCCATGGATGACGCATCCAAGGTGAGTTCCATCACGATTCGCTGATGCTTGATGACGACGGCGGCGGATCAGATTGATCTGCAGCCACACCTAAAAGATCAGTAGATCTTCGATCTGCCGTGGAGGGGTTGGAGGGCGCGCCCCCCGGTGGAGATTGGCATCTCCCCGGGAGGGGGGGGCGCTAGTGGATCGTCGCGAGGGCGCGCTGGATGCTTGTCGTTGGGGACAGGAGCGTCGGCGGTGGGAGATGAAGGGCGCCGGCGACGCAGCAGTGGAAGCGGACTCCTATGGTTTAGAACCTAGTCTCGTGATACCATGTAGGATGGATAGAAATGCATATATTGATGGATGATTGTATTAGTTTGAGGCTTGGGCTGAACATATAAGGGTACATGACTTGGAGGGCAAGGAGCCTCTCCTACAGATATGGTAGGATACGAATACAATCCTAATGTACCTAATTTAGTAATATCCCTAATATACTCTGACATGCGGTTTGACGAGGATCGGCAGCGGATGGTGCCACCGCCTGAAAAGGCGGCGACACTGTCGATGATGGCTTGACCACGAGCGTCGGCGCTGCAGCCTGGGAAGGCGCAGCAACAATCTCATCCTTAGGAGTGTCGATGATTGATCGGCGACGAATGGCATGGCAATGCAAACTCGCAAAGATCTCTGATCAAAAAATAGAAAACAGCGGTAGCAAGGTGAACCTCCTTGGCAGCCCTATGGCGATGTGTGCCCGACGAGGACGACGAGCGGCACCACCATGGATTGGCCATGAGTAGAGGTATGTCCCTGTGCTGCTGCGAGACCATGACGACACTGCGGATCAGAAGAATACGCGCGCAAATCCTACAAGAGCACTACCCTCGTCGGAGATCTATCTCCCGGGGGTTGCACAACAGCTGAAGTAGAGGCCTAAGGTTTAGAACCTAGTCTTGTGATACCATGTAAGATTGTGTATAATGTGTGGGATATATTACTTGAGCCCCTTGGGCTGATTATATTGGAGTACATGGCTTAGAGGACAAGTAGCCTCTCCTAGAGATAAGGAAGGTTATCCCGAGATTACAATCAGTCCTAAACGAACCATATCCGAAGTTGCCTAAGATACTCTAACATTGCACTTTAATTTCTTAATGAATTTTGAGGAAGAAAGTGTTTTAAAAGAACTATACATAGCACTGGATATGATTGAAATTTATATCATGAGTCTACTAAAAGTTTCATAGCATTGTATCAATTCTAAGATTGATCCTTGTAATTATGGAATTAGTTTGATAAACTTCTGAGCTTAGGGCCTGTTTTGGTGGGGCTCTAGCTCTAGAATTTTAGCTCAGCTCCATATGTCTACAACTCCGTCTATGGAGCATCTCTATCTGCTTGAGTATTTGGCTCCATCTCCGGAATACTCATTGGTGTCGGCTCCATCTCCTCCCTAACTGCTTACTCCGCACTGACTGGGTAGGATGCCTCGACTCTCGGCATTCCACCTCATGTTACTACCTCGGTGACAATCTCATCTCCTGGTCTTCAAAGCGGCATACTACGGTCTCTCGCTCCAGTGCTGAGGATGAGTACCAGGCTGTCGCCCACACCGTCGTCGAGTGTTGCTGGATCCAACGGCTTCTTCAGGAGCTACACATCCCCATTGTTTCAGCAACACTTGTCTATTGCAACAATGTCAGTGCGGTCTACATGACTGCCAACATTGTCCATCATCGACGCACGAACCACATCAAGATCGACATCCACTTTGTTCACAAAAAGGTGGCCTTGGGACAGGTCCGGGTCCTCCATGTTCCATCCTTCCACCAGTTCGCGGACATCATGACGAAAGGCTTGCTTACCCAACTGTTCATGGAGTTTAGGTCTAGTCTTTGCGACCGGGATCCTCCCGTTGCGACTGCGGGCGGGTATTAGAGATATGTATAGCTGTGTATAGCTGTAGGCTTTTATTGCATTTATTGCCTTTATTGGCTTTCCATGTATACTCAAGCCCATTGGCTATATATATATCAGTGACACCCCCCTTGATTAGGGTGTGTGGTGATTCTCCCATTCATTAGCCTCACTACAAGGAGCCAATACGAACAAGTGGAGTTGGGTGAGGAATGAGAGTGAGTCAGACCGTGGCTCACTTGCATTTTGGCTGTAGTATTTGAGTGAGGGCATGGGCAGTTTCATCTCCAAGCCGTGGCTCTACATGGGGAGGTTTTACCTCTATGATTTTCTACTCGGGTTGTGGCAGCTCCAGGGATCGGTTGGCTCCATGCAAGGCTTGGAGCTGACCTGTCTAGCTGGGCTCCAACCAGCTCAGATGTAGAGCTCAACTCTAGTGCCCTGCCAAACAGGGCCTTGGTATTGTAGTACATTGACACTTGACAAAGATGCTGATAACCTTGGTTCAGATGAAAGTTGAACTTGGAAATTTGATGAAGATGCTGAAGGAAGCAGGCTTTTTCAATGTTGATGATGATAGAGAGGATTGGGTACTTCTCTTGCCAGTAAATCATCTGTGTACAATAATGGAACTTCTCTTACCAATTAAATATTTCTGATAATGATTATATCTTTTTTGTAGGATAATAAATTCTTTTCAGAGTCAATAGATCAATTCAACAAAATGGTCTTCCCTGGGCAGTGTGTTGACAAATGTCTTGTCATCCGAGGAATAATGGTATACTTTGATACAATTATTTTCTCATCTATTGTGAATCAGTTGAACTCATTCTTTAATTACTTATTGTTCAGGATTATGAAAAAATCTCTCATATGATGGATGTAGACTGGCAAGATGCTTTTAAAATGGTAGGCCTCCTAAAGGTCAATGTTTTTTTTTAATTTACGAAGATTTCCCTTTGCTGAATTTTTAAGACTTCTAATTATTGACTTTACAGGTTGTTAGTAATAGAAATAAGCTTTGGAAGGAAAATCTCCGACAGGTATGGAGGATCAGATATTGACATGATTTGTTTAGAATTGTTGTTTATTTACTTATTCAACTATTCAGTTTTGGATGACCACAAGACATTATAAACATGACTACTACGACATACTTGCACAACCACTTCAACAGGTTAGTGCTCTTAATTCTCATGCATTATATTGGAAGTTTCGTTTTATGAATAGTAAAACTGCAACCATATTTGTTTAACTTTGTAAAAATGCTTGTATTTATTTGTTCATCACCTGAAAATTTCAGCTGAGGGATATCTCTTTTGTTGGGCTAATTTGATGTGCCATGGCCATCTTATTATTAACCAGATAATGAAGTATTTCACAGTAGGGTTTTGATATGTATTGTTTGTCACAAATGTGTTTATAAGTAAATATTGAGTGGAGTATATGTGTTAGCAATTTCACAAAGGATTTATAATGACAACTTCTTTGTGAATTATATACATAAAGGTAGCAAGGTCTTCAACAACTTAGTGTTGACTGTAGGATGAAGCATGATGGTGTAAATCTATGCCTAGATCACTTAAGTTCGACTCCTCATAGAGTTGAATTTGGGTTCCTCTTTCTTAATATAATGCCACCAAGTTCCTCCTAGTTTTCTTTAGCGTTGATTGTTTTTTTTCATATGTGCAAATTTCTGAATATCTTGAATCATTGGTTTGTTAGGCATTACAGGGTTTACCACTATTATTTTTTTTCCTCGAACATGCAGGAGAGCTGCATACCTTTGTATTAAGAGAGAGAGAGAGATTTGGTCCAATTACAAGCAACGACACCGTACCTGGACCAGAGTACAGGCTGTTTTGGGTCTCATAAGAAAAAAAACTATTGCAGAACTGGGGGGTGGGGGGGATAGAACCTGACCACAAACAAACTAAACCTAAGTCTGAACTAGCACCCTTCCTGAGGCCAAGGCAGCAAGCCTCTTAGCTCCAGAAATATGCCAAAGCTGAGAACTAGCACCCTTCCTGAGGCCAAGGCAGCAAGCCTCTTAGCTCCAGAAATCTGCCAAAGCTGAGAAGTGAGAATCATCCTTGAAAGTCTGGAGTTCTTGCTGCAGACTTGGGGACACCCCATCAAACACACAAGCATTTCTGTGTTTCCTTAACGTCCAAGCACCAAATATTCACAGAGAGTTGAAACCTTTTCTATGCTGCTTTGGAACCTTTTTCCACGACCTTCGCCACCACTCTGCAAAAGAGCTGATGCTACAGCTAGGGACCAAATGGGCTAAATTCAATGGCTGTAGGACCGAGAATCAAAGTGCGAACACACGCGAAGTGGTGGCTCGCCTCCCCTAAGGTGTCGCCTTATTCCACCTTATCCTGCCTTAGCCCGCCTAGGCGTCGCCTAGGCGATAAGGTGGTGGTTGTTATGAACCTTGGTTCATTTGGGGGATAGAGAGGATAACCAGTGCCAGGAAGATGGCCGGGCAAAGTCGGCGTGGAGGGAGACTAGAGTATTTGGATTGTTTGTTCTTTCTTCATTGCTTGATTAAAAGAGATACAATCCCATCCTTATATAGATGGGCTGACTTGACCCTTAAGATACCAATCTCTAAATTTAAGAAAATAACAAACCAATCTAATCTAATCTTTCCTAATATCTGGACCCTATTACTGTTCACGGCGTGAACAGTACTTTCTACACATAACATCTCTCCCTCCTTCGAAGACAGCTCGCCCTCGAGCTGTGGTGGTCTGGTGGAGGCCATGGCTCCAAGTGCATGCGTGCCCTTGGTGGCCGTCGCCGAGGTGTGGCAGCATGTCCCGGAGACCCTGATTTCTTGATCTTTCCATGCAGATGCATGCCGAGGAGTTGCAGCTGATCTGCCCCCGTGGGGGAATTGAGCCAAACCATGGAGACGCTTCTGGGGCCGTGAACCGCTGATTGCTGCAGAGTAGTAACCAAGCAGCAGCGCACACGACGATCCTTGGGGCAGCCGCTTTGTGGTTGTTGCTCTACCTCCCTAGCAGAAAGTGGCAGCATCCAAGTCACCTTTCTATCTGCGTGCAGTACCTGTGCTCGACGCCTCGCGAGGAATCCACGCGCCGCCGCCTGTAGCCGCACTGCCGCATCTTTACGCAGCAAGCTCTCCTTCAACTTCAAGAGTACGGTTTGGATCTGTGCACAACAATCCAGTATGTCGACACACAAATCCTTCGCCAATGCTAATGGATCACCGGCAACAGAAGCCATGGAATCAGATCGAAACCAAAGCTAACTGATACCAGATGTTTTGAACCTTGGTTCATTTGGGGGATAGAGAGGATAACCAGTGCCAGGAAGATGGCCGGGCAAAGTCGGCGTGGAGGGAGACTAGAGTATTTGGGGGATTTCGATTGTTTGTTCTTTCTTCATTGCTTGATTAGATTGATTTGTTATTTCCTTAAATTTAGAGATTGATATCTTAAGGGTCAAGTCAGCCCATCTATATAAGGATGGGATTGTATCTCTTTTAATCAAGCAATGAAGAAAGAACAAACAATCCAAATCCCCCAAATACTCTAGTCTCCCTCCACGCCTACTTTGCCCGGCCATCTTCCTGGCACTGATTATCCTCTCTATCTCCCAAATGAACCAAGGTTCATAACATCTGGAGACTAGAGTATTTGGGGGATTTGGATTGTTTGTTCTTTCTTCATTGCTTGATTAAAAGAGAAACAATCCCATCCTTATATAGATGGGCTGACTTGACCCTTAAGATATCAATCTCTAAATTTAAGGAAATAACAAATCAATCTAATCTAATCTTTCCTAATATCTGGACCCTATTACTGTTCACGGTGTGAACATGACTTTCTACACATAATAGTGGTGGCTCGCCTCACCTCGCCTTAATGCTTTAAAACCATGCCCACCCAGGTTCTTGGATTACACAACCCACCTTTAAACGACAATCAACAAAACGACTGTAGCGCATCTAGGCCGATAGATGCTATTGGTAAGTTTCGGTGATTCATGACAACCGTATGCGACTAACGTGTGTTTTGAAGAAAAACTCATTGACTGGATTAGTCTTATATGAAATATGAAAGGAGACCCCTCAATTCAAAACAATCTTGCGAACCAAGGACTCAATTTGAAAGCGTAAGGACCTTTCTAGTCTCAAGTGTCACAAGGAGATGAAGGACACTTGTTTTAGCTAGGTTTTATAGTTTCTAGTTCTTGATCGTACTATTAAGAGGGGTTCATGAGTTAGTAGCTTGATCAAATTTGAGTTGGCCTTAGAAATCTTGCACACTCGCTCAAAATCAGCTCAAGATGGTCAATAGAAGTTAACACAACACTTGGAAGAAGAAACAATCGAAGTTACATTCAAATCCAAGTCAATTCAGCTGAAAACAAAGAAAAACAGCAGCACCGGTTGAACCGGTGCCCTAGCGTCGGAGCAACCGATGCTTGGCGGAAGGACCGATGCCCTGTCGGTCTATCTTCTCTGGATGCAGGCAGGAATTAAGTCAAATAACTCTATAGCACCGGTTGAACCGATGGTCAAAAGATAAGCACCGGTGCATTAGAAGTACTTTGTTCCAGAGAGCATGTTTTGGTGGACTTCAACTTCTCTTCAGCACCGGTTGAACCGACGCTTAAGAATCAAAGCACCGGTGCATTGGATGTACTTTATTCCAGAACGCTTGTTTGAGTTGATCAGTGAACCTCTTCAGCACCGGTTGAACCGATGCCCCTACGGAGCATGCACCGGTGCAATGACGCAAGCGTGGATACTGTGTCAGAACTCCAACGGTTACTAATTGGACACAGAGAGACCGGTTGAACCGATGCCTATACTTTCTATCCCGTCGGTTCTTCCGGTGGTCACGGTTTTTCTGCAGAAAACTTCCAACGGCTATGTGACCTCCTCCACTCTATATAAGGGTACCTCCTGGCTCATTTCAGTTGCCTTTGATACCTTGAAAACCTGAGGCCACCCTTGAGAAGAAGAGAAAGAGCTTTGAGCAAAACAGAGAAGATCTAGTGCTTTGTTTGTGCTTCAACCTTGAAGAATTAATCCTTTGCAAGTGTAGCAAGTGTGCTTGAGTTAGGGCCAACTGAGTGTAGGTCAAGTGAAGGCTTAGGAGCTTGTTACTCTTGGTGATTGGCTGCACCTAGACGATCTTGGTGATTGAAGGTGTGTCTTTCGGAGCTTGCCAAGGATTGTGGGAGCCCGAAGAAGTTTGTACGTGGCTTGAGCTCCACCATGCCGGGATGGTGAATGGAGACTCTTAGTGAGCGCCCAAGTCTTGGTGACATGGGAGGGGACAAGACTCTTAGTGAGTGTCACAACGTGGATTAGGGGTGTGTGCCAACACATTGACACCACGGCAAAAAATCCGGTTGTCTCTTACCCACTCTTTCTTTCAAGCATTTACTTTCATGCAACTTTTCATATGCTTGATCTTAGAGATCATAACTTAGCTCTACCTTGCTTAGCTTCTTTTCTTTAGTAGCTTGTGTAGTTTGCTTAGTTAGCCGGTTGGTGAATTGAGCCGTACTAGTTTTGCATAGGTTAAGATTGTTTTAATTGCTTTAAAATTTTGAAAAAGGCCCAATTCACCCCCCCTCTTGGTCCATCGATCCTTACAACGACCAACCTAAGCAACTAATCTCCTCTGACATTAAGGCAATCAGGTAAGAAAGACCTTGAGCCCCTGCCATACTCCACAACTGCATCTCCTCTCTAATGAGCATCCAGGCTCCAGTTAAGTTTGGTGAAACCCCTTTAAAAATACACTAGTTACAATGTTTGCAAAGCAACCATGCTCATAAAATTATGAGGGAAACTAAGCCCTTGCAGCGCCTGACTGACTACTGCATCATGGACTAGTCCGCTTATCAAAGGATGTTTCTTCAGGCTGCTGTGAGAGAACATGCAGGCTATAACCCTCTGCAACAGGCTGAACCAGAATTGATGTGCGAAAACACAAGTGATATATAGGTTATTGATAGTCTTTTCATCATTATCACATTGAGCACATCTAGCTGGATGTGGCAGACTTCGTTGTGCAAGCTGATCAGCAGTGTGCAACCAACCACACGAAGAAGTGGCATTTTCCCAGTGTCCATAATTTCCATATTCGCTCCCAAGGCTTATAAAGGACAACAGCCCTTGAATAGATGTTACTCTGTGTAGGAAAGTAGGATGCGTATAATGCGGTCGATGTATTGCATTGAGCCCCCTTGGGTGGTATATATAGGAGTACATGGCTTGGAGGGCAAGTAGCCTCTCCTAGAGATAAGGATATCTCGGGATTACAACCAATCCTAAACTAACCATATCCGGAGTTACCTAATATACTCTAACATCCCCCCGCAGTCGTAGCGGTAGCAACACGAACAGTCAGACTGGAGAACAATGGAGACATATCCCCCCTTGCAGTCAGAGCACGGTGCGAAAGCTTTGATTGGAAACTCATGCAGATGATAGCCCTTTAGTGCCGTAGTAGCCGAAGTCGAGGTGGACGTGGTCGAAGCCGTGGAGGGGGGCGCGGGTCGAAGCGTCGTCGAGGTGCTCGAGTACACAAACTCAGCAGCTTCTTGTCGAAGACAGCAGCAGGACAGTGCGGCGGATGACGATGGTAGACGGCGCGGTTTGCGACTTAGGTCATGCTCAGGACAGGAGTGGCGACGGCGCAGGTTGCAGCAAGTATCGCGCTTAGATCAGGGGTGGCGACGACGTCTTCCTTCAGGAACATCGGCGGTGATGTCCGCGCGAGAACGACTGGAGGCGCGGAGGCGGATCGAGCACCTGCTTGACGAAGACCGGCGGCGAGTGGCGCCACCGCCTGAAAAGGCGGCGACACCGGTAGGGTGGCTTGATCACAAACGTCGTCGCTGTAGCCTAGAGGGCGCAGCAACAACCTCGTCCTTCGGGAGGGTCGACGATGGATCGAAGACGAACGGCAGGGCGACGCAAACCGATCTTAGATCGGAAAAAGGAAAAATCAGCAGCAGCATCAAGACGAACCTGTGGGTACAATCTCGGGTGCACCAAGTAATGCCCCCCAAACCTTATCCTCATCCGCCTGTTGGCTAGAGGACAAAGGAAGGGGCAAAAACAGAGGGGGCGAGACCCGAGCGGCCTCTGCTCCAGCTGCGGGGTGGGCCGGCGGCCCCTGGGCCGCCCTCGCAGCCGCATCCTCGCGCACAAGGCGGCGGCTGAAGCGGCGCTGAGGACGAAGGGGACGCAGGCTTGACTGCGCGGAGGAGAGAGCCGGCGATCGAAGGCGGGAGGGGTGAAGCTCCTGGGCGCTGCGGCCCGGCGGCGACGTCGATCGGCGGTGCGGTGGCCTGCCGGCCCCGATGGCGCAGTGGCCTGGCGTCCCTGCGGTGGTCCTCCGCAGCCACGCACTCGCGCTCATGGCAGCAGTGCGGCGGCGCTGGTAGGAGTCGGGGTGCTTGGCCTGATGCGCGGGAGGGGTGGGCGGATCCGGATGCGGAGCCGAGAGGGAGGACGATGCGGAGGCATGCAGGCCCAGTGGCGCCCCCATGGCAATGTGGTACTCGACGGGGACGTCGAGCGGCGCCGCCATGGGGCGTCCAGGAAAGAGGTAGGTCCTTCTGCTGTGCTTGACGACGACGGCAGCGCGGATCAGAGGGATCTGCGGCGCATCCTAGGAGGGCGCTGCCCCCGGCGGAGATCAATCTCGATCTCCCCGGGGGCGCGCGGGTACAGTGGAAGCGGCAGCGCGGCTAGGGTTAGGATCTCGTAACCTAGGCGTCTGATGACATGTGGGAAAGTAGGATGCGTATAATGCGGTCGATGTATTGCATTGAGCCCCTTGGGCGGTATATATAGGAGTACATGGTTTGGAGGGCAAGTAGCCTCTCCTAGAGATAAGGAAGGTTATCCCGGGATTACAATCAATCCTAAACTAATCATATCCAGAGTTGCCTAATATACTCTAACACTCTGGCTTGCATTATATTAGGTTTAAGACTAGAACAATTGACCCAGGCTGCCCATTCATTTGCTGTTTTACAGAACCCCCAAACTTAGGTTGCAAACTTAGCAAACCCTGGGTCCCTCCCCATCCCACAATTGGAAACTTATCCTCCATTCCTTGTTAATCCCCAATGTTTGGCACAGTAATTCCTACCAAGAGATCTGCTGTTGCTATGCTTTGGCTTGGAAAAGCCACTGGCCCTGTGCTTCCTTGCCATGTTGGAACACCCATACTGTGGATGGTTGAGATCACCAGTTGGATTTGGTAGCACTCTGGTGGGAAGTGGGGAGGCCATTCTGTGGTATTCAGGAAGTCAGGCAAAGATTGTGGTTTAAGGGGAAGATGGTGACCAATGATAGATATGGGTGTCTGTAGCTTTTGTGTGACCAGAGACCAAGACGAGAGTTGTTAACCAGTGTCAAGATTGTCTGGGTATTATGGCGAAAGGTGATAGTAGGCCACTGAAGTCTAGTGGGGCGATGCGATGAGCACCAGTAAACTTGTCTGGAGAACAAGACTGGTTGTCTTTTTTAGCAAACTGATTTGCTCATTCAAAAATCATTGACAAGAGAAACTAGTATGATGTCTGTTTTTTTTTCAAAACATATTTTCGACTCATTTGCATGGAAGGGCAAGTCAAGCGGTCTAAATTCTTTGTTCACATTGTATACTGTGAAATGCATGGTCAACCTTGCGACTTGGGACCCAAAGAATTATTTATTTGTCTTTTTTTTTGGGAGAGAGGTGGTTCAAGTATTGCATCTTTACATTTAGCACATATTATTTTGGTCCTCTAGGAAAACATATGATGGATATGTATTAGCAACCATAATCCTCAATCAGGATATCAGGCCTTGAACTAGGGTCATCGGTCAACAGGCTGTTGACAGCTGGTGGTTATTCAAACCAGCCTATTACTAGTTAGGCCCATGTCTCACTAGAAACTTCTGTGCATACCTCAGTCTGCCTGCCTGTAGACAGACCAGACCATTGCTCATGAGAGCACAGTTATTAACGAGAGAATGCACACTTTTGATTGCCAATTTCTGTAAGTAGATTATAGCTACTAAACATTTGGTATGATAAACTTGAGGTGCTAAATTTTGGCGGACCTTACTTTTATTTTATTTTTCTCGAACATGCAGGAGAACTGCGTATCATTGTATTGATAGAAGAAGAAAAGAGTCATACATAGACCCACACACACCACACACCCCCTTGACAGACCTAGTATCTTATCACCTGTTACATACTGAACAACGACCAGCTAAAGCACCAGGTAACTACCCTCTCCCATAGCAGAAAGCAGGGAGAGGTCCCTAGCTCCCGCTAAACTCCACAACTGCGCTTCATCCATGGCGAAGATAACAGCAGTAGCCACGTTTGGGACAGTCCCATTGAAAACACAGTCGTTTCGGTGCCTCCAGACGCTCCAGGCCCCAAGAATAATGAGAGAATTCAGGCCCTTCCGTAATTTACCTGCGACCGAGGCTTCCGCCTTCTCCCACCAGTCGTCGAATGAAATATCTTGGGGCTGGGGGGTGAGTGTGGAGAGGCCAAACCGCCAGAGGAGAGAGAACCAAAATTGCCTGGTGAATACGCAACCGACGAGAAGATGTTGGATATTCTCCTCTTCTTGATCACACAACAAACATCCTTTATGTGATTTGGTTCACATAGGGAATAGTGGTAAATGCTAATTGTTTAGTCTAAAGGTTAGTTAGTGTGCTCATATCCTTCAAGCTTTTGCATTTTACTGTGTGATCAAGATGTTGAGCTGTTGGCATATGAAGACATGGTTTTAAGTTGGAACAATAAATCATACAAGTTACTGGGTGTCTGCCCCTGAAGTCAAGTCTGAGGGTGGTAGCTATGGTCTGGGATTCAGGAGGGGTGTACTGGGAAATCATACGGCAGGAATGGGGGCACGTGGAAGAAGACTCAAAAGTTGAGAATACAACGGTCCATTGATGCATGAGAGCCTCAAACAATATTGGAACATTTCTACAAAGCGATCCACAAAATTGTAAGAGTAATAGTTATGTTCAGACAGACAAGTGTCCCGTATGGTGGTGGTTTGTCGTCAACCCTGTCTTACTTTTTATAACTGCTAAATTGTGCTTCAATCTGTTTTCAAAATGTTTATGACCAGTACTTTTCTCTTCCATAAAATCCTTTCATTCTAGCTTTTTCTTGAAACACCTTTATTGTTGCTTTCCCTGCAGGTGTTTCTAAAAGGTGGAGTGCCGAAACCAAGGTATGGTCGAGAGTCACTATCTCCTGGCGTTTTGCTCCCCAACTGACGGACTAGTTCATCACGTTTCAGCATCAAGACCTTATCTAAGTACATTCTTCTGAGTAGAGCAATTGTATGATGTAATCTTGCTTTTTGTTTTTTTGGGTAAATCATTCAAGCGACTTCCGGACAACAGTACCTTCAAACTATTCTGCTCATGCAATTGCTGCTCTTGTGCTAACTGATGTAGACCACACAAGTTGAACCCGGTAGTATTGACCTACTGTAACTTCCAATCTTGGTGAATTTGCCAGACCTTAGTATGGCCCTGTTTAGCACAGAACAAAATTTTCTTTTAAGGGCAGCTTCAGTGGTGGTTCGACTGGTGCAGTTCACGCAAGTCGAACACTTCGACTTCGATTCAATAGCGGCAATGTTGAAATCGATTGGTGGGGCCCAGTCTGCAAGTAAAACTAGCAAAAGGACAGCGCGTTTCTCTCTGTGAATGGCTTTTATGGACGGCTTTCATTTATGCTGCTTATTTTTTATTCGGCTTGTGAATGGCTTTTATGGACGGTTTGTTTTTATTCTCTGACAACAAGATTCGACTGTCAAGTGTATTCTGTTCATTTTTGTTGTGGGACGATTCGATTATTTGCAACATTGGAGCTACCCTAAACCAGATTTTTCTCCTGATGCCCACATGAACTTGTTAGAGAAGCGGTGTACATAAAAAGCTCGAGCTGGACAGCGTGTGCACGTCGCCACCGGAGGAAGATGGTTGACGCGGCTGTTTAGGGTCTCGGGGATATGGATGTTTTGTTTGCGCTCTCCTGCCACCTGGTATTGTTGTGACGCTCACGAGATGCAGAGACTGGCCATTTGGCCGTGCGGAGAAAAAGCAACTTGACACCTTCCTTCGAGTAGTGATTCGTCCATCAGGGCGTCATGGTAGCGGACCAACCAGATGAGCTGACCATCTGTTTGTTGCCTGTTAGAGAGTTGTATAGGCTGGCCCATGGGCCTTGGTTGTGCCGGCCATATTGGCTTTTAGGGTTAGGGCGCCCGCACTGTCTAGGTGCGCCCCCGGGATTTCCCTCTGTTGGTTAGGATAGGCAAGGATCCTCTAATAGGATATTTTCATATAACTCGGCATTCTTGCCTATATGTACATATACTCGTGCTTTGCACCCTAATCAATCTAATCCAATTCCTAGCCATACCTTTCTTTATGGTATCCAGAAATCGGGTTACCTCCCGACCTCGCTTCCGCTCAACCTAGCGCGCGCCGCCCACCGGCCACACACCCCTGCTCCGGCGATCCCCGCCGCAGCAGCCACCCCCATGGCTGGAACACCTTCCGAACACTCCTCCCCCAAGACGGAGGAGGAGCGTAAGGCCGCTCGCGCCAAGGCCAGGGCCGACGCCCTCGCGCGCGCTGCCGAGGCCGAGAAGCTTGCCGACGCCGCGGCCAAGGAGCGCCACGCCGCCGCCGAGCGCCTTAGCCAGGCGCTCCTCGCCGCCAAGGAGCGCGCCGCGGCCGACGCCGTCGATCCACCCGCCGCCCCGCCGCCGAACGAGGACGACGACAAATCTGTCCATGCTCCCTCCTACGTCCATGGCGCCATGCTGCTCCACGAAGCGGCCGCCATTCTGAACCTGCACGCCCAGGCTGTTGCGGTTCAGAACATTCGGATCCTCATCCCCGTCGTCCTTGACGTCGCCACCGGCAACTACATCAGGTGGCGTGAGCAATTCTTGCTCGTCCTCGGCAAGTTCTCCTTGCAGGACCACGTCCTCCTCGACGATCCCCCGACCACCTATCTTGATTGGGCGCGCATGGATTGCGTCGTCTGGTCGTGGATCTACGGGACGATCTCCAACGACCTTGTCGAGACCGTCATGACGCCTGACGCCTCCGCCCACTCCGTTTGGGTTGTCGTCGAGTCTCAGTTCCTTGACAACCAGGAGACGCCCGCCGTCTGTGCTGCGGTCGAGTCTCAGTTCCTCGACAACCAGGAGACGCGCGCCCTCCTCCTTGACACCTAGTTCCGATGCTTTAAGCAAGGTGATCTATATATTTCAGATTTTTGCAGGCGCCTCAAGACCATGGCCGACCAGCTCGGCAACCTGGGTGAGCCCATCTCTGACCGGAGCCTCGTCCTCAACGTCGTCCGTGGCCTCAACACCAAGTACACCGCCATCGGCCGCCACATCCGTCAAGGGCGCCCCTTTCCCATGTTCCTAGAGGCCAAGAACGACCTCCTGCTCGAGGAGATCACCATGGGCGCCTCCGATCCGGATCCCTCCACCGCTCTCCTCGATGCGGGCGCCGGCGGGTCTTCTGCGCCCGCCCTGCAGCAGCGTTCCAGCGGCTCCGGGGGTGGTAGCAGCCCCGGGGGCGGGTCTGGCTGTGGCAGCTCCAAGACCCAACGCTCCGGCAGGCGCAACAACCGCTAGCCGAAGTCTGGCGGCTCTAGCAGCGGCGGCGGAGGCAATGGCGGCGCCACCCAGGCCGCTGCCAGCACCGTTCCCTAGCCCACCTTCCACAATCCGTGGACCGGGGCCATCCAAATGTGGCCTAGCCCATGTCCACAGCTGGCCGCGCCTCCTCCGCAGGCCCTGCTCACTCAGCAGCGCGCAGCTCCAACAGCTGGAGGCATGGCAGGCGGCCCAGGCAGCACAGGCGCAGGCCCTCTAGGCCATCCAGCCTGCACCTGCCTCCACTTCGGCCACTGGCCAGTGGGCTGGCGCTCCGGGGTCCTACAACCCCATCACCGGCTTGCCGTCTTGAGATCAGCAGTCCCTTGTCTCCACCTTCAGCACCATGACGCTGAATCAGCCGCAGCAAAACGAGTGGTACTTCGACTCAGGTGCTACCTCTCACATGACTTCCAATTCTCGCACCCTTTCACATATTTTTCCCCAGCGGTACCCTTTTCCTTATGCTATTGTTGTCGGCGATGGTTCTTTGCTCCCCGTCACCTCCAATGGCACAGCACACTTGCCAAGTCCCCTGCATCTTAATAATGTTCTCGTTTCCGTGAAACTTATTAAGAATCTTATATCTATCCGCTAGTTTACTCCTGATAACAATTGCTCAGTGGAATTTGACCCCTCTGGTTGCTCTGTGAAGGGTCTCGGGACTCGGAACGTGATCGTCAGGTGCAATGGCTCCGGGGCCCTGTACCCTCTGCATCTTCCTGCTGCTGCCACCACCCTAGCTGCCGGCTCCACCTCCACCCTATGGCACTGCCGCCTTGGTCATCCTGGTCATGAGGCTCTGGCCAAATTAGCTTCCATGCGGCCGTCATGTAATAAAGATATTATCTCATCTCTTTGTCAAGCGTGTCAACTCAGCCGCCACACCCGTCTCCCTTTTCGGGTATCGTCGTCCCAAGCGTCAAACAAGTTTGATCTTATTGATTGGACATCTCCTATTGCTAGTGTTTCTGGTTACAAATACTATTTGGTTATTCTTGATGACTTCTCTCACTACTTATGGACGTTTCCCCTACGTCTCAAGTCCGACACGTATGACACTCTCGCTAATTTCTTCTCTTATGTGACAACACAGTTCGGTGCCACTGTCAAAGCTGTGCAGTGCGACAACGGGCGCAAGTTCGATAACTCCAATGCCCGAACCTTCTTTCTCACCCGCGGCACACACTTGCGCATGTCATGCCCCTACACTTTGCCTCAGAATATCCTGAACCTCCTGTTCCAGGCAAGTCTGCCGCCCTCCTACTGGGTCGAGGCCCTGTCCACCGCCACATATCTCCTAAACCTCCTACCAACCAAGATGCTGGGCATGACTACGCCCCACATGGCCCCGTATGGCTCGCACCTCCTATGACCATCTCCGCGTCTTCGGTTGCCGGTGCTACCCAAACATGACTGCCACTGCCACTGCCAGTCATAAGCTAGAGCCCGCTTTCTCCCTTGTGTCTTCCTTGGGTACTTAGCTCATCATAAAGGGTACCACTGCCTTGACACCTCGTCCAACCATGTCATCATATCAAGGCATGTTGTGTTCGACGAGTCCGTTTTCCCATTCGCTGAGCTGGCATCGCCCCCCCCCCCCCCCCCCCGCACACCTCTCAGGCACATGATTTTTTGGAGGATCCTACTGACTATGTGTCGGCTCCAATAGGACCGTCACAAACCCCTTTCTCTACAGGACCTCCACCTCAGGTGCCGACCTCCTTGGCACCAGGATCTATCGGGGCGCCGTCCTCCGCACTGCTATGTACGGCCCCCAGAGCGCCTGCCCCCGCACTGCCACGTGCGGCCCCCGGAGCGCCCGCCCCCGCACAGCCACGTGCGGCCCACGGAGCGCCCTCTCCCACACGGCCACGTGCGGCCCCGACGGTCCCGCCAGGCTTCTCCCCGCTGAGCCCGGCCACCCTAGCCCGTGCTTCGCCTGCACCGGGCTTGGACCCTGCCTCTCGCAAGGCAACGCGTCCCCTCCCGACGGTGCAGCCGTACCGAAGGGAGCCGTGCCGGTGGTCCCCGTCGTCAATGAGCACCGCATGGTCACACGTGCGAAGCTCAGCTTCAGGCAGCCTACTCTCTTCACCGCGGAGTCGCTGTCCCCGGTTCCGAAGACCTTCCGTAGCGCCTTCGCTGACCCCAATTGGCGGGCGTCTATGGAATAAGAGCATGCTGCCCTCCTGAGGAATCACACCTGAGTTCCTTGACCGCCGCGTGCTAATGTGGTCACCAGGAAGTGGATCTTCTAGCACAAACTCCATGCTGATGGTTCACTAGAACGGTACAAGGCTCGCTGGGTCCTGCGTCGGTTCACTCAGCGACTGGGTGTGGATTTTGATGAGACATTCAGCCCTGTGGTGAAGCCCGTGACCGTTTGCACTGTTCTATCTCTGACGCTCTCTCGACAGTGGCCTATTCACCAGCTTGATGTGAAGAAATCCTTCCTTCATGGCACGCTCTCGGAGACGGTCTACTGTGCTCAGCCATCTGGTTTTGAGGACCCTACTCATCCTGATTTTGTCTATTAGCTCAACAGATCTTGCTTGCATATGCATGACCCGCGCGAGCCACACCTTGCTGCTTTGAATTGTATCCTGCGCTACATCAGAGGGACACTTCACCTGGGACTTCTTCTTTGACCGTCTTCACAGAGTGAGCTGACTGTGTACTCCGATGCTGACTGGGCAGGCTGTCCGGATACCTGCAAATCCACATCGAGTTATGCGGTCTTTCTTGGGGACAACCTGGTTTCTTGGTCTTTGAAGTGGGCAGGCTGTCCGGATACCTGCAAATCCACATCGAGTTATGCGGTCTTTCTTGGGGACAACCTGGTTTCTTGGTCTTTGAAGTGGCAGAATACAGTCTCCAGGTCCAGTGCTAAAGCTGAGTACCGCGTAGTGGCCAATGGCGTTGCAGAGGCCGCTTGGCTGCGCCAGCTTCTCGTTGAACTCCACGCACCTCCTCGGCACGCTTCGTTGGTCTACTGCGACAACATCAGCGCCGTCTACATGTCCTCCAACCCGATTCAGCATCAACGCACCAAGCATATTGAGATCGATCTTCACTTCGTGCGGGAGCGTGTTGCTGTTGGTGATGTCCGCGTCATGCATGTTCCTACATCATCTCAGTACGCCGACATCTTCACCAAGGGACTTTCGTCATCGGTGTTCTCGGAGTTCAGGTCCAGTCTGAACATCCGGGCTACCGACGGTCAGACTGCGGGGGCGTGTTAGAGAGTTGTATAGGCTGGCCCATGGGCCCTGGTTGTGCCAGCCATATTGGCCTTTAGGGTTGGGGCGCCCACACTATCTTGGTGCGCCCCCCCTGGGATTTCCCTCTGTTGGTTAGGATAGGCAAGGATCCCCTGATAGGATATTTCCATATACCTCGGCATCCTTGCCTATATGTACATGTACTCGTGCTTTGCACCCTAACCAATCTAATCTAATTCCCAGCCATACCTTTCTTCATTGCCCCTCCCCCTCCCCCCCTATTTGATATCTCAAATCTTTGTTCATTTTCAGAAACAGCATTTTACAATATTTTGGGTTGTGGATAATAATACTAAATCAAATAGAACATTAAAAAATTTACAAACCTTTATTTATTTTGTTGATAATTTAAATAGAGAAAAATGTTTATCCTTTTTAAAAAGATAAATTTGATGGGATATGTAGCGTTCATGCTGCCTTGTATGGTATTGTATTTGAAAAGTAAGTTTCAAAATTCGAATAGATTTTGTTCTTTTTTAAAAAAAAAACAAATTTCAAGTAGTTTGCAAAAGAGTACATCAAATATGCAAAGGGATAAAATAATATATGATAATAATAACATATGTGCTATTCTAGGCCAGACTACTAATCGACCATCCCACCTGACTCCGCACGCCCATTTGACCAATCTTAGTTGGGAGTGTCATCACACACTTACCAAGACTGTAAACTAGGTAACTGAGCTGGAGGAGTGTCATGGTGATGACACTCCTCTCTCTTCTGCCATGTCAGCAAATTTAATACTCATAATACTTCTGAACTCCTGTTGAAGCCCCCCTCTCTACAGCACACTCCCCACTCCTCGATCTCTCTCAGTCAACCCTTGAAGTTGAAGCCCCCCCTCTCTACAGCACACTCCCCACTCCTCGATCTCTCTCAGTGTCAGGCGCAGGGCCGTCAAATGGGCAGTGCAGCCGGCGTAACAGCACCGGGCCGTCCATTTTGAGGGGCCACTAAAATTAAGCCCAGTAACTACTAATATACATGTTAATTTTATTAACCTAAAGCCCAAATGGCCAAGGCAAGTAATGTAAGATGCAAATCAACTAATCAAGGGACGCCGCGATGATTTGTCTTCCCTCGAACGCGATGCCGCTGCCTGCTGCCATGCCGCGATTTGTCTGCTGTTAACTTGGTCAGCAAACAATTACAAGCAAAGGATATACTTATTGATATTGCAACCTACCTGCCAACGGAGACCTTTAGTCTTTTCTCGATCAGTTTCACTCGCAAGCCTTAATTCTATATAGTTTCGGACCTTCAACTTACCATATAGTCTGTTCTTTTTTATTTAAGTTCGATCTTTTTTTAATACATGGATCACTACCGCCATGGGACCTAATACCAAGTAAACGGTCCTCTTTTTAAAACTAATTGTATTGCAAAATGCGCATACATTGCTACGTTAAAATGCTTACTACGATATATTATTTTGAATCTCACAATGTTTATTTTATTTTCCATTATATAATTCGTGGATCTCTATATGTTCTCCATATTTTCTTCTATCCATGTACTCCTTACAGCTCTAATATTTTTTTTATTTTGGTAAGAGACTACCTATATACAGAGACAAAAATACTTATAACCATCCACCATAGAACGCATCCTGAAATATCAGAACCAAGACCAAGACTACAAGAGGTCAAATATGATGCGCGCACATGCAAGTAGACATAAATGTAGAAGATGAATCATAAATAAAATTAAATGAAAAAAGATGTAAAGGTATACTGGGCTGCCATATGCAGAGCCCATCCAGCTCACTGTCCATTTCATCCTAGCTTGCCTTTTTTTTTTTGAGATTCATCCTAGCTTGCTTATCTTACGAGCCATGTCTAATTCACGCCACTATATTTCTTTCCTCCTCGCTATTCTATTCCAGGTAACTTTGCACTGTTGCTCACAAATCAATAGCGGTCACCTAATAGCTTGCGCACCATATGGTCTAGAAAAACTGAAATCCTACGTGTTGGGGTCTTAGCACCCGAAGGTTTCTAGGATCCCAAACAGACAAAGGAAACGAACAAGCAGAATACTCGAAGACCTTCGGATGACTCAAGGTGAGCTTTTCCAATGATCAAAAAGTTGTTGCAGTGTAGAAAACCGGGGGTATTTATACCCCCAACCTCCGCGGTACATTTACGTTTTTGCCCATTCGTTTGGACCTTATATCGGCACTTTCGAGGCCCTATTCTAGTCTTTTCATGCTCCGTGGTTGAAGAGTCGTTCACGTCACGCAAGTTTTCTCCGAGTCGTAATCGACACGCTTCTCCCGGTACTCCGAAGGTTCTCGAAGGCTTCGGGAATGCTCCGCCTTCCGAACCTCGACTCGGCAACCCGGGTCCAGAGATCTTTGGCGACCCCGACCCTCTCTTGCAGGTACTGCAGTATCCTCTGGGCGAACCCTTGCGGGGAGCGGCCTCCTTGGAAGGGATCTTTTGACCTGCACATCAGTGGAAAGAGCAGTGGACCACCCGATGGTTATGAAAGAGGGATAGTAGCAGCCGCCTTTGCATCGGTATCCTCCGAATACGTGTCCTCCAGAGATCCCCAATAGTAGCCCCTTGCCGGGAAGGTGCGGCCATCGGCCGCCCCGGCCGGCGACCAAGATTCGCGTAACACTCTCCGGAGAAAACGTCTCCCCCTCGCACGTCAATGCTTTGCTTAAGTTTCGGAGGTTATGAGTGTGGGGAGCATTGATGTATCGATGTTTAATTGGGTGGCGTTTCAACTTCTTCTTGAGTTCAGCGCCAAGTCACTGTGCAGTTTTACCGCGCCTATAAAAGGCGAAGGTGGGGGGGGGGGGGTGAAAGGGATGCGCCTTCCGACTTTTGCCAACCTTCGCTTGCTTTCCAGTCTGTGACACGTGTCATTGCTTTATTCATCTAGCTTTTCGCGTTCTTCGGCGAAGGTTTCCATTTGTTCGAGTGGAGGACTTGCTTTCTGATTTTATCTCGAAGGTTTGTCTTGTCGCAAGTATGGCTCGTATTAGGCAAACCGCAAGCCTTATTGAAGCTTCGCGCTTTCTTACTCTTTGATTTTGCTCTTCTTTCAGCCATGGTTAACATCATGCGGTCACTCGGAGTGCAGATCGCGAAGCTGACACTTCTGCAAGTCGGCTTGAGAGTGGAGTGCCTGAGACGGTGCAGGCTATCTCTGGGGCAACGAGTACGATGTCTCGACAAGCATTTCCGACATGGTTGCACCGGAGAAGAATAAGACTCTAGTCCTTGAACCCTCGGTAGTTTCGAAAAATACTATCGAGTTTTATATTTCAAAGGGGTTCTTTAAAGAAGGAGATTGCAGGCCCCCGGAAGGGGAGATCACACCTGCCCCGAAGGAAGGGGAGGTTGTTGTCTTTAGGGATTTTTTTACCGCTGGCTTGAGGCTGCTTGCGGACCCTGTTCTCCCCTCCCTCCCGGCGCCCTTCAACGTGAAACTTCACCACCTCACCCCTAACGCCATGGTACAGCTGTCAAAGTTCCTGTGGGCAGTTAGGACCTTCGGGGGAGAAGTGTCGGCGGATGGCTTTTGCAGGCTATTTGAACTCCATTGTCAAGGCCGCAAGATCCTCGAGGAGGGTGAGACCGAGCCCAGCGAGGCACAGAATGCTTGCTGAATGTTTGTGCCTCGGAAGAATAATAAGAAAGCTAAATTGATTCGAGTCGAGCTCTCTACTGCCCACAAGAACAAGTGGGAGGATGACTGGGTTAAGTATTGGTTTTATGCGAAGATCGAGTTTCCGAAGCCTGGTTCCCCCTTGGAGGTTTTTTATCCATTGGCTTCGGATATTGAAGTCTTTGAGCATACTTATCAGCCTGGGTTCAACAAGCTTGCTCCGGGGTTCAGTTCTTGTGTGGGGGCGTTTACTGCTGCCAGCCGGGTGTGCGGAGGTCAAGACATAGTGGAGGAGTTTGTTGCGGCCAAGGTCTGGCCACTGTCTCATGGCTGGTGCCCCTTGGAGCTGAGGAGGGTGCCCTTTGATATTTTGGCTTGTAAGATAGAATGCCCGGTGTTTGGGCTTATGAAGCCCGAGGGTCTTAGTGACCACACCATTGTTTCGGAGGTGGAGAGGGATGCTTGCAATTTGATTGGGCCCTGGAACCGAAAGGAATATGACTCTCTCATGGCCATCTGCAAGCATGGGAGGCGCCCAAACCGCTGCTTCGAAGAGATGAAGGTGACCAACGAGGCTCGAGCGGTACCTCCGCCCCCTATTCGCCGTGGGCAGGGTGCCGGAAATGTTGGTTCAGAGTTTCCCGCGAAGGGGAAAGGGAAAGGGAAAGCGAGGGGTGAGCACTCTAAGGCTGGCCCGACGAAGCCATTAGAGGGCAAAGGCACTTCGAAGCCGCCAGCGTCGACTTCCTCGAGCCATTCGTCTACAAAGGCTGTTGTGGCCCGGGATGAAAAGGGGAAGAGGGCTGAAGACGCGAGAGTTGATCTCGCCGGCGCCGATGACTCTGGTACGGTTTCTTTTATGATGGATTTGCGAAAAATCGAGGGCGGAGTAGGTTGTTGTGGCGAGGGTGCTGTGTGGTCAATCGACGATCTGTATCATGAATATGGTACTATGCGCGCAGGTTCGGGCACCGTCTTGGGCATCGCGAATGCTACTATGAGACTCCATCTGAAGGAGATGTCCAAGACGAAGCGGCGTCGTCTGGCGAACATCATGGGTGTCTAGTCCGAGGATGAGGACGAGGGGGAGAAGAGCCCTACCGCCAAGATTCTGAGTGTTGGCTCCCTGAAGGCGGTCCCTGTGGAAACTTCCCCGAAGGTTGTTGCTCCCGGGGTCAGGGTAAGCCGGAGGTCGGGGCTCCGAAGGACGTTGCAACTTTGGAGGACAACAGGGGTGCTGGGGCCGTGCATATCGTCGAGTTTGGTGAAGCTTTGGCCCCGGGCATGTCTAAAGAGCATCCCCCGGAGGAGACCCTCAACGAGAGAGGTGAGCTCGCTTATTGTATTCAATATCGAAAGTTTTATTTCTGATCCCTTTTGATCCTCTACAGCTATTGCAAATTCAATGCTAGAATTGAGCCGAATTGTGAGCGAGGTGGACTCTAAAGAGGTTTACCGAGGCCGTAGTGACACTTGAGGTTGATGATAAGAGTAAGTTGCTCTTCTTGGGTCGTTGTTTTGGCTTCGGATGGATGTCGGCTATCTTGTTAGCGGGGCACTGTGGGATGTGGTGCTTATGCCTTTCTCCTTTTAACAGGGATGGAGACTTCAGTTGCCGACTTCAGCCCCGCGGCGATTGCGGATATGGCTGCGACTCTTACCTAGAGTGTGGCGATGGTCACCCGCATCGCCGCGCGGAAGACCTCGATTCAGAGTTTCGACTGGGCTAACCGAGGTGGAGAGCTGGCCCGCTTGAAGAAGGAGAACTAGAGGATGACGGCTTTGGTCCATACTCTGGAAGATTTGAAAATCTCTCTTCAGAAGGAGAATCAAGCTCTTAAGGAAGGATATGCTGAGAAAAGCAAAATTGTTGAAAAGTTGGTGAAGAGTCATGAGGACAACGAGAAGGTTATTGAGAACCTTCGTAAGCTGGTGGAGGAGGATGAGGAACGAGTAACCAAATTGAAAAAAAGAAATTAAGACGAAAGATGAGATGTTAACGAAAGCGGCGGAGGAGGTTGAGAAAGTAGGGATCGTCTGCTAGGAAATGGTGGCCAAGAGCGAGGAGATTTTAAAAGCTTACAAGAGAGCCTTGGCTGCCTTCGGAGGCGAGCCCCTGCCTCTTCCTCCTACCGCTGAGGACGGAAGGGGTTTTAAGGTTGTTCTCATGGTTACAGTGCGAGTTCGAGGGTTTGGAAGAGATCGCGCAGACTGCCGGGGACAATGTGGCCGCAGTTGCTTCGGAAGGGCTGGTGGCCATCTTGAGGTGTGCGGGTTGCGTTGATCTGGACAAGCTTGTGGATCGGAGCTTCGAGTTCCCTTCACATGGCGAGCTGGCCTCTGAGATTGAAACCGTCCAAGGCGTGAAGAAGGGTTTCTTCCGAAGGTTTTGGCTGGTTTCGGGACGGGAGACTGTGCGAGCCATAGCCGCAGTGCAGCTAGAAGCTGTAAGTATTTTTGCATCGAAGGCTCCATAGGTTTGTGATTTGTGATTGTTTTGGTAATACTTTCATTTCTATAGGAAAAGGATGCTGTCGAAGCTATTGAAGGGCGAGGTGGCGACAGCGAACCTTCGATTGGTGCTGGCGCTGCGGCTCAGGGGACCATTGGGCAGATCGAAGCTGAGCGGCAGGAGCAGGTGTAGCCTTAGGGTATTTGTGGTAGCTAGGGAGGTTTTAAGAAACTAGCACTGATTTGTAATATTACTGGTGTTCAGGGGTTGGGGTCCATTGAACTGCCGAAAGGCTTGTCATGGGAGGGATTTTGCCAGGCTCGTCCTGGGGCGAGTGTCGTGGAATACTTGATGTTGACTGGGGCGCAAAGCATTTGAATTTCTTGATTTGGTGCTGTTGTTGGAAATATGCCCTAGAGGCAATCATATTTCCTTGTATTCATGATTAATAAAGTGTTCCTTGAATATCCATGGATGACAACTTGTATTGATTAATGCTTGCGTGAAGTATTTGTGAAACTCTTTACTTGTATGGATATTCTGAAATGTTGCTAGTCGGAGTTCATGTGAGGACACACATGAATATTAGACTAGCACATGTGTTAGTTGATTGACTACATTTCACAAGTCATGGACATGGGGATGTCAAACTAATAATGTGGGCACATGTGAGACATGAGACTGAACTGACCCAACACGAGATGATGACTTCTCATTACACAATATGTACGCTGTGTCCTAAGACCTGTGATTGTCGTATGTACTCAAGATGTGAACTGACTTACTTAGGAGCCAATAAACACTACACCATAACTGGGTAGTTATAAAGATAGCTTTCGGGTCTGTCAAGAAGCATGCTGTGAGACATAGTTGGTCAAGATGGGATTTGCCCCTCTCTGCTAGAGAGAGATATATCTGGGCCCCTCGAGTGATTCGGATCAGGAAATGCATGGCCATGCTGGGGTTAAGAGTTAACCAAGGATTCCGAATCACATGATCGAGAAAAAGTGGTCGGCTTGGAGCTAGACCAAATATCATGAGGCAAAGGGAACAACATGTATAAGATTGTGACGGCTTGTCAGATATGATTTGCGTGTGTATAGGAGTTGACATGTCTTGCTAGAGACCGCTATCAACTATTAGTGAGTAGGAGTGCTCGGGCCATGTCAATTCGCACGTGAGCCCATAGGGTCACACACTTAAGGGCCAGAAGCCTAATGAGTATGAGATCCAAATTAGACTGGGCTTAGATGCACTAATAGGCTTCATTTGGCCCATTAGGGGATGCCCAAGGTGGGGCCCATAGGGAGCCCACCTAAGGGCGCCACAAGGGGCTATAAATAGAGGGGTGGGGGTGTGGTACTGTTCACGTGCATCGGCCCTAGTTGTTCTCGCGGATCTAGCAATATGGGGTACGACGCTTCTTCCCGTACGTGTGGACTTTGTGGAGGTGCGGGGGTTGCTGCACAAGGACGAGCTGTTCGTGAGGTGGTTCATGCAACTGCACTGCCGGCTTCCATCTGCTCTACACTGACGCGCTACAGAAGTTCCGCAACTGCGCGTCTAGTGGTAATCCTGCGATCTATAACTGCAGTAATCCTGGTTTATGAGGTAGAATTGTTTTTGCTACCCTATATTCCTACAGCGGTATCAAGAGCCAGTGCTGTGTCGTTATAGTTTTGGATATGTGAATATGGAAATATGCGTAGCTGCAGATCGATCTATGACCTAGTTTTGTAAACTTGCTGTGAAGGTTGTGCAACGACATACTCCTACCGGTCGGTTTTCCGCCATCGGAGTTAAGTGATGCACATAAACCCGGTCGCTGCGGTTGGAGATCAATATGATTGGTCGAATCGAAACTTAGGGCATAAGCCAGATGCATGAGATGCATAGGGCAGTAGATTGGATCTACTGTGAATTCCGTTTTGTTGCAAAAGCATATTTTACTGTAAAACAGTCATAACTTTTGCATACGAACTTGGATTGAGGCGAATTTTATATCGATTTGTATCTATAGAAAAAGTTAGACTTGGTTTTGAACAGGACTTCTGTTTTCAGGAAATTTAGATTTGCGAAATTCGGCCTGGAAGATAGTGTTTTCGGTGTTTCGATTTCGGACATCGGAATCACATAACTCTGTTTTGCAGGTTTTGTGATCGGTATGGCTCCTATGTGTATGTGATGCATGTGTGTAATTATTTCATGACCGTGAAGTGAGTTGTCTCATGCTAGCTTGCATGGAACCCGAGCTGCAAATGCAGTTTGAGAATAACCATGCGGTGCACGATATGATCGTGGCGCTACGAGACATGTTCCAGACTCAGGCCAGGACTAAGCTAGCAGAAGGAGCATCAGTAGGGCCGCATGTAATCAAGATGGATGGTTACACACAGAGGTTGGAGAAGCTGGGCTTCCCACTTGGCCAAGCGTTGGCCACTGATTTCATTCTTGCATCTTTACCTCCGAGCTATGGAAACTTCATCTCGAACTACCACATGCACGGGGCTGAGAAGGGCTTGAATGAGCTGTGCGGCATGCTCAAGGCGGCAGAGAGTGACATCAAAAAAAGCACAGGTGGCGGCCATGTGATGGCTGTCCAGAATAAGCCTACTTTCAAGAAGAAAGGTTCTTCTTGGAAGAAGAAGAAGGGCAAGGCTAAGGTTGCAAACCCCAAGCCAAACCCTACACCCAAGACGAAAACTGGACCAGCCGCAGACAAGGAGTGATTTCATTGTCACCAGCCAGGACACTGGAAGAGGAACTGCAAGCTGTACCTAGCCACACAGAAGAATCGTTCTTCTACCTCGGGTACGCTTGTCGTTCATATTACAGAAATATTTCTTGCTGAATCTTATGTTAATTCTTGGGTATTTGATACCGGATCGGTTGCTCATACATGCAATTCGATGTAGAGAATGACAAAGAGTAGAAGCGTTGAAAGAGGAGAAGTTGACTTCCGCGTCGGCAATAATGCAAGAGTTGCTGCTTTGGCCGTCGGGACGATGCAACTACACCTACAGTCAAGATTTGTCTTGGACCTTAATAATTGTTATTTTGTTCCTAGTTTGAGTTGAAACATTGTGTCTCCTTCATATTTGATGAAGGATGGTTATTCTTTTGCGAGTGAAAACAATGGTTGTGTGATCTCTAAGAATAATATGGTTGTGGCTTTGGCGTCCATTAAGAATGGGCTATTTATTTTAAATCTTGATGATTCTCATGTCTGTAATATAAGTGCTAAAAGGCCTCGGCTAAATGATTTGAATCCTACCTACATGTGGCATTGTCGTCTCGGTCATATAAGCGAGAAACACATGAAGAAGCTCCATGAGGATGGACTTCTAAGTTTGTTTGATTTTAAATCATACGAGACATGCGAAGCTTGTTTGCTGGGCAAGATGACCAAGACGCCGTTCACAGGTTTTCCAGAGAGAGCATCGGATTTGCTTGAACTCATACATACGGATGTGTGTGGACCAACGAGTTCGACTGCTAGAGGAGGATTCCAATACTTCATAACTTTTACTAATAATTTGAGTAGATATGGTTATGTCTACTTGATGAAGCATAAGTCTGAAACCTTTGAAAAGTTCAAGAAATTTCAGAATGAAGTTGAAAATCAGCGTGGCAAGAAGATTAAAGCCACGCGATCTGATCGTGGGGGCGAATATCTGAGTCACGAATTTAGCGATCATTTGAAGAGTTGCGGAATTGTTCCACAACTTACGCCGCCTAGAACACCTCAAAGGAATGAGGTTTCCGAGCGACGTAATCGAACTCTGTTGGACATGGTTCGATCAATGATAAGGCAGTCGGACCTACCATTGTCATTTTGGGGTTATGCTCTAAAAACAGCAGCTTTCACATTTAACAGGGTGCCGTCAAAATCCGTAGATAAGACACCATATGAGATATGGACTGGCAAGACTCCCAGTTTGTCTTTTCTAAAAATTTGGGGTTGTGAAGCATTTGTCAAACGACTCTAGTCTGACAAATTTGCACCCAAATTGGATAACTGCATTTTCGTGGGATACCCAAAGGAGACCTTAGGGTATTACTTCTACAATCGATCTGAGGGCAAAGTGTTTGTAGCTCGGAACAGAGTTTTCCTAGAGAAAGAGTTTCTCAAAGGAGAGGAAAGTGGAAGAACGGTGCAACTTGAAGAAGTTTGAGATGAGCCAATAGGACAAGACTCTACAAGTGACGGTAATATAGCTGAACAAGTTGAGATGCCTATGGCAACAGAAGCACCTCCGCAACCACGAAGGTCAGCAAGGCTCCATGTAGCGTGGGAATTATTATTGTTAGACAATGATGAGCCTGCGACATATGCAGAGGCGATGGCAGACCCTGACTCCGAGAGATGGCAAGATGCCATGAAATCCAAAATAGAATCCATGAAGGAAAATCAAGTTTGGAACTTGATAGACCCGCCTGATGGTGGGAGAACCATAGAATGCAAATGGATCTATAAGAAGAAAAAAAGATATGGATGAAAATGTTCACATCTATAAAGCTCGACTTGTCGCAAAAGGTTTTCGACAAGTTCAAGGAGTTGACTACAACGAGACCTTCTCGCCCGTAGCGATGCTTAAATCTGTTCGGATTATTCTAGCTATTGCTGCATATTTCGATTATGAAATATGGCAGATGGGTGTCAAAACAGCTTTCCTTAATGGAAATCTGACCGAGGACGTGTATGTGATGCAGCCCGAGGGTTTTGTCGATCCGACAAATGCTGGAAAGATATGCAAGCTTCAAAAATCCATTTATGGATTAAAGCAAGCATCTCGGAGTTGGAATATTCATTTTGATGAAGTAGTCAAAGGGTTTGGCTTCATTAAGAACGAAGAAGAAGCTTGTGTTTACAAGAAGAAAAGTGGAAGCTCTGCTGCATTTCTAATCCTGTATGTAGATGACAAACAGCTGATTGGAAATGATATTCCTATGCTTGAGTCCGTAAAGACTTCACTGAAAAATAGTTTTTCAATGAAGGATTTAGGAGAAGCAGCATACATACTGGGCATCAAGATCTATAGAGATAGATCAAAGAGGCTTATAGGATTATGACAAGATACTTACATTGACAAAGTGTTGAAGCGGTTCAACATGAAAGAGGCAAACAAAGGGTTCTTGCCTATGTCACATGGCATACATCTTAGCAAGACTCAGTGTCCTGCGACGACTGATGAGCGAGAGCGCATGAGCAAAGTTCCATATGCCTCGGCAATTGGATCTATCATGTATGCAATGATAAATACACACCCAGATGTTTCTTATGCTCTAAGTGTTACAAGCAGGTACTAGTCTGATCCAAGTGAGAGTCACTGGACAGCTGTGAAAAACATCCTCAAGTACTTGAGAAGAACTAAGGATGTGTTCCTAATCTATGGAGGTGAGGAGGAGCTCTTTGTAACCGGTTACACTGATGCTAGCTTCCAAACTGACAAAGATGATTCAAAGTCTCAATCCGGTGTCATGTTCGAAGTAAATGGTGGTGCGGTTAGCTAGAAGAGTTCCAAGCAGGACATGGTGGCTGATTCTACAATAGAAGCCGAGTACATCGCAGCTTCGGAAGCTGTTAGAAATATGCCCTAGAGGCAATCATATTTCCTTGTATTCATAATTAATAAAGTGTTCCTTGAATATCCATGGATGACAACTTGTATTGATTAATGCTTATGTGAAATATTTGTGAAACTCTTTACTTGTATG
This sequence comes from Panicum virgatum, assembly GCF_016808335.1. Taxonomy (NCBI): domain Eukaryota; kingdom Viridiplantae; phylum Streptophyta; class Magnoliopsida; order Poales; family Poaceae; genus Panicum; species Panicum virgatum. The sequence goes on along the minus strand of NC_053152.1, from coordinate 34,512,932 downwards.
AATATTCTGAAATGTTCCTAGTCGAAGTTCATGTAAGGACACACACATGAATATTAGACTAGCACATGTGTTAGTTGATTGACTACGTTTCACAAGTCATGGACATGAGGATGTCAAACTAATAATGTTGGCTCATGTGAGACATGAGACTGAACTGACCCAACACGAGATGATGACTTCTCATTACACAATATGTACGCTGTGTCCTAAGACCTGAGATCGTCGTATGTACTTAAGATGTGAATTGACTTACTTAGGACCCATCAAACGCTACACCGTAACTAGTTAGTTATAAAGGTGGCTTTTGGGTCTGTCAAGAAGCATGCTGTGAGACATAGTTGGTCAAGATGGGATTTGCCCCTCTCTACTAGAGAGAGATATCTCTGAGCCCCTCGAGTGATTCGGATCGAGAAATGCATGGCCATATTGGGGTTAAGAGTTAACCAAGGATTCCGAATCACATGATCGAGAAAAAGTGGTCGGCTTGGAGCTAGATCAAATATCGTGAGGCAAAGGGAACAACATGTATAAGATTGTGACGGCTCATCAGATATGATTTGTGTGTGTATAGGAGTTGACATGTTTTGCTAGAGACCGCTATCAACTATTGGCGAGTAGGAGTACTCGGGCCATGTCTATTCATGCGTGAGCCCATAGGGTCACACACTTAAGGGCCAGAAGCCTAATGAGGATGAGATCCAAATTAGACTGGGCTTAGATGCACTAATGGGCATCAGTTGGCCCATTAGGGGATGCCCAAGGTGGGGCCCATGGGGAGCCCACCTAGGGGCGCCACAAGGGGCTATAAATAGAGGTGTGGGTGGCGTGGTACTGTTCACCTGATTTATGCGGTAGAAAATTTTTGTTTTTGCTACCCCATATTCCTACAGCTGTATGGTTCGAGACTTTTTGTGTGATCTAGATTTCAGCTTCGGATGATGCAACTTGGAAAATGTGTCCCCCTCCTCTTGCGTCGTTTGGAGATGAAATCGTTGGGAGTTTGCAGATGCTTCGCTCTTGGTCTGTGTTGGTGCTATTGCGAATATTTTGTAATGGTGCCTTCGAGCTGTGTTTTTGTAATAATTTTGTGATCTGTTGTGATTTTGTAATGCCCTTTGCATTGTGTGTTTTGCTAGTCGAGGATTGCTTGGCTTCGGTCCCCAGCCGATAGCCCCTTGGTAATATTTTGGTTAGGCACGGGTGTTTTAGCTTCGAGTCCTGACTGGCAGCCCCTTTGGCATGTGTGCGTTGGGCACTTTTAGTTAGCTGAAGGTGTTTTTGCTTCGGGTCTTAACTTGACCGAGCCTCTTGGCGTATGTGCGTTAGGCACTTTTTTAGTTAGCCGAAGGTGTTTTGGCTTCGGTTGTAACTTGGCCAAGCCCCTTGGCGTATGTGCGTTAGGCACTTTTTTAGTTAGCCGAAGGTGTTTTGGCTTTGGGTCTTAACTTGACCGAGCCCCTTGGCGTATGTGCGTTAGGCACTTTTTTAGTTAGCCGAAGGTGTTTTGGCTTCGGGTCTTAACCTGACCAAGCCCCTTGGCGATATTAGATAAGTATGCAAAATTTGCTATGATTGTGAATTTTGCTAACTTACCGAAATGCAAGAAATACGATGATCGATGATTACAACTCTGTAGTTGCTTTGAGTCGGAGCATTTGAAGGGAAAATTTCATTTCTTTGTAAGAAATTTACATTGGGTGCGCCTCATTAAAAACCTCACCCACGGTGTGGGGTTCCCTTCTATGAGGAAAAGAGTACGCCCCGTGATAATGCAAAAAGGAAAGAGGTTCTACTTCGACATCGAGGGTCTAGAATTGCTTATAGTTGTGCAATCTAGCCCTTGTTTACATTTGATTTACACGTAGTATTTCTTCAGACTATCAGCATTCCATGGATGCTACAGCTCATTGCCCTCGAGATCTGCGAGGTGGAAAGAACTTGGCCTATTGGAGTACAGGACCAAGTACGGCCCGCCCCATTTGGATTGCAGCTTGCCGACGGTTTCTGTATTTGGTTTTCTTTTGAGCACCTAATCTCCTAAGGAGATTAATTTGTCAATGAACTTTTTGTCTCTCCACTTCCTTGTTTCCTCTTGGTATTTGGAAAGGTTCTGCGAAGCTTGCAAGGTGTCTAGTTACATTAGGTCTGCTTCCATCAAAGGTTCGATGTTGTTGCACTGCGACCTGAGACTTCGATGCTTGAGCTCTTCTGGGGTCATAGCTTCTGCTCCGTAGAGGAGTCTAAATGGTGTGAACTTGGTGGCCCTACACTCGGAGGTGTTGTGTGACCATATTACCTTCGGAAGCTCATCCGCCCACTTGCCTTTTTTCTGGTCAAATAGGCACTTCTTGATGGCGGTGAATATTATGCCGTTTGCTCTTTCCACTGCGCCATTAGACTGCGGGTGATAGACCGAAGCAAACATGAGCCTGGTGCCAACTGAGTGGCAGCATTCCCTAAAGTGTTGGGAGTCGAACTGTTTTCCGTTGTCCACAGTTAGCTCCCTTGGGACTCCAAATCTGCAGATGATGTTTTGCCAGAAAAATTTTCGAACGGACTCAGAGGTTATACTGATGAGTGGCTTAGCTTCGATCCACTTGGTCAAGTATTCCACTGCCACAACTGCATACTTCAAATTGCCCTGGGCCGTTGGAAGTGGTCCGACTAGATCTATTCCCCATCTTTAAAGTGGCCAGGATGGTGAGATGAGCTGACTTAGGCTCGAGGGTCTGCGATAGTTTGGGCCCATCATTTGGCAACCCTCGAAGGTTTTGACGATGTGCTCCGCATCCTTTAGGGCTGACGGCCAGAAGAAGCCTTGCCTAAATGCCTTGGACACCAGGGGTCTTACCCTGATGTATGAGCCGCAGGAACCAGAGTGAATCTCCTGTAGTAGCTCTTTGTCCTCTTCGATGGTGATGCACTTGTGCCAGGGAGCGACCACAACAGACTTGTACAAATGACCATCTAGTACCGTGTAGTTTCTTGCCCTTTGGGACATCGTTTTTTCATCCTTCTCATCCGAGGGTTCGAAGTGACCTTGGAGATAGGCTATTATGGGTGATCTCCAGTCTTCGCTGAGGATGGCATTGATTTGCTTTTCTTTGCCAGGCTTGGTCGAGGGATTTGTTATTTTTTCGTAGAATACATCTGGCGGTAGGAGTTCTTTGTGGGCTGCGGCCTTCGCAAGCTTGTCTGTATCTTGGTTCTCATCTCTTGGGATGTGAATTACCGTGAACCCCTTGAAATGTTTTTCCATGCATCTGACAGCTTCCAAATATAGCTTCATTTCTAGTTTCCGAGCCTCGGATTCTTTTTCTATGTGGTCTGTTTTAACCTTGGAATCTGATTTTATGATGAAATTGGGGTGCCCCAAAGCTTTCATCTTGCAAAGGCCGAGCAGCAGTGCTTCGTACTCGGTGGTGTTGTTTGTGCTTGGGTCTAGATCGCTGAACTCGAGGTGAGCAGCATATCTGAATTTGGTCCCCGAAGGTGACTGTATTATTGTGGAGATGCCCACTCTGTCATTGCACCATGCCCCATCACAGTATATCACCCATGGTTCTACGGGGGCCTCTTGCTAAAAGGTAGGGTTGGTCCATTCTGCAATGAAATCTGTTAGTACTTGCGATTTGATGGCGGTTCTTCTCTCGAAGTCTATATAGAATTCTGAGAGCTCCGCATCCCATTTGCTTATTCTTGCCGAGGCCTCTCTGTTATGGAACAGGTCATGAATGGGTTGGCTTGTCACCACTATCGTTCTGTGACCTTCGAAGTAGTGCCTTCGTTTCCTCAAAGCCATTACTACTGCATAAGCGATTTTTTCCAATTCTGAATAGAATAACTTGGAGTTTGAGAGGGCCTCTGAGACAAAGTAAACTGGTAGTTGCTTTAGGTGACCCTCGATCGGCCTTTCTACCACGAGCGCTGCGCTGACGGCCGAAGGGGAGGCGGAGACATAAAGCAGTAGGGGGTCTTTAGGGTTGGGTGAGGTCATCTTGGTCATATTTTCCAAATATTCTTTGAGGTCATGAAAGGCCTTCGATTGCTCTTCGCCCCACGTGAATTTGCTTGCGCTTCGGAGGACTTTGAAAAATGGTAGGCTTCGATCTGGTGACCGGGGTATGAATCTGCTTAGGGCTGCTATTCTCCCATAAGCTTTTGCACCTCTCTGATTGATTGTGGTTTTTCCATTTCTTTCAAGGCCTTGATTTTCTCTGGGTTTGCCTCGATACCCTTTGTTGACAATAGGCATCCTAGAACCTTTCCCTTGTGCACCCCGAAGACACATTTCTCGGGATTCAGGCTCAGGTTTGCCTTTCTGAGGTTAGCGAAGGTTTCGGCGAGGTCGGCCACATGGTTCTCTCTGTGGGTTCTGACAACAACAATGTTGTCCACATAAGCTAGTATGTTTCTTCGAAGCTGGGGAGCAAGTACAACTGATGACATTCTGGAGAATGTTTGTCTGGCGTTCTTCAGACCTTCAGGCATCCTTACGAAGCAGTAGGTGCCGAAGGGGGTGGTAAAGCTGATTTTCTCTTCATCTTCTTTTCTCATCCATATTTGGTGGTATCCCGAGAAGCAGTCAAGGAGGGACATCATTTGGCTGTTGGCGGCATCATCAACCACTTTATCGATACTTGGTAGCGGGAAGTCATCCTTCGCGCAAGCCTTGTTAAGATCTGTGAAGTTAATACACATTCGCCACTTCCCATTCTTTTTCTTGACAGGGACGGTGTTGGCCAGCCAAGTCGGGCACTTGACCTCTCAGATGACCTTCGCAACCAGGAGCCTCTGAACCTCCGAATTAACAGCTGCGACCTTGTCCTCAGCCATCTTCCGCAGCTTCTGCTTTTTGGGTCGGACCTTAGGGTCAATGTCCAGCTTGTGCTCAATTATGTCGCGGCGTGGTCACTAGCCGACTAGGCGAACATGTCTTGATTTTTGTTGAGAAATTCCAGAAAACTTTGTTCTTCTTCTGGTGCGAGGGTTGCACTTATGGTGACCTCCTTGTCAGGCAGATATTTGTCGAGGGGTACCCTTTTGGTTTCCGTTTCTTGGAAACTTTGATTCTCTTTGTCCCTCTTGGGCTCCTTGAATGGTGTAGGTTTCTTATCGGCCTCGAGGACATGTACGTTCCTCTATCTAGGTGCTACACCTCTTTCTATGTCTCTGGCCAGTTGCTGGTTGCCTCAGACGGTGATGATTCCTTTTGTAGCGGGTATCTTCATGCACAAGTAAAGCTGGTAGACCACTGCTTCAAACTTATTGATGAGTCCTCTACCAAAGATTGCGAGATAGGGGTAGTTCATTTCTACCACATCGAAGGTTACATGCTCCATTTTGGGGTTGGAAGTGTCCCCGAACAGGCAATGCAATCTTGCCCAGGGCGTTCACCCTCTTGCTTCTGAAGCCTATGAGCGGGATATCAGATGGCTGCAGGAGGTTGCAATCGATGTTCATTCGATTAAAGGTACTGGAGAAGATGATGTCTACTGAGCTTCCGGTATCCACTAAGATTTTCCCTATCGTCCAGCCTTGTATGTTGGCCTCGATGACCAGGGCATCAGTGCGAGGGTAACTGATTAGCTGCACGTCCTCTTCTGAGAACGTGATTGGGGTTTGGGACCACTGCGTTCTCTTGAAGGTGCCTTCGGGGATGATGGAGTGGACTTGCCTGAAGTAGTTTCTGTTCTCAAAGTCAAGGGAGGAGCCCCCAGATATGGGAATGATCATGCCGAAGGTTGGCAACGGACTCGGCTGGCTCTAGACAGGGTTTGAATTTTCCTCCTTGAGCGGAGGTCCTGGCGGTGGTGGCTGGAGGCTTTCTTGGGGGTTGGAGCTCGAGGGTTGCGGCTGTATTACTTGAGGGGTTGGCTGCGAAGGTTGCCAGTTAGCTGGGTATGGATTATAGCTAAAGGCTGGCAACAGCTGGAAAGGGTTGAAAGGCGGTGCTGATGGTAAAGTTTGTGGGGTGGGATTGTATGCATGGCTCGGCGGTATGAGGTTGTAATGCTGGGGTTGCTGAGGGTTATGTGTTTGCCTTGATCCAGTCCAGCTCATGTGACCGACCAGCTTTGCTTTCTTCTCTGCTTCTATTCTATCGAGGGTTTTTTTTCTCTAGGCAGTGGTCGTGGTATGGTCAGACGCTGCACCATGGAAGTGGCAGAAGAATTTCTTTGGTTGATCCAGACATCCCTGGCTCGGCCTCTTCCACGTCCTCGACCGCGGGTGGATCTGCCTCCTCTGTTGGAGTCGTGGCGATGGTTGTTTGGTTGTGGGTTGAATGGTTGAGCCGGGGGTGTCATAATTGACTCAGTGTTGGAGTTTGAAGCTATTCTCTGCGAGGGTTTGACCGAAAATATGTATTGAGGATTGTGCCTTGGGTTGTTTTGGTTGCCCTGTGGCCAGCCTTGCTACTGTCTCATCAGCTTCCTTTGCTCAACCCTTCTGCGATGATCTGCATCGGACCTCGCGTACTTCTCCACCTCTGTGTACAGTTCTGCCAACATCTTCGGTGGTTCTCTGGAGAGATGTGAGGCTAGATGACTCGGTAGTAACCCGGCAATGCACTACTCTATTGCCGCTTTCTCAGAGAAATTTGGCGTCTGTGCTTTTTTTCGAACAAACCTTCGAAGGTAGTCCGGCAGTTGCTCCCGGTCCATCTAGAAACACTGAAATTCTTCCACGGAGATGGTGGCTGCTTTCTTGAAAACTTGGAAGTCTTGCCTCAGCCTCTCCCTGAGGTTGAACCAGCTTGTGACTGACAGTGGGGGGATGTAAGAGTACCATGTCACGATAGGACCTTCGCAAGCAATGATGAATGATTTAGCCATGATGGGGTCGTCTCCTCCGGCCGAGGTTATTGTTGCCTCGTAGGCCATGTGGAACTGGATTGGGTCCACAGAGCCGTTGTACCTTGGCAGCTGTGTGGGCTTGTAGTTGAAGGGCCAGGGGGTGAGCTGAAGTTGTGGGGATAGTGGGGAGATTGGATTGAAGGGGGAGATTACTTGGTAATGCTGCTCTTGATGTGGGCTTGGCTCATGGCGAAGGTTATAGATTTGGGGTTGGCGGGAAGCTTCTATCTGACCCGTATCCTGTGCCTCGCATGCCTTCTGGAGCTGCTCAATCTCAGATTGCATCCTGGCGAGCTTGCGCTTGGCTTCGGCCAGCTTCTTTGCCTGGGTTATCGCTTGTTGCTGTGTGGCCAGCTGGGCGGTGAGGTTGGCTTTTTCCCTCTCGAGGGCTTTGCGTTTGAGGGCTGTTTGTGAGTATTCATCTTCCTCCTCGTGTTGTGCCTCTTCATTTTCAATGAACTCTGTATCTTGGTTGGTCAATGCAGCCTTGTTCTTCTCTTGGGCGAGAGGCTGCCCCTGGGCTTGTGTGCCTGCTCCGGTGGTTGGTGCGGTGGTTTGCTCCGGGGCGACAGCAGCTAGGATTGGGTCGGTGTGGAGGTTGGAATTTTCCGCTTCGGTGGTGGGAGCAGCCTTCTTCTTTGTGGGAGCCATTGAGATTTTTTCTCAAGCTGGGACATGGTGGGCACCGCTGTTGGGGTCTTAGCACCCGAAGGGTTCTAGGATCCCAAACAGACAAAGGAAACGGACAAGCAGAGTACTCGAAGACCTTCGGATGACTCAAGGTGAGCTTTTCCAATGATCAAAAAGTTGTGGCGGTGTAGAAAACCGTGGGTATTTATACCCCCAACCTCCGCGGTATATTTACATTTTTGCCCATTTGTCCGGACCTTATATCAGCACTTTCGAGGCCCTATTCCAGTCTTTTCATGCTCCGTGGTTGAAGAGTCGTTCACGTCACGCAAGTTTTCTTTGAGTCGTAATCGACACACTTCTCCCGGTACTCCGAAGGTTCTCGAAGGCTTCGGGAATGCTCCGCCTTCCGAGCCTCGACTCGGCAACCCGGGTCCGGAGGTCTTTGGCGACCCTGACCCTCTCTTGCAGGTACTGCGGTATCCTCCGGGCGAACCCTTGCGGGGAGCGGCATCCTCAGAAGGGATCTTTTGACCTGCGCATCAGCGGAAAGAGCAGCGGACCACCCGATGGTTATGAAAGAGAGTTAGTAGCAGCCGCCGTTGCATCTGTAACCTCCGAATACGTGTCCTCTGGAGGTGGCGATCCCCAACACTACGGCGTCGTCATATGTTTTCATAGTGATTTTGGTAGCTTTGGTTGTTGATCACTACTACAAAAACAGCCTTTTGTCCCGGTTTTGGAACCGGGATTCGCCTTCTGGGACAAAAGGCTGGAGGCTTTTGTCCCTGGTGGCAGAACCGGGACAAAATGTCCCACACGCTAAAAATTTTTTTGCACCCCGCGGGATTCGATCCCAAGACCTCTTGTCTAGTGCATGGTTTCCTTGCCAACTCACCTAAGTAGTACATATGACTCAGTATAGAATAATTTCCTTTTGAACTGTCACGTGGAGGGGCTTTTTGTCCGGATTGGTAACACCAACCCGGACAAAAGGGTCCTTTTGTCCGGATTGGTGCCACCAACTGGGATACAAGGGTCAACCTTTTGTCCGGGTTGGTGTTACCAATCGGGATAAAAGAGTTGGGCCTTTTGTCCCGGGTGAAGCCACCAACCGGGACAAAGGGGGACCTTTTGTCCGGGTTGGTGCCTCCAACCGGGACAAAAGACCCCTGTCCCCCCTGGCCCGGCTAACCGTTGGACCCGGGACAAAAGCCACCTATTGTCCCGTGCTCAAAGACAACCGGGACAAATGGCCTGGAACAAAGACTTGTTCTGTAGTAGTGGATATTGGACGTTGGTGACGTAGAACAGCCTCCGGAAGAGGCATGAGCAATAAGCAGGGTCACCCACGAACTCGGGGATGTTGGAACAATTGCGGACGATGGAGAGCGAATCGAACTGGGAGTCTGGGACCGTCACTGGTACATAACCGTTCATAGTAAATATCTCATCACCGTATTTTTGAACCGTGATAGACTTTCACTGTTGTTCCGAAATAGGTGGCCGCTGGAATAAATGGTGAAAGTCCATCTAGCTGCCACGTGAGCATGTGATAGTTGGAATCGGTACGGATCCGATTATCATTGCCGGTTTCAACAAGGACCCATACGTATGTGTTGATCATGTGGCGGGATTAACAAGTTTTATAAAATTACAGTACCTTAGCTCATTATTTTATTATAGATGAAAGATTGTGATCGAATAATCAAATATAAAGAGTATCTTATATCTGCATAAAGTGGTTGTGAACTTGTGATCGATGCTACCAATTGTGACGTGTCGTCCATTCACTGTAGCGGATCGGATGTCTTGGAAAGACCTCTGGCTATTCCCCGTCACCACCATGCTACCAAACTAACGCTATGTCACACCCTCTCAAAAAAAAAAAAACGCTATGTCACTTGTAGCAACCCCGGCCCCCCAGAACTGCAGTTGTCACCGTATCATTTATGATTGTCGCCATTATCATTTCTGTCCCGGCCACTGTAACAGCAGCAGCAGCAGCGTGAAGCACCCTCTTCCCTGGTAGGTAGCACAGGGACACGTCACTAGGTAGAGCTCGGGTCATTTTAATTTTGATCCAGTGTGAAGCACCCTCTTATCTGGTACCCAGCCAACTTTTTCCTCATTCTCCCAATTATCCTAGCGAGCCACGTGCATACAAGTTCAATTTTTTTTTTACTCGTAGCACCCGGTGCAAACTGAAGCACTGCTGCTAGGGAGGTGCTTCCCAGCACCCTTCGGTCCAGCGTGAAGCACCCTGGGAATCTTGCTCCCTCTCCTCTCAAGCACCCTCTAAAACTCAACGCCGGAGCTGCTCAAGGCAGCTCCCGCGTGTGTTTTTATGTGGTGCTAGTAAGAGAGAGAAATGGATGAGAAAAGTGCAATACATTGGAGGAAAAAATTTCATGGGTGCTCCGCAAGCACCTGAAGCCAAGTTGAGCACCCAGTGCAAAACGAGAAAAAGGTAAGGATATAACCGTTTGTTAGAGAACCTAGGGGAAGAAAGCAGGGTAGGAGAAAATAAATTCTTGATTGGCAGTATTTTATTTTCTAACAGGTCCCGCATAGCAGAGGAGAAGAAGCTAAACGCTGGAGTATTTTTTGTTAGACCGGCTATGTATGACATGGATTCCATGGCACCCTGCTGGTGAAAAATTATACGTTGGATCGGAGTTGCTGTAGGTTAGGCATCCTGAAACAGCAGTCTATCCAGCAGCGCCCTCACCGTTCTGCCCAGTGCCCACCAACCACCATCACTTTCACTGCTAGGCTTCCCATTTGCCATCACCACCAGCTTCCCCAGATGCTTATTGGACTCTGGTGAGCCCCAAGTCTCAAACCCAGATCCTAACCAGAATCGAGATGGCACCCAAACACATTTTCCCAAGGCATCAAGACATTTTTAATTTGGGGTAAAAAAAAATATTGTTCCCACGAGTTCCACGAGTTCCACACAGACATGGACACACACTATCTTACAAAGGAACCAATAATGCACAAACTAACGCTGGCACGCTGCAGTATATATGTGATGCCAGACAGTGAGTAATCGTCTAGTTGGCAGCTACTACACCAGCACACACACACACACCAATAATGCGAGATGCCACCCAAGGCAAGTCTCGCGACGGACCTCGTCTCCACGACCCCTAGCTTCTCCGGCTTCGTCGTCACCCTGCTGTGCCTCTACGTCGCGACGGCCTTCCTCCTCGCCATGCCGGTCGTGGCCATCATGGCCGGGGAGAGAGGCACCGACGCGCGGCGGCGGCGGCGCGGCCGGTCCATCCAACTGACCGACGACCGCGCCCTGGCCCCCCGCCGCGTCCTGGTTCAGCAGAGCGCGGCGGCGTCCTGGCTCCAGCACCCGCTGCCGACACCCACGGCTCCGGGCACCGCTGGTGTAGCTGCCACGGCGTAGCAGGTGCCCAAAGTGAGCCATCCGAAATGACTCCATGCAGGTAGGGGATTTGCAGGCGGCCGAGTCATCAGTAAACTTTTGTGACTAAATAAATGTGCAGTGTTTTCAGTGTTTTTCGATGCTCTGTTGGGATTTGCAGTTCCCTCACTTTGAAAGCTCTTTTAGTTCACTTGTGTTTGGATGAGTTTGGGTCCAAGTTGAAAGGCCTGTAAATGAATGCAGGGATTATTGTGGCGACAGCAGCCTGCCCCACATACGCCAACAATCTGCAGGAGCAAATGTAACTCGAGGGGAAAATTTCTGTAGCCAAGCCAAGCATACCCTAGGCATGGTGGCAGGGCGAACATAAGAGCAGCCACAGTTTGGTGTGAGACTAATGCTCGAATAGGAGAGCCTATCCGAGCATCGTTTTTTCCAACTGTAGCAGCGGATGTTTAGTCGAAAAGTACGGGCACATGTACTTTCTTATGTGCCCATCATTCCCAGATGAATATGATATTATTTCACCACAAGTTCAGTGACGCAGAAACATAGAAACTAAGACAGAAATCTGGACGAAATTTTTGTGACATCGTGTTCGGAGAAGTCAATTGAGAGGCTTTTGCCATCCTTGAATGTGTAGGGTGTGTTTGGTTGGACTGCGGCTTTTGGAAAAACTGTTGTGGGCTTTGAGATGTGGAAAAGCAGCTGTAGAAAAAGCAGAAGACCATTTGATTAGCTGGCTGTGACTTTTAAGAAAAGTGTTAGAGAACCCACATGTCATCGATAGTCATCCCCACTCAACTCTCTCCCTCTCTCACTAACGAGCGGACTCCACTTGCCAGCCCATTCTTCTTCCTCCGTGAGCAGATCACCAGCCATGGCGAGCCTCCGGCCCGCTCTCCTTTGACGGCGGTGGAGCTAGCACTCCTGCTCCCGACCGCGCCACCCCCCTCCTCCTCCCGCGCACGGGTTGTGCCCCCCTCCCCTCATCTTCTCGCGTGCTGGCAGCAGTGGAGGTCGCGATGCGGCGGCGGCGGCTGTAGCCAGAGGGTGGCGGCGCCTGGGAGGCCTTGCGGCTGGTGTTGTACGCCAGGTCCGTGCGAGAAGGACTCGTGGAGGGGCTGGGTCCGCCGGAGGGGAGGCGGACAGCTGACGAAGGGGCGTCGGTGAGGAGGTGGAGGTCCGCCATAGGGGAACCGGCGAGGAGGCGGAGGGGCATTGACGAGGAGGAAGCATGTCGCGAGAGAGAGGAATAGAACGAGAAAAACGAAAGGCAAGTGGGTAATTTTTGTGCCCAAAAGCCAATAAAAGCAGGGGGAGAAGGTGCTTTTGGATTTGTACTAGGCAAAAGTTGGCTTTGAGTAAAAGTAGTTGTGGCTTTTGAGCCCTTTGGTTAGACTTTTGGTTTTTGCAAAAGCAAAAGTAGATTGGAAGGCTAACCAAAGGCACCCTTAATTTCCTATGGGAGGACGCCCTTACATTCCAAAATACTCCATCCATTCCAAATTGTAGGTCATTTTAGTCAATTCAGACTTTCAGAGGCTTTTGCCATCCTTGAATGTTTAATTTCTTATGGGAGGACGCCCCTACAATCCAAAATACTGCTTCTGTTCCAAATTGCAGGTTATTTCGGCAAATCTAGATACATAGTTTTTGCTATGCAAACAAGTGAGAGAAAAGGTATTCAAATTTCAGACAAAACTAAAAAACTATGGCGCAGCAGTTCCGTGCCACCTTGAGCTGACTACAGAACTTTCAGGCTAAACTACAAATCTCGACTTGTTGACACCACTGTTGATGTTGTGCCGAGTTCATGAACTTTACAACTGTGACGCCAGCCCTTACCCGAATCAGATATCAAGCAGAGTGACAAAATAATGCTCTTTGGAGAAAATTACACAGAAAGCACCACACAGAAAAGCAGATGTAATAATTCTGATTACTAAAGTATTTAATTCAAGGCATTGTTTTGTAAATATGTGTGTATAACAAATTTGCAGCATGTAGTTTTTTTTGAAAGATTAAATTTGAAGCATGTAACAGAATAAAGGTTGAGAAGACATCTGCCAGGTACTTTTCAATCGTTTTTCTCTGAGGATGCAAACGACTAAAGTTGTACCATAATTAAATACCTGTATCTGCAACAACTGATTGCCATATTGATTGCCATCCAAATTGCAGTGCCTTCCCAGCAACTTAAATTAAACATTCCAAAAAAGAGATTTGGTTTTGACAATTCAACATTAATATTCCAAAGAAAATGATGCAGTACAGAAACAAGAGACACTTCAACTCCATCATAACTGCGATAATTTTTGTATTTAGGTTTGCATAATAAACTGATTTTGATCAGCAGTCATAGAGATTTATGAGGGGGATAAGCAAAAGCACCGTCAGAGAAACTGAGAGTGAGCAAGCTCACAATGCAAAAACTCTAAATAAAATTCGTAACTTATATGAATGAATCTCGATGTGGAGTTGAGCATAGTAATTGATCTTTTAGAGAATTCTGATCACCATAGATATACACCCAACTGCCCAGGTATTCAGACACACCCGTAGTGCCCGGTTCAAAATTACATAAGATTAGAGCCCGGTCTTTTTAGAGTCCGGTCCTTAAATTTTCTAGTTCAAAATGTTGGGCCCTTTACCACCCGTAGTGCCACGAGGACGGGAACGGAAGAGCTCACCGTCATGGGCTGGCCGCCGTACGTCGCGCGGGAGGCTCGACCTCCGGGCGCGCTATGTCAGCGACAGCTATGCTCGGCCGGCGGAGGGGGAGGTGCTCCCATGCTCTGCTCACGGCCTGCCTGATGTTCCTCGGCTGCGACAACCTACCTACCGCACGCGGCACGCACTGTGCTTGCCACCATGAGAAGTAGTTTCGGAATATTTAATCACCTAGCCATAATGATCTTATTCATGGCAATTATGGATAAACTATGCACTAGATCTTTTCAGGTGAGCATAAATAGTACAACTTTTATTTACAGAATGACATATATTATACAAAATCGACAGATGTCATGAGTTCCACACCTCGCAATTTCAAGAGCAACTCATATTGATTTGTGAGACTTCAGGAAACGGCAACCTTTCACCTTAAGATAATTGGCCAATGCGAATTACCGTAATCAGTTATCAGTGACAAAATGGTCTCCATTGACAAAATGCCTATATCTAGTTTTAATTATTTGCATAGCCAATCCCATTAAAACAGGATATAGGCATTTGTAGCTTCGCAAATAATCAAAACGTACTGCGATTGAGGAGACGGGACTAACACACATGATAGTCAGCGGGGTGGGGGTGCAGCGGGGTCCAGGTCCAGTGTGCTGCTGGCAGAGAGTTCCTTCTCCCCCGGCACTGGTGGAGAGATGCCACAATTCAATGATCCATGTCCCTGCCCTCCAATATGAGCTATGCATCTTAATTTCCTTTCTTTCTTTTGGAGCCCTCTCCCCAGTGAAGCTAAGGCTTCAGGGAACCAGCCTAGAGTGATAGAACTTAATTAACATCGTAGGTTTGTCAGCCATTCTTATACCGATAGGTGTGCATCTTATCTTGCTCTTTCCTAGACATTGGAGATGGTTTGACAGGAAATGTAGAGTAAGAATGAAATCCAAATGCCAGATGACACCAACAAACTATTCATAATGTTGTGCTCATTACCTAATATGACTAGAATAGCGATAGACCCAGAACACACGACACGAGCATCAAAATGATACAGAAACAGAGATGAGTCATGAGTGTTGTTTCGAGAAGAAATTATTTGTTTCATAGGCTAGCTTTTGATCTTTCAACCTATCTCACGTATTTGGTCCCTGTATGTGAGATGGGAGTTGTCTGGGACTTTTATCCTCTCTCTAATGCAATGAAGCGCAGCTCTCCTAAGTTTTCGAAAAAAAATGAATTTGCATCATTGTTTCCGTCTTTTCATTTCATTTCCTCTCTCGGTAATATATACTTGGCAGATCCGAAGGAATGCTCATCAATAATATAGCACAGAGACACCGTTACCGTGTCTTTCTTTGTGGGAAACATTCACTTACTCTCGGGGTGCCGCCGACTCAAAGCTGATGGTGTACTCTGGGTCCAGTCATCCAAATACTAATCTGTTGTTCCCCTCGATCTCTTAATGATGATGAGCTAGCACCTTGCTCTGCCTGATTAATCGATGATGACTGTTTTGTTCTGCAACCCTGCATGAATCCATCGAAGCAAATACAGATAGCTGTCAGTTAATCTGTTAGGCAATGTACTAGCATGCCATGCACTAAAAATAACAAGCAAAAGCTGGGCAAAGCGCTTCAGTAAAGAAAACATAGGTAGTTTTTCTGAATGTCCAATGTGAAAATTATGTCTGATACTAACAGATCTGTGCAACATGTGTAATATGTTCCTCATTTGTCAGCTGATGCTGACACAAAATGCTTGCAACGTTAGCATAGATTCTTCAGTTCCCAGTTTGATCATGCCTTTGATGGGATTGGATCAGATTGGTCTGTAACAAATTAATGAAACCGAGATACATCACTATATATGTGAAGCTTTGCTTGAATTTACGGGGCTACATTTTAGGTGCTTGTAGCGTTGGGATTTTGTGCCGTAGAATGGTGTTCGACAATGCACAGCCCACCTTTGATGAATGAGTTTGAAGCTTGAAGAAATTTTCCATGAGCCTTGGTCATTCACCGAGCAAAAGTTAGCATTTCTTTTTTTTTTTTTGAAAAAATAGCAGGAGCACTGCTCAATCATATAAGGAGAAAATACGTAACCATACATCACGCACCGAAGCGTACACCAACACCATACAAAGAAACGCACACAACGCAACGCTAAACCACCACCACCTGGGAGAGGAGCTGAAAGTAAGCCGACGAAGACTGCGCCGTTGTCACCAACGCTGTGCCATACCAAAAGGCACAGCCCGCTGCAAGCCCGAGCGGCTACCAGAACTCCACCACGGGGCCAACATCAACAGGCCGCACACATAGGGCCGTCGTTCCTCGTGATCCAGCCTTACTTCAGTAGAACACTCCCATCGCAGCACCATTGGAAAAACACGGATCCTGGCCACTCTGCGTGGGGCCTCACCTCTCCCACCGCGTCACACTCCTCCGAGCAACCACCTTAAAGTGCACGGGGACCTCGCCGCCCGCCACACTGGACACTGCTCTGCCAAGCACCCGAACATCCGAAACCGCTTTGAGAGCATCGCCTCCGCCAAGCAGTCGCCGAGGCCACCACTGCACCAAGCGCGCCAGCCCGAGGCATGCAGCACCCATAGGCCCTCCGCACCTCGCCGCCAGCACAACGACCCTGCGCACCTCCTCCGCCACTGCACACAGGCCATCCAGACCACTACCAACACTGCCACAAGCCGTGATGGGTCTCCATAAGCAGCGCCTCCAGGAAGGACGTGACGCCAATGGCGCCGCCGTCGCTCGTCCAAAACACTGGACCGGGTTTTTACCCCGAGAACCCATCCATCAGGACACAGCGCCCCGTAGTGATGCCCCAACGGGAAGAACGATGCCCCAAGGGCGCCACCACCACTACCACCGGCACGAGCGACGGTGAAGGCTTTCGCCCGGATCAACGCCGTGCCTGTCGCACACTCACGGACAAGCAGCAGCCTCCCCATCGCCTCCGCAACGCCTCTGCCGGCGAGATGACTCGGCACACCCTGAAATGTCACCACGGCACCACGAGAGCACAGCTGTGCTGGGAGCACCCCAGCGCAAGCCACCCGGCCCCACCACCGAAGCAGCATCTCACCTCCATCGAGGAGGAAAGACAGGGAACACCAGCCATCTCACCTCCATTCCCAATGCCCGCACACAGATGTCTGCCGGCAGCACCTCCAGGCCACCATGGCCCAGAGCTTCCAGCCACACTGGCGGCCCCCGGGCAGAGCCTCCCACGGCATCAAGCCTCCGTGCCCTGCACCTCGCAGGTTGCCGCTGCCGCTGCCGTCCTTGTATGGGGCAGCGCATGTGCACCTCCGGCCCCTGCGCCGACAGCCGTCTCCGCCGCACGCCGGCCACAAGCACCGTCTAGGCCACTGCGACAGCCGCCGCCAGCGCCAGCGCCACGCGCCGGCCGAGTCCGCCACCGCCGCCGCCTACCAGCACCCGCCGCCGGACCCCCGCAACGTGCCCCCCACACAAACGCGCGCCCCCGCCGCGCGGCCGCCGGATCCGGCCGGGGCAATGCCGGATCCGTGGCCCCCAAATACCGCCGCCGCCAACGGGCGCCCCCAAAGGGCCGTATGGCCCGCCCGTCCCAACACCCCTGAGGTAGGGGAAATGGCCGCGCCACCGCCGTCCTGCGTCCTCGACGCCTCACAGGCTTCCGGAGGCCCCTCGGGAAGCGGCGCGATAGAGGGAGCGGAGGGGAGGAAGGTGGCGGCTGGGGTTAAGGTTTTGGCCCTCGGTCGCCCGACGCGAAGGCGACGCAGGAGCGGGAGCTTTGCCGTCCTCACGTTAGTGACTGCTCAAAAGTTAGAGTAGCAAAGTTAGCATTTCTCCTTACATGCAACATGGCTACACACATTTGTGATCCTTGTGCTTCTATTTGACTTGTGTAAAAAATTTCTTATACAAACAGTAGACGTACAGTTGGATCCTTTCCTCTAGCTTTAATTCAGTACAAGATCCTTCCCTTCTGTTTTTAATTCAGGACTAGTTAATTACCTGCGGCATAAATAATGATATGGCACATTACGAATGCCCACGAATGCCCCCTAGGATCAAGAATCTGGTCGGTCTATTTACTTTAACAATTTAACCGATTGTTGCTACACTTTTGGCTGGCTGGATGAACTGCAAAGCACTTTCTCCTCCGTTACCACCGGTACTTTATTAAGCACCCGATGAAAACTAATGTCCTCCAGAAAATTCTGAAATCCTGTTACCACAGTATCTTGAACTAGACTAGATTGCAGGGAACCAACTTTGAGCAATGGAGACAGGGGAGCATCAGTAGGGGATAGATGCCTTAGCAAGCTCAGACGGAGACAGCTTCAGAAGCATGGGTTGGAAACAAAGCGCCTGTTCTGCTCCAGCGGCCTCCAGCCAACCAGCAGTGTTTTCCTCTCACACCACTCCAGCAGCAGCCTCCAACACCAGCCAGTCAACAGTGTTTTCCTCTCACACCACTCCAGCAGCAGCCTCCAGCACCAGCCAAGCGAGCAGGGCCAAATCTGCAAAGCCGCCGTCTTTGCCTGCCTCCCCTCCGGCGCAGGCGCGCAGCCAAGGCCACCACCCGTCTTCACCAGCGGGATGCGGCGGGGAGAACCTGCTGACGAGCTGCCTTTCCAGATGGCCACTCAACTCCAACCGAACGGAGCCGCGGGCACTGAGGAAGGGGAGGTGGAGCCGCAGCTGCGACGAATGGAGGCGGCGGCGCAAGGGCGGAGGCCGCAGGGAGGGAGGGAGACTAGGCCCATGGGCTTGCACCATATATACTAGCATGGGCCAGTAATGGGCTGGGGTTGGCGAGGCCTTGTGCAGTGCAAGTGCAAGATCTTGCACACCCAAAATCCATCACTGTGAATTGCTGGATCAGGGCCTCGTTTGGTTCTCTTTCTAGGGATCCTAGCTCTTCTAGTCTCCGCATGAAGGATCAAATGAAGTCTATTTACAAATTTTTTTAGGGATGGGTGTAACTTTTCACGACAAATCTAATGACAGTAATTAATCGATGATTAGCTACAGTGATGCTATAATAATCATCCTCAAATCACGCGGTCAAAGGCCTCATTAGAATCTTAAGGGTTCCTAGCGCGGGGAGTCTGAAGTTGGTTTTGTAAACTGACTTTGTTTGACACCATAATTAGCGATCAAAGTGTTATTATTTTCTAGAATGGCATAAACCAAACAAGCCCCAGATCTTCTAAGTTGTAGCCTCGAAATGTATACATGGTGAATCAGACCTTTGTTTAGATCATTTTGCCAAAAAATTTTAAAAGAGAATCTTGCTAATTTGGAGTATTAAATAAAATCTATTTATAAAACCTTTTGCACGAATGAGTTGTAAATTGCGAGACGAATCTAGTAAGACTAATTAATCCATAATTACTAGATAATTACTATAGCATCACTGTTGCAAATCATGAATTAAGTAGGTTCATTAGATTCATCTCTCGATTTATAATCCATCTGCGCAAAAGGTTTTGTAAATAGATTTTATTTAATACTTCATGCATGTATCAAACATTCGATGTGATGTTTTTAGATGTAAAATTTTTGCATCTAAACACATCCAAAATCCCTATTTTTTTAATGGATAGGTGCAGGTATGTATGTCCACAACACTCTACTGCTTTTACATCTTCATCGACCCGTTTGGATACTTCGGGCTAAACTTTAACCCAATCATTACAAATGTGAATCTTGCCATTTAGAAGTATTTCGATTAGTCTGTTTACAAAACTTTTTGCACAGTTGGATGCTAATTCGCGAGACAAATCTAATGAGCCTAATTAATATATAAGTTGCTACAGTGATAGTATGGTAACCATTCTCTAAATATGGTTTAATTACTCTCATTAGATTCGCCTCGCGAATTAGGCCTGGGGTTCTAATGAGGTATATTAATGTATGATTAGTAGATGGTTACTGTAGTATCACTGTAGCAAATCATGGATTAATTAGATTTATTAGATTCATCTCGCGAATTAGCACCCATCTGTGAAAAAAGTTTTGTAAACAGACTGATTGAAATGCTTCTAAATGGTAAGTTTCTTGTTTGTAATAATTGGGCTAAAGTTTAGTCAGCGAGAACCAAACGGGGGAAGTCAGAGCGTGTGTGTGGATGATTGCAGAGTCCATCTACGACTGATGAACAAACATGGTGCAACCAAAGGCTGCAAATTGGCAACCAATGTAATCGTAATTGCATTCTCATGGACCGATCTGACGCACCTGCAGCCACATCACACGTAGCATTCACTTGGATTCATGGGCCTGTTTGGATCCAGCGATTATTTTTTATCCTTCCCTCAAATAGCCCAAATAACCTATAAGGAGTCAAACATGTAGATTATTTTAGGGCTATTTGAAAATAACACACCCCAAAAACTATCTCTAAGAGGTGATATTTGGGTTATTTTAAATGGGGTCCACTACAGCAAGAGAGAGATAATGAGGCTCCAATGATTGAGAAAGTGCATTAAATATCAAATAACTCTTAGATCCAAATAACTCATTAAATATCAAATAACCCTTAGATCCAAACAACTCAAAAATTATTTTGATGGAGGCTATTTCTATGGGCTAAGAAATAACCTAAAAAATAACCATGGGATACTTCTCCAAATAGGACTATGGCATGGATTATGATGAGTTTTTTTTATATCGATTATGATAAGGTTCAGGGCAGGAGTAAATTAGAGCAAGAACATCAACAAGTGAATTCAGAGCTTGAATGACCTAGGAGAAAAGGGTGGAGAGAGAATGAAGCTTGTCGTAATACGTGTCGACCTGCGCAACACATTCTGGGACCCACAAATGCTTGCGGGTGGGCTGGTTGGATGCACCTGTGAGGAATGTAGAGTCAGCCGGACCAATAAACAAAGAGATCCAAATCTACCAAAAGCCAAGGTCATTTTATATTTAATTTATCATGGTAATATCTTATTTGACGCATGTTTCATAGCAAAATTCATTGTTTCTTCGTAAGGGTCAAGTTAACACAAAAATTGATAATTTTAAAAATAAATCCAAAATTTGCACATCAAACGCATAAATGCTGGAATGATAATATGCATAATGTAATTGAGGAAAATTTCGTGGAAAATTCAAATCCTGTTGGTGCAAATTTGACCTTTACGAAGAAACTTAGAAATTTCTCAGGAACATATGTTAAATAAATTACCACGATAAAAAAAATAAAATTGTCCTTGGATATAAATTGGTAAATTTTGGACCTCGTTTTGATGATCTACCCACACCCTTTGATGACCCCTGATATTCTTGCTGCTCGATGATGAGCAGCTACTGTGTGAGTAGCCTGTGCATCTCGTGTTTTGCGCATGAAAATGCTTGGGGAAACAAGTTAACTACTTAAAAAACTTGTGGTTAACCCACGGGGCCAACGTGATTACCACCACGGCACAATCGGCATGCATGATACAAATGAAAGGAGCCCAGGCGAAGTACCTCTCCGAGCCGACCGGCAACGAATCTTAAGCCTCTAGGCTTCTTTCCTTTGTGACTCAAAAGAGCGCAAAGTAATGTCAGTTGCTTCATCCAAGCAAGGCATCACGACGGCGTGTGAGCAGTGTAGCTTTATCAGCCAACGCTTGCTTGCTACACACTCCAGGGATCGGATTAATCCTCTAAACACAAAAGCGTCCTCTGCGTTCAATGGTTATGCATACAATCAATCCCTCATTATTTTTTCCAGAAGCGCTCTCTGTTTCCATGCCAAGCACTCAAGTATTCCATCCTTGGATAGTAGTGTGTAGCAAGCATTGGATCTTCACCTTTCCAGCCTCCATGCATCTATAAACACAGCCCATACCTGTAAGCTTTCCTTTACCTGTTCTATTGCCTTCTACCGGTAGCTGATTACCCGAGAGCGCAGGAGCCCAAGCATCCCCTGCAACCTGAGGTAACGATCCTCTCTCTGGGCTTTTGATGCAATAATTTCACACTTGACACATGTGTGCTTCTTTTGTCCTGCATTTTTTTCTTAGCTATCTAGCTACTATGTTTTAATCTGCATGAATCTTCATGTTCATTTGTTTCCATAAGAGAGCGAAATAGTTGAAGCCTCCATTGCGGCATCCATATGTGTTGGACTGTAAATTTCACATGTCAATAAGTTAATCACGCAAAGTTAATCAATATATAAGCATTATTAAGCCATGATGTATGTAACCAGACAATGTTACAGTATGACTATATATATGATTAACTTGGAAACAATAAAAATTTGGTAGAAATGCAGGGCTATATATATATGATTAAGTCCTACGTAGTTGTTAAACAATACTAACAACACCTTGCTACTGCAGTAGTGGTATAAAAGGGGTGGCTGCTTCACTTGCCGACAGCAAGTACTGCAGTACCACTCAAAGCAGCAGCGCTATTACGTATCTTTGCAGTGGTAATAACCTCATGTGTACGCGATTTATTTGCTTGTAGCTCGATCACAACATTC
Organism: Panicum virgatum; assembly: GCF_016808335.1. NCBI lineage: Eukaryota > Viridiplantae > Streptophyta > Magnoliopsida > Poales > Poaceae > Panicum > Panicum virgatum. Next base: position 34,490,864 of record NC_053152.1, on the reverse strand, counting down.
AAGCTTCTTGATATCTTCTCGTCAAGCCCCTCACCATTCACTACATATCCAGAGCAGAGAGCCCGGCAAACAGAGCGCCCTGCACATATACTGGGGTGAGCAGTTAATTCCGTGTGCCGCTTTCATACATATTTTTACGCTAGAGTTTCCATGCGTGGTAATTGCTTACATATTTTTACGCTAGAGTTTCCATGCGTGGTAATTGCTTAGTGGTACGTAGTAAAACAAAACAATAGCAGTATGTTTATTTCACTACTACAGGTACACTCTATAGAGGCGGCTACCCCAGCCGCCAAAGGTTAGTAAAAATGGAGCATTTTCAGAGGTGGCTGATTTGTAAATTCATTTCCAGAGGCGGCTGAGGCATTTCCAGAGGCGGCTGGGTAGCCGCTTTTGAAAACGTGGATTTCCAGCGGTTTAAGTTTTGGCGCCAGAAATTTAGAAATTTTAGAAAATAGTCGGAAAATTTCAAATAATTCAGAAAATTATTATGGAATTATTTTTGGTTTAAGCCATGTTAATGACCACACATAATGTGCATTCATAGTTATACGCTCACAGAGAAAACTTATATTATATATACACATATAGTACACATGAATTACACCAAATTAGTAGTACCATTGTCACAAAATTATGTATACATGTAAACTAACGACATTTTAGATTTTCCCATTCCCGAAGAAGCCTACAGTTGGGCTGACGTCCTATCGCTGAACTCCTATCATGGAACCGGCCACTTTTTTGGATGACTTCGAATAGGATGAATCTGCAAATGTCACCCACTGTCTCTAGTAGATAGTCGTCGTCGAGCTCCTTTTGATGAACTATCCAGATTGTCTTCGGCCACTGCACAACGGCATTTTGTGGAATGAATTGTTGTGACATACACATATACATTATGAGTCATGCGGGGTGAAGTAAAATAGAGCAAGTACATACAAGATGGGGATGCGGGAAATCTCTTGTAGTGGCCATCAACCTTCATGTACTTATAGACGTAGTATCCGCAGTGTCTAGTTCCACTACGCTGGAGAATGGTTAGGAAATCAAAGTATGTTTCCTTTTCTTTGTCCATTGGATCAAGGACCCAAGCCATTGCATGATCCAGATCGATGTAGACGCATATCCAGTGGTTGGTGCATTGAACATGTGTTACCGTTTTCGAAGCTGGAAAAGTGTTAAGTATTGAATGTGTGGTAGATTGCAGAACGGAACTTACTCGAAGTGGTAGGGGCAAATAACGAGGTCTCCTTTATCCTCAAAGACCTGGAACACCTGTGCGATGTATGCCGACACCTCCATCATCTTCTTTCTCAAGGAAGTGTTCCGGAGTTTCTCCTTATCAGCTTTTGTCTTCCCGGTGGCTAGCTGCGGGGAATTAAGTGCCCACTTTGATGAGTAGTCCCACGTTGATTTCGTGGTTCTTTGGGGGTCCAAGTACCCATGTTGCCTCTTCGTATTGCGCCCTGCCATCATTTGAGCACTGCCATAGCAAGTCTATCAATCAGGATATGTACAACAGAATAAATTAGAATGTTTAGGAATAGATCAAGATATACTTACAAGAACCACGTGCGAATGATGTGCTCATTTCTAGATATCCGAGCCGGAACATCATCTGCATGTCATCAAAGACAAATGCGATTGTTCCGGCCGGGCCTCCAAAGGTGTGCTCGGGAAATCTTGTGCTTATCATGTTCACATCCGTGAAGCAAGCATGCAAGTACTAGTCATGGAACATCCTCATTCGACATGGTAAGCGCTCTAAGATCCGATTGGGAACAAATGGCTTGCCCATCACATACATTCTAGGGCACTCAGGGGTATTTGGGATGCCTTCCATGTCATACTGCTTCTTCAAAGGTGGGTCCTGTTTGTTGGTGATGGTCCTCTCGTCCTGTGGGGCTTTTCCCTTCATCATCTTCTCCTTGGTAACAGTGAGCCACATACAAACTCCTAGGGCTTCTACCTTCTAGAAGTGCCTGACCATATGTGGCACTTTCTGGCGTGCTTCGGTCTCCTTCTATGTCTGCTTTTGCGGCTGCTATGGGGAGGCGGCCTCCTAGTGTTGGCCTTGAGACGGGGGTTGGGATGACATGGCTTGATGTGCATGAGACCCTGGAGATTGTGGCCGCGCATTCTTCGGGTGGTGGCCCTGAAGATTGTTGCCACGCTGCATGGTCCAGTGTGGCATCTTCTTCTATCAGTGTATCCAACAGATCTTGTATGCCCTGACTCGCCAGAGAGGGAGTGTTCAGTACGATGTCCTTCTTGTGCCACAATATAAAATTCCCATCGCACTCCCCAAGTTCAGTCAGGCCACCATCATCTATTGGGTAGTCGATCTCGTACCCCTTGTGTGCCTCCTTGACACTGACCACCTCGACCCTTGGGTAGTCTGGATGGATGGGTTGGCAATGGACAGTGCCGCTGGGTTGGTGTGCGATGGCTGTTGCCAGTCGGGGTGGGCAAATTTAACCGAGAACCGAGAACTGTACTGAAAGACCTGAGAACCGGAATCGAAAGAACCAGAACCGAGAATTTCTATTCCTAGTTCGGTTCCTAATTCTGCGGAACCAAAATAGACCGGTTAATTCGGTTCTGGATCTCGGTTAATCGAACTAACCGAAGCCCAACAGCAGCCCAAGACATACAATGGCCCATCTTAAACCCTAGCTGACCACCTCCCCTCTCCCACCAGCCCCGCTGCCTCTACTTCCGTGTCCCCCCCTGCCCCAAGCCGCATCCCCATTCCCCTAGCCCCGCCGCCTCCACTCCCTCCGACCCCGACCACGGGGTGGCGGCGCACCAAACTCCGGCCCCCCGCCCAGTCATTGCCACCGCGGCTGGCCCGTCACCGCCACCCAGCACCCACCGCTGCCGCCCTCGGAGCTGGGCTTCGACGCCGGTGATGCGTCCTTGGGCTTCTTCCGCCCCGTTGCCGACGGTGGCGCCACGCCCATGGCTCACCGCCGGAGGCTCACCAAGGTCTCCGTCATCGGCGCCGGCAGCATGCAGTGGCGGTGGCGGTGGCGCCCATGCGGCAGCTTCTCGTTGAGGCTCTGCGGCCGTGGCACAGCTCGAGCGAGGTGGATGCGGCGGCGAGTTGGCGCGCAGGGTTCGAGGAGCTGGAGCAGCATGAGCCGCGAGGGCCCCATAGTGGCGGGGGTTCGGATGCGCGGAGTGAGGAGCCAGAGGCCTGCGCGACGGCTACGACGCACCCGAGACACCTTCTTTTTGCTTTCTGAAAAAATCGGTTCCTTCGGTTAGAATCAGAACCAAACTGAAAGAACCGAAACCAAAATTTATCAGTTCCTACATTCAAAAAGAACCGATCGGTTCCAGTTTTCTAAGAACTGAAGTTTTAAAAGAACCGAAGAACAGAACCAATCGGTTCAGTACTAACTGAATGCCCAGGGCTAGTTGCCAGTCCTGTACCTTGCCAGCCCTCCCCACCATCACGAGCATTGTGCATGGTGTGGGATCCTATATGAGGTCTACAGGAGTGTTTCCTACCGTGAATGCTGCTTGGCAATTGTCCCCCCAGCGATTGCAGTGCTTCGTCCTGTGCTGGCCTGGGATGGAAGCCTCGCTCGGCTAGGGCTTTGTCGACCAGTGCCTGGACCTTCGCGTCGATGTCTTCATTTTTCTTGGCATGCTTCTTGTACTTCTCCTTTTCCTCATCCTATCCCTCCTTCCAGATGACCATCTTCCCCTTTCCTCGTATTTGGCCCGTGTGCTCCTTGTTGCCCAAGGCAACATTTAACTCACAATTCTCCCTTGAGGGAGTGAATAGAACCTTCTTCTTATCTTCTGCCAGCTTAATTATTTTCTTGGCAGCTTCTGCTGTCTATGTAGAGAAAGAGTCTAATGAAGAAGCGGCCTCTGCCGAGACTCCAATTCCTGCCATGGACCGGGACTCCAAACATCGGGTACATCCCAGCAACCTTGGCTTCTTCCTCACGATTCCGGAAGTGCGAATCCTTTTCTGCGTAGCCTCGGTGCCTAAGTAATGAGGATGGATGTTCCTCTTCGCCAGTTCTATCATCTTTGCACTTTTGTCCTGAGCCGCTTCCGTTGTCTTCTGGACCACGAAGTCTGCCCACTGAGATTCAGTGATCTTCCCATACTCCTTGAAAGGGGTCAAACCCTTTTTGACATACATTGTGTTCAGTTTGCTTCGCAAGAGTTTGAATGCCTCATTGTACACCTTCAACGTGAGCACCTCGACCTTCGCTTCACTCCCTTTGGGGAACTTGAGGTCAACAAGGGTGAAACAATCTTCCCATACTCCTTGGAAGGGGTCAAACACTTTTTGATGTACATAATGTTCAATTTGCTTCGCAAGAGTTTGAATTCCTCTTTGAACGCCTTCAACGTGTGCGCCTCGACCTTCGCTTCACTCCCTTTGGGGAGCTTGAGGTCAACAAGGGTGAACCCATAGTTGTCCACTTCGACACCTTGAGGGTACTTGACCCATTGTGACCCATTGGCAACAGAATACGAGGAACTATATACCCAATCCGTTGGCTAGCTCCCATATGTCTTCAATGAAGCTAAAGAATGTTGTAGTTACATCCGAGACGTTCACAACATCAATGCGAACACCACTGTTCTAGTTCACTGACTTCTTGTCCTTTGCATTCAAGTAAAAAGTGTATCCATTGATGTCGTAGCCTTTCCATAATGTAACCTGGCTCGAAGGGCCCTGCAACAACCTGTGAAGTATCCTCTCATCATTGCTATCTCAATCTGGTAGGTTCATGTCCTTGAACCAAGCTATGAATCGATGCCTGTGTGCCTCATGATCCAGTCATCTGTGCGATCATTACTCTCAGCTCGAATCACATCCAAGTGCTCCTTGATGTACGGCACAACCAACTGTAATTGCTGTAGCATGCTGTAATACGCGTGTTCCACGGCGATGAAGTCCTTGTCCATGAATACTTTTTTCCCCGACGTGCCTTTCCCTGCAAACCTACCCTTATGTCGTGAATTAGCAAGGACAATACCTCTCTTGTCTTGTAGGTACTGTTGGCAGCACTTGATAACCTCTTTGGTATGGTAGCCCTGAACCATGGAACTCTCTGGATACGCTTGATTTAGTACGTAGCAGCTGAGGATGGACATGAGTCGTTTGATGGTCCACATCTCGTGTAAGTAGCATGGGACCATGGCCTGGATCTGATCGATCATGTGGACCATGAGATGTGGCATGGTGTCGAAGAAGGCTGGTGGAAAGCACATCTCGAGCTGGTTTTGGGTCTCCACCGCGAATTCCGGTAGAGAGCCAAGCTCCTTTTCGTCGATCGACTTCTGCGAGATTTTGTTGAAAAAGTAACACATCCGAGTGATGACCATCTTCAAATATTTTAGGTTTATTGCCCTAATTGCAATTGGCAATAGGACAGTCAGCATCACATGGCAATTGTGGGCCTCCCGTTTATGGGAAGGTCTTTCATGGAAACAAGTCTCTTCATGTTGCCCGAGAAACCTGTCGGAACTTTGAGCCCCGCAAAAATTTGCACACCGCCCTCCTTTCATCAAGAGTCAGGTTGAAGCTAGCTGGAGGAAGAAGATACTTGCTGTTGCCTTGAGGTTTCGGGTGAAGCTGCAGCTTCACATTGAGCTAGACCATGTCCTTTCGAGATTTCAAGCCATCCTTAGGCTTGTCCGATGTGTCCATCAAGAGGCCAATCACGCTCTCAAACACATTCTTCTTCAGGTGCATTCCGTCGATAGCATGGGGGACCTCAAAATCTGGCTAATAAGGCAAGTACTTGAAGAAGATGGATGCTTCTGGAAAGGCACACTAGAAACTGGGGGTGTACTTCTATCCCTTGTCTTCCCTTCCAACGTCTTCTTGTCGAAGACGACCTGGATGTTTTTCACCATCTCAAACACTCGGTGCCCATTCTTTTGTCTATCTGGTGCGGATTAAGTCTCGGGCTTGTTGTCATACATCTTGTAGAACAACTTGCCACGGTATTTGTGTGATGGCTTTAAGAATCTTTTGTACCTCATGTAAACTATCTTCTTCAACGCATCAAGGTACACCTATCTAGTGTCTCCCAAGCATACTACACATCCTATCTTGCCTTTGATCTACCCTATTTGCACGAACATCACGGGATAATAATTAATAGTGACAAAGATAATGGCTCAACATATGAAGTCCTCCTTTCTGAAAGCATCATACATCGGCACCCCTTGTCTCCATAACATTTCCATTTCTTGCATCAGTGGCTCTAGAAACACATCTATATCATTGCCATGTTGTCTGGGACCTTGATTGAGAATAGTGAGTATAAGGTACCTTCACTTCATACAACGCCACGTGGGGATGTTGTATACTGATAAGATTACTGGCCATGTGCTATGGTTGCTGGTCCTCTCATTGAAGGGATCCATCCCATCCGTGCTCAAGCCGAACCATACATTATTCCTAGGGTCACTACTGAAGTCTTTGTACTTCTTGTCAAATCGTTGCAACTACGTAGCATCTGCAGGATGTTGAATCCTTCCGTCCTCCTTTTTGTGCTCATCATCCCACCAAGTCATCATTTCTGCTTCCTTGGTTTTTAAGAACATCCGCCTCAAGCGATCCATGACTGGTAGATACCACATTACCAGAGCGGAAATTTTCCTCTGCTTCGCTTCATATCTTAGAGGAGTGTCCTCCTGCAGTGCGGTATTATGGGCTTCCTTTTTGCCCTCCCTTCTTCCTTTTATTCTTCTTCCCTCGATCGTGGGATTCATCGCCAACGTAACAATCATTAGTCTTGTATCGACTGGCTCCACACCTTGGGCATTTTTCTTGTGATTGAAAGGTATCACCACGGTAAAGGATACAGTGGTTTGGGTGTGCTGTATTTTTCAACCCCCATTGTCAACGGACTAATGAGCTTCTTTGCGGCGTATGTGTTGGTGGGGATTTAGTTTGGGTTCGGGAGCATCAACCCCATGAGATGCAGTAGATCATTGGAACCGCAGTCCGAGCAACCATACTTTGCCTCCAATATAAGGAGCTCTAGCACAAAATGTAGTGTCGTCCAATGAGTGGGACAACCATTCTCAACACTGTACAAGTTTGCCTTGCTTGCTCTTTTAACCCTCTCTAGATTTTCTGCAACTCTCACGCCCTGGATTAACATCTCCCTTCCAATGTTCCGAAGCAAATCCAGGGTTGAAATTCCCCACCACCCGACCCGCGACCCGTCTCGGGTCTTAATTTCTCCCCATACCCGTCACCCGCATGTGTAACAGGTACCCATTGGGTGACCCACCCTTGCATAACAAACGCGAGACGAAGTCCCTAGCTTGGATTTACAGGGGTACCGGCGGCGAGCTGGAGCTCGATGCCCCTTCTTTTGGCGGCGGGCTCAAGCTGCTAGCTCCAACCACCAACGCCACCAGCAGCAAGGGGGCGGGATTCATGGGCACGGGCTCGAGCCTCGAGCGTCGAGCAGTCGAGCTGGAATAGGGAGGTCCGAAAGGGGGTGGGGCTTTGAGTGCCAGTGGCGTGCGTCACGCGCCCGGCGAGCAGCCGCACTAGCAGTGAGCTGGAGCCCGGTGCCCCTTCTTTTGCCGATGGCAGGCTCGAGCTCCCAGCTCCAATCAGCGATGCAATTAAAGGCAGCAGGAACGGGAAGGGCTGAAGGGGGCCAGGACTTCATGTGCGGGGTGGTGGTGGGGCGCATGCGGGAGGTTGAGGGTCGGTGTCGAAGGGAGGCTGGGAGCAAAGCACCAGATCCAGAGGCTAGAGCCCCTAGCGGCGGTGGCTGGGTGGAGGGGGGATTTGGATTGGGGTGGTTGGTGGGGAATTTAGGTTAGGGTTTTAGGTATATACATACACAGGGTTTGGAAGCTGGGTCCACATGTCATACTAAAAATGGGTGCCTCATCGGGTAATGGGTCCGGGGTATGAAAGAACGTACCCGCACCCGCTTCACCCGAAGGGTGAGGAAAATACCCGTTAGCAGACCAGTGGGAAGATCCTGCTTGTCCGTGGCCACCAATTGAACTATCAAGTTCGTGTACGCATGCGTCCATGTATCTGATGTCCACGTCGTCATTGATCAAGTCATCACCGACTGCTTCACCGTGATGGATCCATACAATATAGTCCTTCACAAATCCACGCGTGATCAAGTGCACCCTTATTGTACACATATCACCCAACTGGAGGTTGTTATTGCAGTCCTTACAAGGATAGGGTATTTCAGTTTCGTTTTTGCTCGTTGCATTGTTCTTCACAGCTTCTATGATACCATTTACGCCATCACGAAACCCTTGCTCATACCTAGGTGTATCATACATCCACGAACTCTTATCCATCTGTAATATGACAAAAAATATATATAATGTGCCAATTAGTTCAAATAAAATTGACCATGACCAATATGTATCATTACGTGCATTGTGGACTTCATAACATTGTCTTCTGGACCGTATCTCTAAGTAATTTTAGAAATAATTTACTAAATACATGGATAATATAATAACTACTACAAGAACATACATATCAAAATGTCTTATGGCCCATCAAGCCTGAACTAGGTCAAATGTATACATCACGTCCTCCACATACGGAGCACTATCAATATTACTGTCCACATAATTGTCATATTCTCCACCACTTAAATTAAGCTTCAATTCAATTGTTTATTGACACTCATGTGCCGCATCAAAATTCAAAATTTGTAAAAGAATTAACATTATTTATGACTATGTACAATGGGTAATATGCAAAATAATTCTAACAATTCTATCAATATTACATGCATAAATAAAACATAAACTAACATTATAACTAGATCTAGATCTGTGCCCTATTCAAATTAAACTAAGCAATCCATGGTGAAATTGATTACAAGGGTACTAAACGAGCACGCAATCATGTTCCCCTACCAAATCCTATCAATTTTGGGCTCAATTTCATCCAATTTCTCCTCAATGCCATGTAGGAGAGAGAAAACCAAAAGCTTAAGAGCCAAATAGCTCCTCACTAAAACAAGGAAAAAAATGAGAGGAGGAACTTGCTCTCACCTTGATCCACCTTCTCCTCCAAAGAAATGAAAGTGAAACCTTCGCCCCTCAAATTTGCAATTTTTGGATGTTTGCCCAAGCTCTTGGGTTGGAGAAAGTGACCCGAGGAGGAAGAAAGGGGCTGCAATATGTACCTGGGCCATTAACAGAGGCCGCTGGGAATGCCAGCTAAAACGAATCGGATTTTCGGAAGGAGAATCCGACTCCTCGTATCGTCGTGATAGTCACTGGACCAGTAGCTATCACATAAAGAACTCATTTCAATTACATATCACAGACATACATCGCGTTAAATCATTACTCGAATTTATTATATAAATAATCCAGAGGATTGTAATATTAATTTCTGGGTACAAGCCAACTTGGGCCAAAGGAATCAAAAAGAAGTCGGAAGCGGTAGCTAATCGTCTGGGCATTCTTCATCTTCACACACTTCTCCACAGGCAGCGCAGAGTGTAGCACGGGCCGTCCTTAACTTCTTTTTTCGTCATCCTGGTTGATCCTGCTGATCGGATCCTACATTCATCAGACTATCCCCAAGGATGGGATAGGATCACATCACCATCCGGATGAAAGGTTTAAGTGGATACAATAAGGTATAAAGTAGAAGCCAAAGGATAAGGCTGGGGTTTTCTATGCAAGCAGCAAGCAAGTATATAAACATATACTACATCCAAAACACCTCAACATGGGCCATTCCGGCATTCCGGACTACCGGTCACCCACAACTTCCAAAACCCACCAAGTCGGTGCGAGAACTCCCACTCCTCGCACATCAACTGCACTCTAGGCAGAAAAAGTCAACTAGAGGGAGGTAGAAATCAAGTAACCCTACTCTATGAATGTGAAGCCAGATCAAGAGTTGTACATGACCGAGTACGCGGCTATACATATAGTTTTCACCCTACAGGGGTTGTACACATATACCCACTCGCCCCGAGGCCAGCCAAGGATTAGCCGACTAACTCCGAGTCACCGGTCTACTGTAACAAAACTAGTGGCTACAGACACCATTGTGCTCTCCCGGATTTGGGATGCGTCCTCCCGCGAGAGGTCGGGCGAGACTATGAAGCCTTCTACACATAGATCTGACAAAATCCTGCTACTCGGGGGCCATAGGGTCGGGCCTTCTCCCCCTACACTAATACTCTATCCTCCTACAGGCTTGGTAACGCGCGTAGCTAGCTCGGACCGGATCCACACCCATAATGGAGAAGTGGCGTGCACATTTGACATAGTTCCTTCTCTAGGTCCACTATCTCGATCTATGTTGCCGAGGCGAGTATCTTCGTTACTGGTTTGCGTATCCGCCGCAATGGTTCGTGATTGGCACTCATCAAAGGTATAACCCACCAACTCCTTAAATCCTGCCATCTTCCCGAAGGAAGCGTTTTCCGAAGGAAACAGGCACCCCCGACAGGTGCTCCGCTGGATGTGCGCGTGCACATCCCCGGACCATAAGTTGTGCCCAACATACAGCCCCAACACCTGATCCAAGGATCAGGTTAGTTCACTCGCCCCCGATAGAAATCCTAGCCACCAACTACTCATATGTGGATCTCCACTCACGACAAGAATATCATCACATATGCCACACATACACATACACATACACATAGTAGCCAAAGCATCTCATAAATCCAATCAAGGTAAAATAGGACTATAAGGAGTTGAGATAAATCAATGGGTTATGCAGGTTCATCTCATCTCAACATAATAGTAAAGCGGTAGCATAACTTGCAAGCAATGCCTAATAGGTATCCAATTCATACATGGGCTTGAACCTAGTGGTTCTTCATAATCTTTCTGGGTCTTTAGGGTCTTCTGGTGCTCCGAGACGTCCTCCTGGATCTTCTGGGCATCCAGAGTGTCGGTCAGCTCCTCCACGTGGGGACCTATTCATAATTACGCATAAACATAGGGACCGAAGTGCAAACATGCACAAAACTGCTCAAATAAGATCGAAAAAACAATAAAATCTCCTCTAATGGGTAGATCATGATTTTAGAAAAATTATGAAACTAGTTTCAAAATTTTCGGAGGTCCTGTTAATTTATTATGAATTTTCTAAGGTTAAATTATTTTCTAAAAATAATGAATGATTATTGGAAAAATAAAATCACAGGGGGACACGTGACGGCCTCTTTGCATGACGTGTCATGTTGACGTCACCAGGTGGGTCAAGTCTGCTGACGTTAGCAGTGGACCCTACTAACATCAGCGTTGACCTAGTCAACTATGGTCACCGGGTCATCTGTGGGGTCCACGGGTCAGCGGGTCCCACCGGTCAGCCGCACTGTGAGGCTAACAGGTGGGCCCATGTGTCAGGTCAGTTTAAAGAAAAAGAAAAAAAGAGAAGGTTACAGTGTACCTAGGTTAAATGGGCCGAAAGGGGAACAAGGTCGGACTTTGATTTTAGCTTCTTGGACCGAATTTGGCCCAATCCGCTCGGCTCTCTTTTCTCTTTCTCTCTCACTCACTCGTCGGCTGACAAGGCGGGCCTACGAGTTGGCGCTGCCGCCCCGGCGTTGACAGGTGGGACCCGCATGTCGATCTCTCCAAGGGATCCGGTATGGCCGACTCGATCCCAAGCGACTTGGTTTCGTGTGGCTATGCGTGTGTGTGCCCCGCGCTTGGGCAGCGTGGGCGGCGGCGATGGCAAGGGTTCTCCTGGTGGCAATGATGACATCGGCCGATGGAGGAGGAGTGACGGCGAGGCAAAGCGTGGGCACAGACGGTGGTCCAGCGGCAAGGTCGGGCTTGGCGCAGAAGGAACAACGCGGAGCGGCTCGGCGAATTCTAGTAGGGCCAAGGGCGAGGACACGCCAGAGGCATCATCGGCGAGGTGAGGTGTGGCGGCGAAGGTTCGGTTTGAGTGCGCACACGCTTGAACTCACGGCATCCCGAGATTGAGCGTGGCTAGGCCGTGCATGAAGAGCACCTGTATCCTAGGCTTGCGCGGAGCGATGACGAAGAAAATAGAGGCGACTGCAAGGCTTCGACAAGGCCAAGGAGGGGTCAGGGTCGGTGGCGAATGGGATGGTGGCGAGGTCAGCGAGCATGGGCATAGAATGGCACGAGGTTAGATGTGGTCGGGCCGCAATTTGGCACGAGCGTGCGTCCAAGAATAGGGTAGGCGGACATGATGGCGGTAGAGTGGAGGCGAGGTCGTGGTTACACCAGCGGCAAGAAGAAGGCAAGGTCGAAGCTTGGCATTGTGGCTAGCCAAAAATGTGGGCGCGTGCGCGGCCCCCAGCATGGCCGAGGCCATGACACGGCCACAGCGCGCGGTGCAGGTGAGCCCGGACCGTGGTAGAGATGGGCTGCAGAGGCAAGGCATGGGTGGAGCCGAGGTGAGGCAATGGCTAGGGAACACTCGCGGATGGGCGCTCACCACTTGCCGAGTTCGCAGTGCGGTGAGATGGAACAGATGCAAGGCGGCAGCGTGGCAAGGGCCATAACATGGCATGGGCAACGAGGGGAAAGCGAAACACAACGGCGGTGTGATGAGCAAGTCATAGGTGGCGTGACGGGTCCGTGTGACCGTGGTCTGGCGGCCGCTGACAAGTGCTTGGCACAATACCATAGAGGCACTCACAGGTGCCCGACCATGACGATGGCGATGTGTGCGTGCAATGGGGCAAAAGCGGTTTACAAGGTGTCGGTACACAGCAAAGGAAAGGTCGTGTGCTTGGTTGTGGTGTGCGCAGGGTGTAAACCCGCGTGGGCACTTGGGCTTCAAGGCCGCAGCGGCGATAGCACAGCGACAACGGGCTACGGAGGTTACTCGCGGTGCGATGGCGTCGGGTCCCTGAAGAGAAAACAGCACAACAGGTGGGTGACAGGAATAGGGTTCCTACAGCTATGCTATTGGTGGGTTCGTCGACGGCGCATGGCTTTTGCCGAAAACACAAGGGAGCTCGAGGGTGATACGAATGTGGCATTCCTTGAGGCTCGAGGATGAAGAGCATAGTGCCATATCGGATTGGTGCAGCGATGGACCGATGTCGTGCCGTGCCGCGCGGCTATGCCGATGTAGTTGTGCGGGCGGCGGCTCAGCGATGAGGTCTGGCATGGCAGCATCGGGCAACTTCTCCTTCTGGTGCTGCGACGATGTTGCCTCTCCTCCTTGGCTTGATGAAGGTGCTCCGGCAACGCAGGATCGTCCTCCTCCTCAACTTCCCTTTCCTCTTCTTCTCTTCTCCCTCCTCCCTTGCTTCTTCAGGTGTGGCAGCTGTGACATAGGGGAAAGGGAAACCCCCTAGGGTTTGCTAGAGCTGCAGAGGTATGGCGATGTACGGTGCTAGGCGGACTAGGCGGAGCACGGCGATGGTGGGCTACAGGCTACGGCGGCATGATGTGTCCCTGCAGTGAGGTAGGGTAGAGGTAGTCCTGCGGTCTTGGCTACGAAAGGCTCATCGGTGCTTCGGCCGGTAGTAGAGTTTGGAAGGTTAGGTGCAGCGGCGGCCAACCCGATGGGTCGATGAAGACATGTGGTGGTGCAATAGTGAATCGAGGCCGAGCAGATTCGTGCGGTGTCGTGCCGAGGTGTGACATTAGGGTGTTCCTCCTCCTCGTGCTCAGCGGCGGCGCCGAGCTCCTACTCCTCCTTCCTTTTCTTCTTCTCCACCTCCTCCTCTTGTTCTCCTCCTCTGCTCCCTTCTCTGGTGTGGCTGCGGCGGCAAGGGCAAGAGCCCGAGGGGTGCTAGGGTTTGTGGCGGTGGTCGAGGGGGTATTATAGGTGAGGCACTAGGGTTCAAGGGCTCGGGCGCAGCTTGGATGACGGAGATTCTAGGCATCCGTGCCTAGGATGCATGGCACACATCGAGCCTCATGCTTCGAGGGCACTAGGGTTTTGGAGGGCACGCGTTGCTCTATTTTGGCATGGATCGAGAGCGCATCGCGCGGCGCGTGTGCGAGGGAAAAGTAGAGCGGGCGGTGAGCAGCGTCGGCGTGAGGGAGAAAGGGATATAGGGGGTGCTAGAAGGTGGGACCCGCCGGTCAGCGATTGCGGGCGGAGGCCTGCTAACACGCGCGGTGTTGGGCTAGCAGGGGCGTGCGCGCTAGCGAGCCGGGCTAGCAGACTGGCGGGATAGGCCGCATGTTTAGTAGGCCAAAAGGCCGACTGGGTTGGCCGGGCTAGGCTGAAAACAAGGTAGTGTCTGGTCTGGGCTGGATTCGTTGGCGGATTTGGCTTCGGGTTAGGGATTGGAGTTGGAGCTGGATAGGCTTAGGGCTTAGGTGGGGGCCACGCTGGGTAGTTAGGTTTTGAACTAAATTGAATGGCACACTTCAATTTAAATTCCACACAATTTCAAACTAGAAATTAAATCTAGATCAAATTCAATTAAACAAGGTAGAGCCAAATAAAATCCATGTAAGTCCAAATATTCTCACACTAACATTTAATTTCCTTATTTCAAATCACAAATTTTAATTACTAGGAATTTAGAATGGTAAAATTATGGCTGGGCATATTACCCGAAACCCGAACCCCAAACCCGAAAAACCCGAACCCGAAAAACCTGATCACTACTTCGGGTAACAAGTTCCGGTACCCGAAATTATTACAGGAAATTAGGGTTTTAACATCCGGTACCCAAATAACCCCAAAAACCCAAAATTATAAAAAGCCTAACTGCTCCAAGCCACCACCTACTGTGCTGCTGCGCTCCCGCCGGCGCCCCTACATGCACTCCTCGCTACTGCGTTGCGCCCCGTCTTCACACCCATCGCCGGCTCCTACTGCGCCCCCCATTACTTCGTCCCTGCAGATCCCACTGCTATGCGCCTGTGCCACACGCTGTGCCCATGCCGGACATCCTGAGCCTCGGCGACAGTGTAGTGTCATGCCCTCACGCCGAACATCCGTAGCCTTGGCGATAGTACAAGAGCTCGATGCGATGCAGATCAAGATGTTTCTCGGGTATCTTAGGAATACCCAAATCCGAACCCGAAATATCAGGTACCCGAATTGTCAGGTATCATTTTTTCAGAGAAAATTTTGGGTTTGATTTTTGAAAACCCGAATTTTTGAAAACCCGAAAAACCCAACTCGAAATTTTTGGGTAACCCTAACACCCACCCCTTGGTAAAATACACACTTAAGTGGACTAAATTACAGCATTACTATAAAAATTTTAAAATTCATATTTTTCTGACTTTCTAATATTCTGGAAAAATCCGGGATGTTACACCAGCCGTTTCTGAAAATAGATTTGCAGAGACGGCTGCGAACCCCAACCACCTCTGGAAATGGATGGGCTCCACCCTTTTGTAGAGGCGGCTGGCTACATAGCCACCTCTACAAATCCATTTGTAGAGGCGGCTGGCTTCATTAGCCACCTCTACAAATGGATCTCCAGAGGCGGCCATAGTTGCTAGCCGCCTCTACTGAAAAGGGGGTGGGGAGGGCGGGGCTCAGGAAATGAGTTTTGTAGCAGTGTTTGACCCATCCTCCTGGGGCCACCAAGTAGCTTATAAATATTGATTAATCTCCTCTAGCTTGCAATGTTCGCTTCCTTCATGGATGATTAACTTGGGCCATTGAGATTTCCTCGATATAGAATCCAGTTTGCAAACTTGTAGTACTATATATATACTGTACTGTAAGGATATATAGTGGCACCTACAGTTAGCATGTATGCTAATTGACGCATGATTTATTTGACCTATACTCTAGTGGGCTCAGAGCAAAGAGCTGCCAGGTATGGAGTGCCCTGCTGATAGCCAATACAATTGAGGTGACCACTTCTGTTCCACTTCCACACAACACAACGTTAATAGCAGTAGTTCTATATATGTAATCGTCATTCTGATGCATGATTTATTTGCTTTGTAGCTTCTCTTCCTTGCGCAAAATAAGGGCCACAGGACAGCCAATTACATTACATACGTGCTTCAGTGCAAAGAGCCCACCCTTGAGAGTCTGTGGTGAGCAACTTTCATACTGCCTTCGTATATATGTGCAAGTATTTTGTCATACTCTACAAGTTTCTGTTCATTGTGTCGCATTCATGCTTTTTAGCCATTAGCTGAATAGGACTAGTAACTACTTCAGCTAGCTCATCCTGTCATTAATACGTGCTTTTGTATGATTTAGGAACTTGCGTTCCCTCGAGCCATGGCGGCCGTCCTGGATGCTTTGGCATCCTATGTGAAGGAGCTGATCATAGACATGGTAAAAGAAGACCTGGACACGTTGCTGGGCGTCTCCAGCGAGATCAACAAGCTTGGGCACAATGTGGGCAACGTGGAGGCCTACGTTGCCGATGCTGAAAGGAGGCGCATCGATGACCCTAGGGTGCAAGGGTGGGTGAACAGGCTCAAAGGTGCCATGTATGATGCCACTGACATCCTGGAGCTATGCCAGCTGGACGCCGAGAAGCGGCGGCGCAGTCGCATGGGGACCTGTATGGAGGAGAAGGTGCCGGGTTGCCTAATGCCGCTGCTCTTCTGCATGTGTAATCCTGCCTTTGCCTATCAGATGGGCAAACGCATCAAGGAACTCAACGCGAGGCTCGACGAGATTCGTAAGGACATGGTCGACTTCAAGTTTGTAAAGCTCGATCAATACCAGCTGCGGATAGCGCCAAGTGATGCCACTCTGCCCAGCCGCACGACAACATCACAGATCGATGTGTCAGCTATCGTCGGCGACGCAATCGAGAGGGATACAAATGCCTTGGTGCAAGTGCTGCTGGCTAACGAGCCGGCAATCAAGGTGGTTTCAATCACGGGCACCGGGGGTGTGGGCACGACCACCCTTGCCAAGAAGATCTTCAACGATAGAGCCATCCAAGTTGAGTTCAAGAGCAAGGTCTGGTTGAGCATCACGGAGAGCTATAATACGGAGAAACTCCTAAGCTCTGCCATCACCCAGGCTGGGGAAGGGAGAGAAGTCCATGGGGATAGGGAGGTCCTCACGCAGGCCCTCACTAAAACTCTGTCGTCAGGCAAGTTTCTAATGGTGTTGGATGATGTTTGGAGTACTGGGCTATGGACTGACGTCCTCGAGAGCCCAGTCATCATTGCATGCCGTAACCAGCCAGGAAGTAGGGTCATTATCACCACTAGGGACGAGGACCTCGTCAAAAAAATGGGGACCACCGACTACCTGCTGCACCATGTCAAACCGTTGTGTGACGAAGATGCTTGGTCCTTGCTCAAGAAACAGCTACCACCACAGGTACCCATCGGCCTCCCATTATATATTGTAGTTGTTTTAGTAGCACATGATGGGTCGTACTTAAAGAATGATGATCTATGCGATTATATGAGCAAATGCCTGAACCGAAATACGTCATTGCTATGGAGCTAAGGCCCTATTTTGGAATGAAAGAATTTTGTAGGAATTTTTTTCTAGGAATGTGAGTGCTCAAGTGGATGATCAAGGACGAGGCGTACTCATACCTATTGACGACATAAGCGGAGCGAACACATTAGCATGAGATTAACCTAGCACATGATCATATAAGGTACAACAAGAACAAACACTTAACAATGGTACCAAGATAAAACACACTAAGAGCAATCACCCTTGATATATAGAAAGGAGAACATAAGCAAAAGATGATATAAGATTCACTCTATGATCAAAACATCCTAAGCAAGATATAAAGAGCTACTACACATGCAAAGAGTATAACAAATGTAAGGCAAGTAAAGTAAGGAGAAGGATATAGAAATGCTTAGTGGAATTGTCGAGTTTTTCCCATGGTGTCGAGAGGTTGTCATCTCCCCCTAGTCCACATTGAGGTGAAACCTTATCTCCCGTGACGCCAAGCCAACACCCCCTTCTAGAGTGCGCTCCGTGAGGAGTTGGGTGCTCTCTGAATGGTGTCACTTTGAAAAGAAGCCCCCAACCTTTTACAGACTTGTGATGGCCGTAACAACACATAATCAATCGGCTCACCACCAATGTTTAACCGGTTAGGTGTCGGCAAGCACCAAGAGTAACAAGTGCGGCAACGACCCCCCCCCCCCCGAACACCTAGTAAGCGAACACCGGATGCACACAAGCTCACTCTTCTTCTACCTAGCATAGAACTAGGAATTTGCGCCGGAGAGAATAAAGCTCCTCCTTGATCACTTGGTGGCACTAAGCCTATCGACTTGCCAGTGGCATCCTGCTCATAAGCACCTAGTCTGACACTAAGTCTATCGATATCTCCGGTGGCGCCTAGCCTAAAGATCCACCTCTTTCTTAGCACCTAGCTAAGCTCCTCTTCTTGGCGCAAAGATCTTCTCCTTCTCTTCTTGGCACAAAGCTCTTCTCCTTCTCATGACATCAAGCCTTTCAAGCACTATAACAAAAGCCACATCCTAGTGCTTCTTCTCTTAGCACATAGCAACTCTCAAGCACTAATCTTCTTAATTATGCTCATGTGCTTCCCTAGTCTCCGGTGGGTTCCTTCTAGGTTCGACACCTTCAACACACTAAGAAGGTCCACCTCCAAGGGGTGGGAGCTCAGCTATATATTGGAAAAAGTCTAAACTAGCTGTTACCCAATGGTCTGTAGCATAAAGGCGCCGGACAGTCCGGCCCTCTAGCTGTCGGACCGTCTGGTGGCTATGCTTCGAATATCTGTCAACTTCAAGGGGCTTCTTGTAAACTGACCGATCTCGGGAGGGCTACAGGATGATCCGGCGGCTCTCGCTCCTCTGTCCGGCTTCCTCTCTACTCTCTCTTGTTCTCCTCTCTTCTCTTCACCTTGGATCATATGGTTATTGGTTAATAAGGTCCAAAACCTTCTCCACACACCATTGATCCCCCGGGAGTGCATCCGTGTCCTCTGGCACTTGTACACAACACTCCTACTCCCGGTTTCTCGCCTCCCGACACTTCTCCAAAACTTCTCTAGCCTATACTCCTCTCATTCTCTTCCCTAGAGACAAAGTCGTGTGCATTCAACACTTCTCTAACTAGAGACACGTGAAAACTACTCCCGACCCCCCTTGATAGTCCGGTTTTCCTATTGACTCATCCTGCTAAACACAACACGGGCATCCATCACATGCGATGACACCCGATTCTATTGTGTCCTTAGCATTTTGCTCCATGCATCTTTCCATTGCCACGACTCCATCTCCATGCAATCATCGGGGTCAGAGAACACCAACCCCGAGAAAGCTTACCATGTGATGACAGAAGTACTGTTTGTGACCTACATCCACAAGTGTTAGATCACGTGATGACAACCTGATCAAGGCAATATATATCAAAGATATTAATGAATGCGTAAGATATGAATATGACATAAAATATGAAGGCATGGTGTCATATTCAACATGTGCATAAAATACTAAACTTCAACTAAGCACCTGTATATCATAATGGTAAAGGATATAATTGAAGCATAGCAACACATGATGATATAGAGAAACAAGAACATGTAATGATATGGTATAGGTTACAAGAAATGCAAGACACGTGCTATAGCAACATCACACACACACACACACACACACACACACACACACACACACACACACACACACACACACACACACACACACACACACACATATATATATATATATATATATATATATATAGGATATGAAATAAGCTCAACAAAATGCATGTCATGGTGAAAGATACATAAGTAATATTGCATAACATGACATAGCAACATGATGACCAGATAAAGAATACATGTGCAAAAGCACCATAAGCAAACACAAGTCATCATCAACACCTGCAATGCAAGAGATCATGTCCTGGCATAAGCTAAGCATATGAAATGGAACATGACAAGCAAGCTAAGGCATGGCATATGAAGATATATATGAGCACATGATCTTAGACATGATATGAACATATGATAGCATGGTAACAAGATAGACATGATATAGAAAGCACATCCTCATCATGGTATATTTGCTCAAGGTACCAAGGTATGTGTAACTTAGTGCTTTTCTACTTACCTTGGTGTAGATTTGATGTGTGTCATGTGGATACTTGTGGTAGACTTGATGTAGGTGCATGTGGTGGTCAACTAACATGTCTCATTGCTTCCCACCACCATCCTTACTCACATCACCCATTAATCATATGACACTACATCCATGAGACTAAACATTTTGCACAAAGCAAACATTGTTAGACCTATTGACCGTGTTGTCGTTAATCACCAAAACATATGAACCTTGTCATAGGTAAATTGGTCTTACGTACAAGCATATAACCTAAGACTAAAATATGAAATTGGCATTGCATGGTATATTGTATAGTTTTGACCTGATATGCACCATCTAAACAGGTTGTGTGATCAGTGTTGCAGGAATCTGAGAAAAATGCAACTTAAAAGTAAAATATGAAATTGGCATTACATGGTATATTGTATAGTTTTGACCTGATATGCATCATCTAAACAGGTTGTGTGACCTATTCGAGCAATTTTCAAGTTGTGTGACTTTTTTTTTTGCGAGGAAAGTTGTGTGAAGTTGTGGGACTTAACTGCACTCACCTTATAAGTCGTTGTACCTACCATGCAATTCACTCATTAAAATTTTCTATTATCATCTATTATGTCAGTTAGAAAAAAATATCTAGGTATTTTGGATAAGTTTTTGTTTAAGAAATGGTTAGTTCTCTAATAGTGACATGAGTAGGTAATTTACAACAAATTATAGGGATATTTTGAGATAATTCTTGCGTAATGGCAAAGGTGGATAATTAATTTTGAAGTGTTTTATATCTAATCGCTAAATGATTAGAACATATCAAAACTATGGTCGGACGTTTTTCTATTTTTTTCTAGAATTTCTAGGCTATTTATTTTTTCAATGCACCGTGGTGTGAGGGTCATCTGGTTTTATTAATAATAAATAGATACGTGGATATTACAGTGTGTTGCACGTTGTGGTTTGGTAGGGTGTTGCTTTGGCCCAAGAATCGCATTGATGGTTTAGAATCAATGTTAAACCAGTTTACTTTTAGATAGTTCAATCGAACTTGAGAATTTTTCTACTTGTCTAGAAAATTCTGTAGAAGTAGTGGAAATATATCTGGTATTAGGCTTTTTGACACATTTAAAGAAATTTTAACTTTTGTTATTTGGACAATGGATGAGATTCAACTCACTCAATAATGCTTAAAGCTGGCAAAATATGAGTGGTGATTCATGATGGGAAAATGGAAAGATCTTCGACAGACACAACCAGATTAATTATGTATATATGTATATATATATATATTAGGTACAATGGTAAATAAATATAAAAGTAAAATTATAAAGTTAACCTAGCGACATACTCCCTCTGGTCTCAAAAAGGAAGTCATTTTGGACAAGGTCACAGTCATAGTTTTTAAAGTTTGACTATTAATAACTTTTAAAATATTCAGTTTGTGGATATATAGAGCATATGTGTAGATTTGTCTTGAAGTGTACTATTTCTTAATATCATATATGTCTTGGTTTGTATACATATATTTTACTGGAAAATAGTGGTCAAAGCTCTATCTTGAAGAACTTGTCCTTGTCCAATCTTTTCTGAGACTGGAGGTAGTAATTTAATAAAAAGGTTCACTAATAAAATTAACAAGGTCGTTTGATAGAAGATTCTGCGTAGAACTCACAAATTGATATCTATTTGCAAGCAAAACCTAATTTATTGGAACTACTATTATGTCTAGAGAGGTACAATGGACTGAACCAGCTAATAGCTAGTGAATCCATTAGAGCATGCGGTCTCAACTCTCCACCTCAGCTAGTGTCTATGCAATTTATTAGTCTGCCACATCAATAATTTGCTGATGTGGCAAGGGAATTAATTAAATAGGAAATAGAAGAACGTACATAGTTTGTAATGCAAGAAACAGGGTCGACTCGTAGACCAAGACCGAAGACATCACCGAGAAATCCAATGGAAGATAGGTGGTTTCTTCGATCCTTCACCATTGATAGTACATTTATATAACTAATAATTTTCTTCTCTATCTTAACCACCATGGAAACTATACATTGGGGAGGTAGTGTTTATAAATAGTATCTATAGCACTCTATCTCCTCTAAATACTATCCATAGATACTTTGGGTTGGGATTGCCATTAGATATTAGATGTTACCATCACCACTGCCGCACATGTACTAATAACGTTCGAATTTGTTGTCAGGTTGCCGGAAGTGAAAATGATCTTGATGATCGGCTTAAAGATCCCATTGGGATGGGGATTGTTAGGAACTGTGATGGTTTACCGCTTGCCATTAAGGTCGTAGGAGGGCTACTGAGGACAAAGAGAGTAAATAAGCGTGAGTGGACAAGTATTTTGGAAAACCCTGCATGGTCAAGAGAGAAAATACATGATGAACTAAACTCTGCAGTGCGCTTAAGCTACGAGGATTTATCTCCTCCCCTAAAGCAATGCTTTTTGTACTACTCGGTAATCCCAAAAGGAGTAATAAGTCAGCTGACAAATGATATAATCATCGGGATGTGGATGAGCGAAGGGTTCATTCAAGTACCTGCTGGTGATGAGCAAAGATCGAAAGAAGAGATAGGAATTTGTTACTATTGGGATCTAATTAGAAGGAATCTAATAGAACCACAATTGGATAAAGCTTTAGATGGATCGATCTCGAGGATGCATGATGTCATCCGCTCTTTTGCTCAACACATGTCTAAAGAAGAAGCGTTGGTTCAGTCCGGCCAGATATGTTCCCATGCTTTATCAACAAAATTCCGACGTCTGTCTATAGAGTCCACTGAGTCAGAGTCAGGGTTAGAGTCAATGGTATTACCAAAGTGGAGTAGTATTTCACATAAACAAGAGTTACTAAGGAGTTTGATTATCCATGGAAAGATGAAATTTGAGCCTACTGATTCTTGCTTGAGTATGTTTCCTAGTCTACGAGCACTATATGTCAGCCAAGCGGAGTTCGATAGGTTTGTTGAGTCCCTATCCAAACTGAGGCACCTAAGGTTTCTCTATTTGGAAGACACGGATATATCTAAGCTACCAGATGACATAGATAAGTTGAAGTTTCTAGAGTTCATTCATCTCAAAGGTTGTGAAAACTTGACTAGCCAGATTCCTCGCAGCATCCTAACTCTAGAACATCTGAGGTTCCTTTGGATTATTGGCACACAATTTGATGTACCTAAGAGGTTCGGTCAGTTAACAAATCTGAGGACACTTGGTCTGTTCCCAGTACAAATCGATGGGGACTGGTGCAGTTTGCAAGAGCTAGGACCTCTTTCTCAGCTTAGAGCACTTTATATTGGGGGGCTGGAAAAGGTGCCTTCCGGCTCATTTGCTGCAAAGGCCAAGATTGCCGACAAGCAGCGGCTTAGCAGACTGGGCTTGTGGTGTAGCGACTGCAACTTGGATGAGGTGACGGAGGAGGACTGCCAACGGGTTGACGAGGTATTCGATCAACTCTGCCCACCGTCCAACCTGGAGCAGCTGTCTATTATTCACTACCTTGGGCGCCGCGTGCCAAGCTGGAAGTGTATGAACCAGGATGCATCGGTGGACTTCAACAGCCTGAGAACCCTGGATATGGCTGGCTTGCCTTTCTGCACCCAACTCCCTGATGGTTTGTGCCAGCTGCCCAACTTGGAGGGCATCTTGATCAAATCCGCTCCAGCTATCGAGCGTGTTGGTCCAGAATTTCAGCAGACCGGCGGCAGCAGCCGCAGCCTGGTAAGGTCGTCTTTTCCTAAGCTGCAGCACCTACAGCTGATTGAGCTGCCCCAATGGGAGGAGTGGGAGTGGGAGGAGGAAGCCGAGGCTACGATCGCCATGCCCAATCTGCACACTCTCAGGATTGGCTTTTGCAAGCTGGGCTGTCTCCCTGCGGGGCTTGCCAGCAGCAGGAGGCTCGCTCTGAAAGACCTCGGGCTGTGGGATCTCACCAGGATAACAGCTGTGGAGAACTTCCCTTCAGTGGTGGAGCTCAAAGTGAGTCAATGCCCGAGTCTCAAGACCATCCGCGGCTTCGGCAAGCTGCAGACCGTCCGCATCAAGTTCTGCCCGGCACTGGAAGTGCTGGAAGCCGGCCCGGCGCTCCACACCGTGGTGCTGGAGGACCCAGACATGGAGACGTTGCCGGAATACCTCAGAGGCCTGAAACCACAGGTCCTGCGGTTGTTGGACTGCCATCAGAAGCTGCGCAGCCTGTTGTCTGGCTCTGACGAGACCTCAGCCGACTACATGGCTGAGAAGGAGAAGGTCAAGCATTGTGGGAAGCTGGTCGTGCTGTAAATGAAATAATGAATTGCATGTATCGGTATAATATCTATCGCCCCATTCAATCCAGTTTATAATTATTACTTGCACATATCTTCTGACTCCTGTCCTGTTGTTTTCGATCGATATATACTAGCTGACAACTTGCGGTTTGATCCAACTTGTGCAAGGTCGTCTATTCAATCAACACAGTGTATGCATGGATGAATGAATCTCAACTTCCAAGTCCAGAAAGTGCAGGGCGCCATCGGCCAACAGCAGGTGTTCAGGAAAGCTGAAGCAAAGCTCCAGGTGGCCCCGTGTGCTCTGCCTCTGCTCGCTCGACAGGATGGTGAAATTATGTGGTCTCTGTCTCTCGTACAAGTTGTTCCAATTGATGCAGCTCTGTGTGTGACAGGATTAAAAAATAGTAATACTACATATAAGTGTATAATGGATGGATGTGTAATAAAGCTTTTAGGGCATATACACGTACATCAATTGTAACATATGCTAGTATTAATTTGAGTACGCCAGTCAGTCAGATGTAAATACGTACAAAAACATGTCAGTTCGGTGTACATTCTTCTCCTGCTTTGCTTAGGTGCAGCTCCATTGAAACAGGCAGCGTGCAACAGATGAAGCTTACAATTAGTACATCCATCAGTCTTTCAAGGTTTCAATCTTTGGAATAAAAAGGTTCCAATTTTCACCTGTGCAGGCACAAACGAGACATGTTCTACTCGGAACAGAGCATACCTCAACAAGCTAAACACGCCTTTATCAAGCACCAGAAAACGTGCGCTGGCTGGCATGAGTAGCAGAAGAAATGCTCCAGATCTATCTGGACTCCTCCAACTGCAAGCCGGGGGAGGAGCAGACGGGAAAAGGAACAGAACAAAACAAATTTTGTGCCGGCGCCCCGTCTCTTGGTCAATTTGTGGAGCCTGTTCTATGTGGGCATTGCGCAACACAAGCTTTTGTCTTCTGGGATGAAGCACTCGCTTAATAGTTGTTTTACCTGCTACGCAGGGAATATATATACATGTGGAATCCGTGGGAGCAAAGAAATTGAGGGACCCAATAGGTGACCAGAGGGGGTGAATGGGAGCCTCAAATCCGATTCAAAAAAAACGGAGAGAAAAAGTTCCTATACACTCGACGCACCTCAAATGGTGAGTATCAGTACCGCATAGCTCAGGATGGCTATCGGCACTAGGAATACCCCGCAGCGAATTCGAACAACGCACGCGGAAGCACGACAGAGATAAGCTCAAACAAAAACTCAGTTGCACAAACTCGCGAACGAAACTGAGAGAAACACCGTCGGGAAGCAAAGCACCTCAAGAACTCGAGAAAAGTGATTAGTGCACAGGTGAAACACAAACTAGAGAGACTGGAATTAAAACTAGCTAACACATGCACAACTAAACTAATTTTTGTTCTAGTTATCTTTAAACAGTGGAAGCAAAAGCTAACTAGAACAAGCGCCGCTAAAAATGCTAGGACGAACAACAAATAAAAACATCTAGCCTAATACAGAGGGAAACTAAGCCAGACATTAAACAGGGACAAGAGCTAGCAAAAGCTCCACGGAGCTGATGAAAACCGTGGCAAATCAGCAGCGTCTCATCACGGACTTTCCACACACGCACGTACTCCACGGAGACCTGCAAAGCAAACAAGAACACCCACAAATGCAACTAAAAGTTCTAGCAGAATATTTCCTCGAACACCTTGCGAGCGTGCTGAAATTTCGTCGCCGTGCCATGAACTGTGCCTTTGCTGCCGCTGCGCAGGCTTGCGTTGGCGCCAAAAACCTGCAGCGTGTTCACCTGTCTTGCCTAGCTCGCAGCCAAGCCGAACCCCCTGCAGTCTAGCGACAAGAACAAAAACCAGCCATCGGAATCCTTCCTTACCTGCGCACGTACCTCACTTCCTGCTTGCCTTGTGCCTTGTGTGCTGCTGCTTCGCACTGGCCGAACTGCAGGCTTGCTGCGCGTGCCCTGCTCCCTCGCTGCTGCCCAGAGACGCCTGCCCTGCTGGGTGCGTGACCTCCTTTGAAATAAAAGAACCTTTATCTGTTGTTAAAGTTTGAGGAATGCCGAATCTATAAATAATATGATAATAAACTAAATTATCTCTCGATGTGTCATATTCTTCAAAGGAACCGCTTCGGTCCACTTAGTAAAGTAATCCATAGCAACCAACACGAAGCGATGACCCTTTGAAAAAAAGAGATTAATCTGACCAATGAAATCCAACCCCCATCCTCTGAATGGCCATAGCTTGATAATAAAATGTAATAACGCAGCAGACACCAACTAAACATTATCAAATAGCTGACATTCTTCACACTCTTTATAATATCTGAAACAATCCGGCATCATAGTTGGCCAATAGAAACCGGCTCTCCTAAGCAACCACTTCATTTTAGAAGCCGATTGATATGTACCACAGATGCCTTCATGAACTTCTCCCATAGCAATACGGGCCTGATCAGAATCTAAACACTTGAGAAGTACATCTTCGGCGGTCCGACGATAAAGCTCATCGTCGATCAAAATATATTTAAATACCAAACGCCGAATATTTCTTTTTGTACCATGACCAGGGCCCTTTAAATATGTCACAATAGGCACCCTCCAATCAGCAACCTCGGTCTTCCCTTTGTAATTAGAAAAATCGGCCGAATTGCTGTTTTCAGCAGTCAGACCGGTTAGACCGGTCTCTGGACCGGTCAGACCGGTCGGAGCATCCGGTCTGACCGGTTCGTCCAGAACTAGCAACTCGGCTGTTGCTCGCATCGGCTTTCTCATGTTAAAATATTTCTTAGTAACATTGTAGCCAGATACTTGCTGAGCCAGAGCATTTGCCTTCTTATTACTATCTCTCGAAATATGTCGAATTACAAATTCATCAAACCAAGAGATAATATAAAGGCATCTATCAAAATATGCATTTAATGATCCATTGTAACATTGGCATACCTTAGATACTTACTGCACCACCAGAAGTTAACTGCATAAGCTTCCACATGTTTGACAACCATTGATTCCAAGAACTCCATGCCAAATAGAAGTGCTTCTTACTCAACCTGGTTATTCGTGTGTTCTTCTTCCAATCGGTTTGAGAACTCAAAAATAGTGACACTCGGAGAAATTAGAACGGCATCAATCCCTTGACCATCATCACAAGCTGATCCATCAAAGAACAACTTCTATGGTGTGCAAGTAACATAGCCGACTTCTAAATCATGCTCATCACTAATCTGATGTTCAACAATAAAATCCGCTACAATTTGGTCTTTAACAGCTCTCAAAGATTCATAGGCCAAATCATATTCAACAAGTGCATAAGCCCACTTTTCGATTTTTCCACTCAAAATCGGCTTTTGCAGCATATGCTTAATAACATCGGTTTGACAAGTAACTATGCAAGTACTTGATAAAAGATAATGCCTCAACTTGGTACAAGTATAATATAATGATAAGCACAATTTCTCAATAAATGTATACCTTGTTTCTGCATCAATAAGCCGTCGGCCAACATACATAATAATATACTCCTCTTCGGTCTCTTGAGTTAAAACAGCATCAATAACTTTGTCTTCAGCAGCCACACAAAGCTTAAAAGGAATACCTCTCTTAGACGCCTTGAGAACCGGCGGTGAAAACAAATATTTCTTGATCTTCTCAAAAGCTTCTTGCTGTTCTGCCCCCCAAGTAAATTCAGCTTCATCTTTTAACTGAAGAAAAGGAGTAAAAACATCTATCTTTCTGGACAAATTAGATATAAATCTTCTCAAGAAATTCACTTTGCCCAGAAACTTTTGCAAATCTTTCTTGCAAGCAGGAGCCTCCACTTTCTTCATGGCTTCAATTCTCTTTGGATCAATCTCTATGCCCATCTCATGAATAATGAAGGCCAAGAATTTCCCAGCCAATACACCAAAAGCACACTTGAGCGGGTTCATCTTCAATCCATACTGATGCATCCTCTCAAGAGCAAGTCTTAAATCAGCCAAATAATGACTCAAGCCGGCCGATTTAATTACAATATCATCAATATAGACCTCCAATATAATACCAAATAAATCATAGAAGATCAAATTCATAGCTCTTTGATAAGTAGCACCATCATTCTTTAATCCAAAAGTCATAACAACCCACTCGAACAATCCAACAAAACCAGGACATCTAAAGGCCGTTTTAGACGTATCTTCTTCAGCCATGAATATTTGATTGTAACCTGCATTACCATCAAGAAAACTAATAACCCGATGTCCAGAAGCTTCATTGATCAACATATCGGCTATAGGCATAGGATATTCATCTTTTGGAGTAGCTTTATTAAGATCTCTAAAATCAATGCAAACTCTAATCTTGCCCGAATCTTTCTTTTCAACGGACACAATATTAGAGATCCACTTCACATAACGACAAGACCGAATAAATCTAGCATCTAATAAGCGATTAATTTCTTCTTTTATTCGGTCATACATAACAGGATTAAAACGCCTAGCAGGTTGTTTATAAGGTCTAAAACCGGCCTTAATCGGTAGCCGATGCTCAACCAAATCACGACTCAAACCAGGCATTCCAGAGTATTCCCATGCAAAGCAATCAACATATTCTTTCAATAACTTTAATAAATCGGCTTTACAATCATTCGATAAGTTTGCATTTATAAAAGTCGGCATAGGAATAGTACCATCTCCAATATCTACTTTTTTCTAATGGATCAGCCGACGTAAAACCTTGGCCCAATTTATCAAAATCACCGAAGTCCTCAATGGCCTTGCACATATCGTTCGCCTTATCCCGATAGTGCTCGATGCGCTGCTGTAACCAGTCTGCGCTGGACCGGTCTGACGCACCAGTCTAACCGGTCGGTCGGTTTGACCGGTCAGAGGTAGCGGTCTGACCGGTTGGCTCTGTGTTGTTGCCCTGCTGCATCATAGAAGTAAATATGGCCGATTCTCCATCGGCTTTAAGACAACAGACACAAAACCCTCTTTGGTGCAACTGATCAAGTCATAATCGGTCAAGTACAAGCCCGATAAGCACTTGATGTGATCATGCATACCAATGAGCACGGAATTGGCGGTCCCAATGAAAGAAAAGGTATCACCATGCACCACCTCAACTTCATCACCAATCCATTGAATGAGAAACGGGTGCAAGGAGGATGGTACACATTGATTGGCATGAATCCAATCACGTCCAAGTATGAGGTTGAAGTTACCTTGCACCTCGGAGATGAAGAACGATGTTGGTACTGTTTTGCTTCCAATGGTAAACTCCATCGAAGCAACCCCTTGGCACGAATGGGATCACCTCCTCCAACGCCGCTGACCGTCATGTTTATCTTGATTAGCTCTTTGTCCATCCCACCGAGCTTCTTGTAAAGTGAATAGGGCATCAAATTCACAATTGCCCCACTATCCACGAGCATATGAGAAACTGGCTTTCCATTGATATGCCCCCTTAAGTAGAGAGCCTTTAAATGATTATTTGAATCCTTGGGCTTCTGAAAAATAGCTTCGCACGGCCCAAAGTCCAGATGAGCAGTCTCTTCCTCCGGAATCGCCCAGTAATCATTAGAAAAGCGCACAACATTGATCTCCATATTTGTGCGTTCCGGAGAAGCCTCATAATCTACCAAATCCTCGTCTTCTGCTGTAGAAGGAGCTGCTGGAACCTTTGTTAAGCCAGGAACCAAAGCGGGAACAATCTTTTCGGCTTTTTGCCCGGGTTCAGAGTCGACCGGTCTGACCGGTTGCTCTGAGCGGTCAGATCGGTCAGGGACACCGATCAGACCGGTCCTATGGGTTGGTCAGCTGTCTTGACCTGCCACACCTTGCCTTGAGGGATCCTTGGTCTGTACCTCTCGAACTGCTCATCCCTCAACTTCTCTGCCTCTTTTTCCTTCTGTTCTTGGCAGCGAAGACGCTGAAACCTCCTCTTCTGAGTATGTGTCAATCCCGGTGGACACCACCTAGGCTGAAAGTACTTCTCCTTGTCTTGGTTCTTGAGGTTGCTGCTGCAGGCCTCATGATCATTGGCCAACACAAGCTTCTGAGAAACATTGACCGATTTCTCCACAATCACCGGTCCCTTTGGTGTGTCTTGAGCTTTACCTTTCCCATCTTCAACTTGCACAACCCTAACTGGAGCCTTCTCAGAATCAACTTGCATTGGCTCAGGTTCGTCCTTCTTTTCCTTGACGCGGTACTCTTGGCGCATAGGACGAGTTTGAGCCGGTCTCTGCTGAGACCGGTCTGACCGGTCGGGGTAGACCGATCTGACCGGTCCAGGGTTCTTCCCCTGACCAGATTGGTGCTGCCCCAATCGGTCGTGAACCGGTTGATTCAACCTGTCAAATACAGGTCCTCTGGAACCCCCCACCCTCTGAAAGTGTGGTGGATACGGCATCAGATAGCATTGCATCCAAAATCCTCCGTTCTCCCATGCGGGAAACTGAGAATCCGACGCCGGTGGCGGCCAAGGCATGGTGGCATACATCGGCTGCATCTGTTGAGGAGGGAACAAGGTAACTACATCACCCCTGTGCTTGCTTGATTCTCCCCTAGGAGATGAAGGTGCACCTTGACGCGGAGGTGACCTCGGTCTTTTTTTTAGGGGCCGATCGTTTCGAACGGCCTTTGAGTACTTGTTCAGCTGTTGGCCAAAGGTAGGCTTCTGATTTGCAAGCTTGCTCTGCACCTTTGCCTGATTTGTCTTCCATGTATCCACTTCTGGATGTCTAGGCTTGAACGTCCGGGGCTGACCGGCCGCCCAGACCGGTCTAACCGGTTGGATAAACCGGACTGACCGGTCTCGGCTGAGCAGCAGACTGGTCGCCTGAAGAAGAATCCTCTTGCCCCCCGAGTGTACGAGGCTTAAGTATGATCCTTAGATTCTTCTTCCCATCAGGAGCCTTCTCCTGAATCACCTCCTAGGCCAGAATCTTGTTCTCAACAGTCAACGACCTTTCATCACCAATGATCCCATTCTTGCCCTTTGCTCCTTCGGCTTGATCTGGCCAAATCAGCACCTTTGCATTTTTCAAATCAATGGTGTGAACTAGGAACGGAGCTTTGTCTATCTTCATCTCCGGAATGGTCAACCGTCCTTCATTTATGGCCGATTGTACCTATCGACGAAAAACATTACAATCATTAGTTGCATGAGATGAAGAATTATGAAATTTGCAATAAGCACGCCGCTTTAGCTCCTCAAGCAGCAGTATAACATGAGTAATCTTTAAATGCCCAAGTCTCAACAATTCATCAAAGATACGATCACACTTGGACACATCAAAAGTAAATTTTATCTCCTCTTGCCGATTCCTTTGAGTCGGCTTGAGAGATGTACAAGTACATGGTTTGGCCGAAGCGGGCCAAACAAACTCAGTAGCGTAAACCTCTTTATCCTCATCATCCGATGAATCGGAATCATATTCAACAAAATGTTTATTTGAATGATGGGACTTGTAAGTATCTTTTTCCTTTTTAAATTTTGCCTCTTGGCCTAAAGCTCTTACCTGAAGCTGATTTAAAGAATAAAAACTCAAACCATCAAGCCTCTCTCTATAACTAGAACATAAACCCGCAAGAGCCAAATCGACCAAATCTTTTTCAGAAACTGACAAATTAAAGCATCGGTTTTTTATATCTTTAAATCTTTTGAAGTACTCATGGATAGACTCATCTCTACCCTATCTAACTGATGTTAAATCTGTCAACTTAGTTT
Source organism: Panicum virgatum (assembly GCF_016808335.1). Lineage (NCBI taxonomy): Eukaryota > Viridiplantae > Streptophyta > Magnoliopsida > Poales > Poaceae > Panicum > Panicum virgatum. Next base: position 34,458,881 of record NC_053152.1, on the reverse strand, counting down.
CGTTATCCCCACTATAAAAGTGATCATGAAACTTCTGTTCTAATTCGTCCCAAGAACGAATCGAATTCGGGGCTAACGATGAAAACCAAGAGAAAGCCGTTCCAGTCAAAGACAAACAAAACATACGAACGCGCAAAGACTTGCTAGAACCAGCTTCCCCAAGTTTAGCAATATATTGGCTGATATGCTCCCAAGTGGACCAGTTATCATCACCGCTAAACTTGACAAAATCGGAAACATGGCAACCAGCGGGGTAAGGAATCAAATCGAAAGTATCAACATACGACCTTTGATAAAGCTGACTCCTACCCACGTCTAAACCAAGTATAGACTTGAACATGCTGGCCAGATCTTCTCTCATCCTAAGAAGATTGGCCTCATAGTTGCCTGTAGATGTTTGACCAAAACGATGTGTCGCAGGATCAGTAGTGGACATCGTTTGTGCGGCATATTGTGGATTGGCCTTAAGCCAATCGTACCAAACTTCCTTGGGCAACGGTGGAGGAAACGAAGGTTCGCCGTATGATTTCGTGGTATATGGCGGTACAAACTCGGCCAATTCTTCTTCTAGGCTAAGGGCAGCCGAAGTAGGAAGAGGTGTGAGCTATGGCTGTGACGTAGAACTGAGCTTCATGGCACCGATCTGACTGGTCTGAGCGACCGGTCTGACCAGTTCGCCCGTCGAGGCACCGGTCTGACCGGTCGGAGTGACCGATCTGACCGGTTCGGCCCTGCACGGCCGAATTGTGCCTGGCGGTGGCATCTGTCCCATGAAGAAATTCGGCGGCATACCATACTGATAATTCTCTGTTGGTGCAACCGAAAGACTAGGGTTAGGGGTAAAGTTAGAATAATCATTAATAGGTTTCTTACCCCTATTCTGTAGATTCAAGTCGATAAGTAAATCTTATGTAAGCTTTTGCGACTATTAGAATCTACCCAAAAAGCCTTCAGCAAATTGCTTAATAGAATCGAATGTAAAACTTACATCGCTTGGAGTGGAAGGAGATGACGCAGCAGCTATGGCCGTAGCAGATGGGTTCGGCGGTGGCGGCGCGAATGTAGGCATGACGAACTTATCCTTCTCAAACACGCCTTGCTGAGTCTTCCCATAGCATGCAAGCAATCTCTTCTTGGCCTCCTCCTGCTCCTTCTGGAGCGCAGCCTCGAATTGCTTGTGGCTCTCCTCAGGTATGTCCTCATACTTGACATCAACTGGAGTGGAATCTACCTTGGAGGGATTAATCTTGTCACCAATCATTGCGTCCGATGAATGCAGATCTATCCCCAGTAGAGTCGCCAAAAAGTATTTTGACACAGAATTGGCCAACACACAAGCGCTAGAATGCGCAGATCGCAATGATCAGAACCTGACGAAGTTCCTCGGTGACTGGTCAGACCGGTCGCGCCAACCGGTCAAACTGGTCGGACGCAGAGAGGCTTCGCGAAGACCTAAAGCCACGAGCTCGGGAGGGACCCCGTCGGAGCTCACAGATCTAGGGTTGTCTTGGTGTCGGCAGGCCACCCAAGACGCCCTTGAACGCCGTAGAGATGAGCAAAGAACAGCACGAGATTGGAAAAGTTAGGGTTTGAGGAAAAAAGTGAAAATAGTAGATTGATTTGTTTCGATTGGGTAGAAGGACCTCAATCAGCCGTGGCCTTTATATTTATAGGCCGGGGAGGACATACCCATTCCAAATCGGGTTACAAATAGACTCTACAAAGAAAATCTAACCAGACTCGGACTATACAGGACCAGACCGGTCGGCCTCGCACCTTGCCAATGTTGGCTGCCAACAAAGTTCTTCAAATCTCAATGGCAAAATTCTAACCCTAGGAGAGGAGAGGGAGGAAGGGGAAGGGAAAAACAAAAAGAACCGAGAGAGGGAGAGAACCATGAGAGCCAGGGAGAGGGAGGGGCTGCCGTGACCCTCTATTTCTTATCCTTCAATCTCTCTACTAAAAGACCAAACTACCCCTACATTATTAATTACACTCCCCGCCCAGGCAGGGGGAATTTTTATAGAAGCATTGGACGGACATGTCGCCTTTACGATTTTGCTTTGTCTCGACGCAAACTTCGCGATGGTGCCATGTGCCCTCCGCCCGGACCTTGACCACGCTAAGTCTGCCTCCGATTTTGCGGCCGAAACCAGGAAACCAGCCACTACTGATGGTTTTGAGGCCCAAACCATCAAAACCATCCGTCTCCACCTGGCCGCCACGCGACATCTTCGATGCCTTTGAGTCATTCGCGCGCATCCTTTCTTAATATTTCCTTGTCAATCCGTGCACCATGTGGCCCGCCCGTGACCCGCCCGGCATCTTCGGGTCCCTCGGCCTAGGTCTACTCATGTTCATCCCCGAATCTTTCACTTGGCTTTCAGCACGCGTCATTGACCACCATGTCACACCCTGCACTTGCACTTCAAAACAAAGAAAAACATCAGTAAACAAAGGTTGTCAATCACTCATCACACAGGGATGACCACCACTGATCTTCAATCTCCCCTTGATGAGTGCATTAACAACACTCCACATAAATCTGATAGTCTGAAGATTAAAATAGAAAATGAACAGAACTTCTCCCAAAAGATCCAGAAGCCAAGTGAGAAGGCAGAAACGATTAGGAAGAAGCAAAATCTCAGTCCCCTAAGACAAGGGCAATGGCTCAACGCGACTGAGACAAAAATCGCATGATCCCTAAAGAAAAGGCAGGAAGGGCTCAATACCAATCATGTGACAAGATAGAATCGATCAAGCACAAATCTAACACAAAGTTTAAAAGCTCAAACTCCCCCTTAGCAAAGCTCCCCTTTTCAAAAGCAATGCAGGCAAAGCTCCCCCTTGAATGATGCATCTCTCCCAAAGTATGATTTGTGCAAATCTCTCCCCCTTGTTAACAATGCATCCATCAAGGTTGAGCAATGCAAAGGAAAACAAAGCAGGCCATGTAAGGGTTCAACCTACAAAGCTTCTCAGATATACCGAAAGGATTGAAATATGCTACACGTGAACTAAAACTTGAGAAGCAGTCATAAGCAAGCATTCAAAGGCATCATGAAGATATTATGATATAATCAGGAGGCAGAAGCATATAAGTGAGTGTTTAGCATATTTAACAGATTGATATCACCACATGAGCAAACAACTAGCTAAATGATCACTCCGATAAAGATTAACTAGTTCACAAGAGCTCATATAAGGATAACAAGTTCTCAACATAAGATCATTGCTAACACATGCAAGACATTCGTACTCATGTCCAAACTCACTGAAACCATGAGCCTACTTCTATGGCAAGCACATGTAACAGCAGAGCAACCTGGTGAATGGTTTTTCATTTAGCAATTGAAATAACAAGTAATCAAGAATTTCGTTTGCAGAATGCTTTATTTGGTGGACCACTAAAGCATACAAGGATTCAGGTAATGTATCACACTTTGATCTCCTTTTGTTTTTAAAAAATGCATTTCGTTACGGCTTGTAGTCCATTTTCTTTATTATTTTTACATTACCATGATAATCTGAGTATCTAACAGTAATAAGCTAAATAAAAAATTAAGTCTGTTCTATCTCTTGTATTTTACACATGGAAAGCAACATACATATACTAATTTGGCCTTTAGTAGAAATCCAATTCATGTCGTCAGCTCATCATGTCATCAGTTTGCATCATTTTTTCGAGAATGCATGAGTTTGCATCATTGCTTCCATCATTTAATTTCCTTTCTCGGTAATATATAATTGGCAGATCCGAAGGAATGCTCATCAAGAATATAGCACAGAGATACCGTTACCGTGTCTTTTTTTGGTGGGAAGCATTTACTTACTCTTGGGGTGCCGTCGACTCAAGGCCCCCCCTCGCCACTGGGCGTGGGGATGCGCATTTGGATTTCGCCGATGAAAGTGTCGAGGCGATCTTGGGTGTCGGGGCTTGCCTCGCTGACCGCCTCATAGACCGCGCAGCAAGCAGCCACGTTAGTGCTGAGTGCCGGCGAGACGGACGTTGCGGGGTTGCAGAGATGAGCGTCCCCCCGCAATGAGAACAGGTACCAAATGCGCCGATGGCTTCAAGCCTCCAGTTCTTCCGTTGATACAATTGCCAGATTTTATTCGTTGTGATCTCGGAATTGGCAATTTTGAGCAGCTATTATGGTATATATATATAACTAGATGGGTCACCCGCGCATTTGCGCGGCTAGATATATTATAAGGTTACATCCTTTCTATTGTAACTTTGTATTTTTTAAGCTTTGAGTACAAATTGTATTTTTTACATGTAATTTTAAATTTTAATTTGTTTTGATATTTTGTAGATAAAAATAGTATACAAAGTTGTTTATTGAGGGTATGTGTAAACTCTCAAATGTTAATAAAATAGCATGGACAGTTTACATGAGATAGAGAAATGACCTTAAGCTGGATATGTAGTTGTTTTGAGAGAAGTTACACCTATATAATTAATATATATATACACACATATGTTACCTTTGATTGATAGGGAGAACTGTAATCACACAATTAAAATTATAAACATTTGAATTACCTTGGAACTTAAAACTTTCAACCGCTATCGATGTAGCAATAATAACTGTCTGATTTTCAGTTAAATCTTCACTTATATAATATGCTAGCTCTTCCCATAATGTTACTCTAACTTTTTCACCACTGAAATTTGATATACAATATTTTAATATTGAATCTTTATGCGAGAAATGATTTTAGCTGATCTTAAATTTAGTGGATAGGGTTCTCTTACTCGAATAAGAGAAGTTCGACGACACGAATATCTTTCATTTGCTCACTGGGGGTGTTCTTCTTTATTATTCTTTGTTGGATTGGCCATATATTGGTAAGTAGTCCAATGACATATGAAAATTTGAGAATAAGTTAATAAATGGTATACATGATTATGAAATAGATAACATGACAACTAAATAGTTACCTGTGCATTGATGATCTATATTTTCTCATTCTAGCAGTGTATCTTTTGTAATAAATTCAAAGTAATGCTGCTTGAATTTTTCTGATGGGTCATTCACTTCCTTCACCATTGTATTATATGTAAAAACTACTTTTTTCTCATTTCTCAATGGACGATACCTAATGGATCCTTCTACTTTGAAGTTACTAAAAAGATATGTAGAACCCTCATTTATTTGTGGCATGTAAGTATTTAATAAACCCTTCCATATAGTAGCATGGATTGTATCATTCTGTTCAAAGATACAATACTTAAGAAAAATTAGGATAATATATACAAACAAAAAAGAAATTGATAAGAAAATTACCCGTTCATCCATTAAAATCATATCCATGCTTATAAGTTCATCAGTTGCATTGTTGATTGAATCCCAAACTCTGATAACTTTTACTTTAATGTTCCACGTTTATCCTTTAGTTGTAAGATCACTCAATTTTTTGTATGTCATATCGTAGATACCCTACTTGAAAAGACATGACCGTGCAGCAAGCAGCCACGGGAGTGCTGAGTGCCGGCGAGACGACCATTGCGGAGTTGCAGAGACGAGCGTCCCCCGCAATGAGAACCGGTACCAAATGCGTGGATGGCTTCAAGCCTCCAGTTCTTTCCTTGATACAATTGCCAGATTTCATACGTTGTGATCTCGGAATTGGCAATTTTGAGCAGCTATCATGGTATATATATAATCTGATTATTGCAATCTTATTTCAACTGAGTTTGATTTAATTTCATGGCTCATCACAATCCATCGCTATTGTCTGCCACACAAATTTAGCACGGGATCCTAATCCTGAGAGGATCCTAGGGGCACCTATATTCCTAAGATGTATTATTCCTGACAAGAAACGTTTCCTAAAATGCCAAACGGGGCCTAAAAAGGCTTCCCAGCTGCCTCTAAAGAGAGTTTCTGTAGTAGCGCTTTTGTCCAATCGCAACAGACACAATACAATATCTCACTCTCATTTGTGCCCCCGGAGTTCATTTGTTTTTGGTTTAATATAGTATCGATGGCAGTCTTCATTTGCCTATTTTGTCATAGCCAACTCAAACATAGTGCTCTAATTAACAAATTTCTCAAGGTCTAGGATCCCAAGGCCTCTGAGTTGCTTGAGGCTGCAAACTCTCTTCCAATTAATGAAACAAAATTGGTAATTTTCAACAAGAAACTAGTTAATTTATTTTATAACATTATTTTTCGAACAAAATTTTTAATTCACCTCCTAGAAAGATGAGTTCTATAAATTTATTTTGCTCTCGTTTGCCCATCTTTTTTTTGAACGATTTCATTTGCCCATCTTACTGCCAGGTTTACTGATTCAGCAATGCTATTTTTTCATTGATGTATAAGTAACATCTCTACATGGGCTTTGAAGTAACATCTCTACATGGGCTTTGAAGTACAGTACTCACACATAGATACACCCTGGCATCCATATGGGTGCGGCCTAACATATAATGGTGTTTGGATGTACCACTGCTAGAAAAACCGTCATTAGTACCGGCCCGGAACCCCCGGTTTGTACCGAGCGCGGCCCGGTACCGCCTGGCCGGTACTAAGTGGGCCGCCACTTAGTACCGGTCAGGCGGCCCGGTACTAAAGGTGCACTTTAGTACCGGTCAGTAACACCGACCGGTGTTACCGACCGGTACTAAATGTCTTTTTTTATTTTCTCCTTTTCCATTTTTTGGGTTTCAACTAATTCGTATTCGTATACATTTGTGTATTCATATTCGTGTACGTCTGCATATTCACATTCTAGCACGTCTACGTATTCATATATATTCGTATCTAGCATACAATCGAATACATTTATTATAATTATATAAACTTTAAATATTATATGTACTTCTAATATAAATATGTTAATAATAAACTCGGGATTCATAATATATTTACAAGTCGTCATGCACATAAGTTATGTCTGACAAATTTCTACAAGATACTAAGGGTCCTTAGGCGCCTCATCATCGCTGATGTCCTTATTTGGATCCGCTCGACCCACACTTATCCTAGGATTCACATAAAATTCTCCAGTTGGATTTATGACCTCATCTAGGATGAATCCACAGATTGATTCTTCAATTGCTTTGATTCTTTCCGGATGGATGAGGGCATCCGCCATGCAAGTAATCTGTCAAGTGCAAACACCAATACTTTGAATTAGTTCCTAGACAGAACTAAATGCAAGTAATTGTTAGAAATGTTGTTGTACGTACCATATGTTCATGTTGTCACATCGAGCTGCGGCAGGCAAAATCCATGATGTACTCACATACGTAGTAGCCACATAAGTTGTTTCTTGGCGCCTGTCTCATAATCTATATATACATATATATATGGGTTATGAAATATTTATGTTGATTAAAGAAACGACAGTAGATGTGTGATATGTATTCGTACCGGCTAGTTAGTGGTGAATTCTAGCGGGACTGGAGGTGAAGATATTCCTATATGTTTTTGGAGGAAGCGAGCCCATGCTTTTTGGATGATGTTTATGAGGTCTTGGTAATAATATGTTGGCTTCCTCAAGGAGTCGTACACCCGAACTTGGCATCTATCGATCTCGATAATAAGAAGGATCCAGTGAAACCTGTTTCATGCACATATATATATATATATATATATATATATATATATATATATAATGTTGGATATATATACACATATATATAGTGAAGTCAAGAAAAAAGATAAAGAACTTACTCGAAGTTGTACGGAAATAGAATGTATTGACAAGTATTCTGCTTATGCGAGGCCCTGAGTATGTTGTTCTCGGTCCGATTAGGCCATTTCCTGACACTCTCCTCATGTACATTACATGGGTCTATGAAGCCGATGTGATATATCCCTTTTCTTTGGCATTTTTGAACCTTCATCCTACAAGATTAAAAATGAAGGAAGAGGATGAGAAAACACATAATTAGTAGAGCTATGGTACTATATACAAATGGTAGGACGAAGTACACTTACATACAAAAATATAGAGAGGAGAGACTTGTCTAGGGCGTCTTGATGGTACAGATCATAAAGATTTTCAAAATAAATCCATATGTCATCCAACTCCCGATGGAAATGCCTATATTGTATTTAGGCACAAAAACATACATCCTTCGATGCACTTGCTTTCATGTACCATGCATGCAACTCACGCATCCTAGTTGGTAGCTTCGGAATCAACTCTTCCCACATAAGAGGTTCCCCCAACATGAAAGGTTTTTTGTTTGCCCCTAGGTGAACCTCGATTGGAGCCTCTTCGAGTAGCTGAGCTTTTGTGAGGCCGCTTTCCAGCACAAACTGTGAGTAGTTGCATCCTGTTCGGAGAGGACTTTGAGCGGGGGTATCGATTGCTTGGACTGTTGTCCAAGCTGGGGAACTTGGTTGCGCCGACGGTTACTTGGCTTCTCCTAGGACTTTGTGACCTGGCGGTCGTAGTCCAATAGGGGTGCCCTGTACTTCGGTTGGAGTAAAGATCTGAAGTATTTCTTATCTACCTCTGACCATTGATGCGCTGGTGGAGGCTTTTTTGGCGCGAAATGAGCTTTGACGTGATCGCGCACAAATTCATCCAATTCCTCCTGAGTCATATGGTATGCTAACTTCTGTGGTGGAGGCTTTTCTTTCTTCTTCATGGGGGTGTTACTCTTCTTAGTAGGCGGTGCGACCCTTGTGCTCTTCCATGCCTGCGGAGGCGGGGGCAGTGGGACCGAAGGCTTCGGGCTATCCTTCTTCGCCTTCAGAGGCGGAGACGGTGGGACCCAAGGCCCTGAGCTGGCACTTGAGTCCCTTGCGGGCTCGGGAGCCGGACTGGGACTCTTTTCTGCAGCCGGTGCTGTTCTGGGATCCAGACTGGGACTCCTTTGTGGTGCCGATGGTGATCTCGGAGCTGGACTGGGACTCTGATGTGCTGCCGGTGGTGATCTCGGAGCTGGACTCTGACTGGGACCTCTTTGGGCTGCTGGTGTATCGGCAAATTGTATCCCAGAGGCCAATCGTATGTACCGCTTATTCCAACAGATCCATGTGTGCACGACGTGTCTGAGTTCCTCTTCTCCGTCGCCTCCAGGGATCTCGAGGTCGAGGTCTTCCCATCCTGGCTCGACTCGATCGACCATGACCCTAGCATATCCTTCCGGAATCAGCCTTCCATGAATTGTCCCACCTTGGACAGGCACTTCAGCAATGCCGTACGCGACCAGTTTGATCTTTTTCCTCTGCTGATACAGAAGCTCGCAGGGTGTCCTCACGCTAATGTCATCCACCGGGTAATGTTTAGACTCGTCCGCAACCACTATGGGTTGACCTCCGGCTGGGTGCCCCATGGAAGCGACGCTGCTACGGCGTTGCGAGCCGGGGCTGCTCTCCAAATTGGCGGCTAATCTGGCTTCTTGTTGGTGTGCCTGGCTGCTACCTGCTATTACCCCTTCAATCGAAGCTATCCTCTGTTCCAAGGCATGCATCTTATCTTCCTGTTCAGCCTTCTTCCTGGATCGGCTTCGATAGGTCTCAATGTCAGCACTAAAGCCATGCTTCCATGGAACTACACCCATACCTCTCATCTTTCTCTCTATCCGGCTTGAAAATGCCTTCGGACACGGCCTTTAGTGCCTCATCCAGCCTGTTGGCCGCTTCTCTTATGGCGTCACTAGTAATAAGCGAGCCATCTTCCGGGTTTAGGGGGCCTCCATGAGCGTAGAAGAAATGCTTTGCTCGCTGCGGCCAGTCGAAAGTCACCGGTACGATTCCCCTTGTAGTGAGGTCGTCTTCCATTTTCTGCCATTTGGGGATCATCGTCGAATAACCTCCTTGCCCAAGATGATGAAAGTGTATCTTCTTTCTCGCATTCTCTTTGGCTTGTGCTATCCTTTTCTCGCTGGTCTCGGACAGTTTGTACTGCACAAATGCATCCCAAAAAGGACGTTGCTTCTTGAAGTGCTTCTCGAAGTCTGGCACGCGGCCCTTCTTTATGTAGTCTTTGTTCAAGTTCTTCTTGAACATCTGGAATGAAATAGCCATCTTCTTCATGACCCAATCCTTAAAGATTTCTTCTTTGTCCTCTGGGAAACTGAAGTGTTGTTTGACATCTGCCCATAGCATTTGCTTCTCTGTTTCAGGGACGATGTCAGCATCATTATCTGTGCTTTTGGTTTTCTTCCAAAGCTTGAAGCTAATGGGGATGTTCTCCCTCACATAACATCTGCACTGATTCACCACAGTCATCTTAACCCCCTTGGGAGACTTGGGTTCCCCATCCGGGTGCAACGAGGTGATCGTGGTACGGCCCTCCATCTTTTTCTTCGAGCCTCGTTTACATTTCGAGCTCTTTGATACAGAAGCATGAAATTATATATATATATGTTACTACACGTTTGACATTCATAAGTCTCTCATATCCTATGATCGAATTCCATATACCTCGGGGATGTCATCTTCCATATGCATTTCTTCTATAGTGTCGGCATCGCCATCACCGGTATCATTGAGATACTGGCTGCCATCATCCTCATTTTGATCCTCTTGAAAACACCCTGCGGCCTGGGTGCCTTCTTGGATCATTTCTTGGAGGGCGTACTCTTCTTCGAAATCACGTTGAAAGGGATCCATCTCGATCCCTATGCAAACATATAATAATCCACGGAGTTACATGTGAAACGCGAAATTATATAAGATACGGAGTTCTTGTATGGAATTACATGTCGTGATAATATGAATACATCAGAAATACGTATGGAATTTATAATATGAATACATCAGAAATACATCATATTGCAACAATATAAAAAATATTAAACTCATATATATAATAACAATTTTGTACAATAAATACAGGATTATACACTTTTCAAATAATTTTCAACAATTTTTCATGATCCTCCAATAATTTTCAACAATTTTCCATGATCCTCCAACAATTTTCATCAATTTTCAACAATTTTCCATGATCCTCCAATAATTTTCTAAATTTTCTACCCATCTCTATAGTTTTGTACCTATTTCAATAATTTCCTATCTTTTTTCTCCTATTTATTTCCTATGTTTTTTTTGACTTTTTCAACATAATTAAAAAAAATCCTAACTATTTTCTATAATTCCCCAACTATTTTCGATATTTCCTAACAATTTTCTATATTTTCTAACTATTTTCTATAATTTTCTACAATTATTACAATTAACCACAAAATTAAATAAAAAGCTGACGTCAGCACTAGGTAGTGCTGACGTCAGCAAGGGCTTACTTCATCCCTGTGTCGAACCGGCTGGGGCGGCGGGGCGTGGCAGGGCATGGGTGCGCGGCCAGCGGCGGTCCGGGGCTGGCGGTCGAGGTCGCGGCGGGCGGCGCGCCGGCGGTAGAGGTCGCGGCGGCGCGGCAGTGCTCGATGGCGGGGGTGGCGCGGGTCGACGGCGCGGTTGAGGTCGGGCCGACGCCGCGCAACGCGGGTCGGCGTCGACGGGGGCGGCCGGCACAGCGGGTCAGCGTCGAGGCAGGCGCTGCGGCGGTCGAGGGCGGCCGGGCGGCGTCGAGGGGGCCGGCCGGCGAGCGGGGCGGCGGTTGGGGAGGGTGGCGGCGTCACGGGACAGCGGTGACAGGCGGCTGGCGATGACGACGTGAGCGAGGGAGAGGATCGAGAGGGGGAATGGGAAATCGATCTATGTCCTGGCTTATATAGGACGGCAGTTTAGTACCGGGCTGTGGCTGCGGCCGGTACTAAACTGCCTCCTGGGGCATTTAGTGCCGGACGCAACCAAGGCCCGGTACAAAACAGCTACCACTGGCGGGAAATTTTGGTGGTGGCAGTTTAGTACCAGGCCAAGCCTCTGGTACTAAAGAGCTACAATTATTAATTCGCATCTATTATTTTGTTTATGAATTAAGCATTTGTATTGTGTAATGAATTGACTAAGGCATTAAAAAATAGAAGGATATAAGATTTTGAACATGCAAAAATTTTGTAGGGCACTTTGCATCATGAAAAATTTTGTAGGGCACTTTGCATCATGAAAAATTATAGAAAATTGTTTTATTTTCTTTTTAATTGTTTTTGGTGTGTAAAAAATAAAAATAAGGAGCATTTACAAAATAAAATTTTTAATTGTTTTATTTTCTTTTTAATTGTTTTTGGTGTGTAAAAATAAGGAGCATTTACATGCAAAAATAGAAGGATATAATATTTTTAATTGTTTTATTTTCTTTTTAATTGTTTTTGGTGTGAAAAATTATAGAAAATTTATGATCACAAAATAAAATTATATATTACAAAAATCACTTCATCAAATGAACAATAAAGTAAAACATAATGGATGCACAATACTATGACTCAATATTATTTAATGGAACATTTTCAATTTTCTTTTTGACGAACGTCCCCTGGTTGTGATCGCGGCGTAAATAAGAAGCGTCCTCTTTGGCTAACAAGATGCTTGGGTCAACATCAACCGAGAACGGAGGACGGTCATCAAACTGATCAAAGTCTTCTGATTTGTCCGAAATATCCTCAACTCCAACGATTTTTCGTTTTCCTGAAAGAACTATGTGGCGTTTTGGCTCGTTGTCGGACTTGACTAAATTTTTCCTTGGCTTGCTTGACATGTCCTTCACGTAGAACACCTGTGCGACATCCTTGCTCTAGGACGAATAGTTCGACTTTATATCCAATCTTTTTGAAGTCCACAATTGTCATCCCATACCGGTCTATCGTTATGCCGCCTCCAGCTCGGTTCACACATTGGCACCGAAACAAAGGAATCATCAAAGGCCCATATTCTAGTTCCCATATCTCCTTTATGACTCCGAAGTAGCTGTCCTTATTTCCATCATTGCCTATTATGTCTATACGCACACCACTATTTTGGTTGGTGCTCTTTTCGTCTTGAGCTCTTGTGTAAAATGTATACCCATTAATCTCGTACCCTTGGTACTGCATGATTGTCATTGATGGCCCCTTGCCAGCCATTGAAGTTGCTCTGCAATCGTGCTGTCACCCATCAACTTTGCCCTACGCCAAACAGCAAAGTTATCAATGTGATGCCTAGTAATCCAGGCCTCAGGCTTCCCTGTGTTTTCAGACCTTACGATATTCATGTGCTCATCCATATATGGAGCCACGAGGGATGAATTTTGTAGAACTGTGAAGTTTGCTTTGCGGATTTCACTCTCTGGGATATGCATATTAAATTTCTTCCCTAGTATGCCATTTCCCTTCAGTCTCCCCTCGTGGCGTGACATGGGGACCCCTATTCGATTAAGATCATCAATAAAGTCAACACAAAACTCAATGACCTCCTCTGTTCCATAGCCCTTGGCGATACATCCTTCTGGTCGAGAATGATTGCGAACATACTTCTTAAGAACTGACATGTATCTCTCGAAAGGGAACATGTTGTGTAGGAATACAGGTCCCAGAATATTTATCTCTTTGACAATATGAACCAAGAGATGTGTCATAACATTAAAGAACATAGGTGGAAACACCATCTCAAAGCTGACAAGGCATTGCACAACGTCATTCTGTAGTTGTATGAGCTTCTCCGAACCGATTGCCTTCTGTGAAATTTCGTTGAGGAAAGCACATAACTTCGCGATTGCCAATCTAACATTCTCTGGTATAATACCCCTCAACACAACTGGAAGCAATTGCGTCATCAGGACGTGACAGTCATGAGACTTTAAATTTGTGAACTTTTTTCCTTCATGTTTAATCTTCCTTGTATATTTGACGAGTACCCGGATGGTACCTTTTACTGTTCCAGCAATCAAACATGCTTTGCTTCTCCTCTTTACTGAGAGTGTAGCTAGCAGGACGTAAGTAGTGTTGTCCCTTCTCTCTCTTCTCAGGTTGAAGATCTTCTCATTGTTTCATTTCTTTCAGATCGCGTCTTGCTTCGAGTGTATCTTTTCTCTGACCATAAGTACCAAGGAAACCTAGTACATTCACGCAAAGATTCTTTGTCAGGTGCATGATGTCAATTGCATCGGTGCATGGCCGTTTTCATCATTCGAAACTAGTTGGCTACCGCGACCCTTTCCGAACACTACATGAACATCCTTTATCATCGAGAAAATATGCTTTCCGTCATGGAACATAGGCTTAGCATGAGTTTCCGGTTCCCCTTTGAAATGTTTCCCTTTTCTTCTCAAGGGGTGTTTGAGGGGCAGAAATCGACGATGGCCCATATAGACGACCTTCCGAAAAATTTTCAGGTACAAGCTGTCGGTTTCATCTAAGCAATGGGTGCAGGCCTGATATCCCTTGTTCGACTGCCCGGACAGGTTGCTAAGTGCAGACCAATCATTGATGGTTACGAAAAGCAATGCTCGGAGGTCGAAATTCTCTTGTTTGTACTCGTCCCACACACACACGTACACCTTCTGGCTTCCACAACAATAAAAGCTCATCAACCAAAATTCTTAGGTACACATCAATATCGTTGCCAGGTTGTTTGGGGCCTTGGATAAGCGTCGGCATTAATATATACTTCCTCTTCATGCATAACCAAGAAGGAAGGTTAAACATACAAAGGGTCATAGGCCATGTACTGTGACTGCTCCCCACTCACCGAATGGATTCATTCCATCTGTACTTAAACCAAACCTTGTGTTCCTTGGGTCGCTGTCAAAATCTGGGAATTTTCTATCCACGTTTCTCCACTGAGACCCATCTGCAGGGTGTCTCATCAGTTAATCTTGCTTACGCTCTTGTTTGTGCCACCGCATCAACTTAGCGTTTGTTTTGTTTCTGAACAAACACTTCAAGCGTGGTATTATCGGGAAATACCATATCACCTTAGCCGGTACTTTTTTCCTTGCGGGCTCACCATCGACTTCACCAGGATCATTTAGCCTGATCTTATACCGCTTTGCGTCACAGACAGGACATGCATCCAGTTCCTCGTATTCACCGCGATAGAGGATACAATCATTAGGACATGCATGAATCTTCTGTACGTCCAACCCAAGAGGGAAAACAACCTTTTTGGCTTCGTAAGTTGTCAGGGGCAGTTCGTTCCCCTCTGGAAGCATCTTCTTTACAAGTCCTAGTAGCTCCTCAAATCCCTTATCTGAAACACCATTGGTTGCCTTCCACTGCAGCATTTCTAATGTGGTTTCCAATTTTTTTAGCCCCTGCTTGCAATCTGGATACAACTTTTTCCTGTGATCCTCCAACATCTTCTCAAACTTCTTTGACTCCTTCAAAGTTTCAGCGTCTCTGTGTGCATCGACTAATACCTGACCTAGTTCGTCAGGTGGTTGTTGTTCTTCTGCAGCATTTGCTTCTGCCTCATGTATTGGTTTATCTTCAAATACACCCGTTTCATACAAGTGAGCCCAGTCTGGGATGTTATCATTATTATTATCTTCTTCATTGTCTTCCATCGGAACTCCAGGTTCACCGTGCATGGTCCAAAGAGTATAGTTATCCATGAAACCCTTCTCAAAAAGGTGGACATGTAGAGTATGTACTATTTAGAACTCCTTTTGATTTCTGCAAATGCGGCATGGACACAACATGAAACCTTTCGATGACTTGTGGGTCTCAGCAGCATCGAGGAAAGTTTTAAGACCGTTAATCCATGCCATTGTGCACCACTAGCCGTACATCCATTGTCGATCCATCTACAAAAAATATATTCTTGTTCGATAAGCAATTTCATTCAGTGCAAAAAAGAACTTGACAATTTTTTAATAACAAACATTTTTATTACATCCAACACAATTTATTCAACAACACATACATAGATTGCATTCGAAAACTAACACAAACATCCCAAAAACAAACATGCAACTTAAAAATTCGCACAACAACACATAGGTTTTTAACCGTCCTTGCGTGGGAATGCAGAATGCTCTGACGGATTTCTAGCTGGCCTAGAAAAAGATGGCGGAGCTGGAACCTCCGGATTTGGTGGTGATGAACCGTAACACCGCAACAAATCTTCAAGATCAGACGGAGGTTCCTCGCCCCTTGCCACACATTCTCTATATTCTTTTTCGAAATAATGGAGCACTGCCCTATGAAAAGCTCTAGGTTTCTTGCACCGATGACCTACTAGAGTTGTGCCCTTCTCTCCAGAAGGACAACGATCACCCCCACCGGCGCCACTCCCTCCAGCTGCTGAAGCCATATTTTACTGGGAAATACTATTATTTTTCACAACATTATAAATTCTTACAATTATAATAAAATCTGAATAAATTAATTGAAATAAATCACATTAATTTGCAAATTGATTGAAAAAATCTTACAATTACAATGCAAATATTAATTACTATTATAATTACAATGTCACACTTGCTGGTAAGTGTCTATAATCTCACAATTACAATACATCAATAAAATAATAATTACAATTACAATAAAACAATAATTTTCTCTCACAATTACAATTAAAGTGTACCCTGTTACCACCAAATCTGAAATGTAATCAAATTAGAGTTGCTATTGAGGCATTAGTCATCATTGTGTGCCGTGCTATGTCACAGCTCTGTCTAAGTCCTTATTCTTCTTCGGTCATGACCTCACCCCTATCTACATAATGAAGGGTCTAGAAAGAGCTGTGACAGAGCATGGACAATGTGACTAATGCCCCAATAGCAATACTACTTCGTTAATATTTCACACTTGCTGGTAAGTGTCTGTGAACTACAATACAAAATCACATTAATTCTCAATCCAAAAAACCTGAATAAATTAATTGTAATAAATATCTAATTAATTGAAATAAATCTCTATATCTCCTAATTATTTTGACACCTTTCAGTTTCAGGCGAACACTCTTTTCAATATCCAGAAATCATCTAGTAGGAAAAAAACTTTATTTCGGAAAATGTATATGTCGGTAACCTCGACCCTATGGTGATGACAATGCCTTTTGGGGGGACACGGTGCTATACAAGGATGTCACCAATCGGCCAGTCGCAGCACCAACATTTCCGATTAATAGGAACACAGCACTTGGCACAGGCAGCGTGCTTGTTGTTATGCTCTCATTGCAACAACGGCCACGCTAACTGCGTGAAATGCTGTCTTCGTATTAATCGGAAGTGCTGGTGATGCAACCAACCGATTCACGATGTCCATATAGCGCATCGTGTATCCTCGAAAGGTAGTGCCATCACTGTTGGATGGAGATTAACGAAGTATACTTGTTTCGAAATAAAGATTTTTTTAGCTTCTAGATGGTTTCAATGTGAGCCTGAATAAATATATCACTAGAGTTTCAAAATAATCAATTCATAATAAAAAATCTATTATAATTCTTTCATTAATTCATTATAAAAAAATTAACTATCCACATTATGGTCATATCTACTACAATCACATGAATACAATCACATGAAGTGTCTACACTCATTCTAAAATTTTCTACTATCCACATGCTGATCTGAATCTAAAAATAAAAAATATGCTACGGTCATTTCTAATATATTGAAAATCATTGAAAAATATGTCTATAAATTATCCATATTCAACCTAGCCAATAAACCTACTCCCACATTCAAGTCATCGGTTCTATATATCTCAAATCATTGCATAAATCAAAGAAATCATGCTCATCCTCACTATTTCCAAAAGTCACAAATTTCTCTAACTATGGAGCATAAAACGAAGAATAAAGACTATCAATGAAGAGAGGATGAAGTTGCAAACCTTTGGCGCATTTGGATGACTAGAACACTCACTAAAACTAGAAAAATGGCAGCAACTCTCTAAGGGGAAGAACAACCCCAAGCTCGAGCTTCTCTGATGAAATGGCACTGGCTCGGGCTCGGGGAGGAAGAAGGCACCAATTTATAGTGGGTGCATTAGTACCAGCTGGTGGCTCGATCCGGTACTAACACGCCACATTTAGTACCGGCTGGAGCCACCAGCCAGTACTAAGTTTCCTGGCGGCAATTTAGTACCGGCTGGTGGCTCCAGCCGGTACTAAATTGTCACTAGCCGTTACAGGCGAAGGTCAAAGCTTGTTGGTGGTGCACTTTAGTGCCGGCTGGAACCACCAGCCGGTACTAATAGGCTCCCATGGCCACTATTCCTTTGGCCCGGTACTAAAATTGCACGTTAGTACCGGCCAAAGCCGTGACCGGTACTAACGGCCGCGGACGAATGTGTGTTTTTTCAGTAGTGTACTACTTCCATATTTAAATGTTTAATGCTTTCACAAAAAAATTATCAAGTTTTTTCTTTTCTTTTTTGATGTGAACATCCTCCTTTGTCTCAGGCAACGGCTGCATGTTGATTAGTGCCCAAAACAGGCAGAAAATTACAATCATTGTTCATACATTGTATCTCCCTAGCAGCTAGTCCCTCTATGCATGAAAAGAGTTGCTATCCCCATTACAAATCGGATTAGATGGGAGGATTTGGTAGCACATACATGCGCAAGTGAAGTTGCCTCCCGCCTAGCATGAGAAACCTGAAAAGAACCAAAAGACCTGCTGAGAGCTTGGAGATCAAGTGCCATATCCCAACAATCTCTGATCGCCTTGTTAGTGTTGATCTCAGACTGTAGGCTCTTGCCCAACGGCAAAACCCAGCTCAGACTCCTCCTCGCGCCCTGATCGGGGGCGCCCAACCCTTCACTGGTTGGTGGGCCCCTGTGGCACAGCGCTACAATAAATAGGGGTGGGGGCCGAGGTGCTCGGTACGAGGTTCACCGTGCCGCCAAGCACCCCACCCACAAACCCTAGTCTTATCTAATAGAGGGGCGTTGGAGTCACGGGAAGCTTCACCACCGCCGCTGCTGTCAAGCCTAGTTTGCCTGAGTCGCTGCCATTGCCCTCAACTTCAACGACACGCCCGCGACATCACCACTGCACCGCTCGTCGCCGCCCTAGAGCGGATCTGCATCGCCGAACCCGAGATGGCCGGAAGCTCGAGCTCCTCTAGTGGTGGTGAAGGTCCTCTAACTCTCTTTCTCTCTGTGTATTTGTTGTAGATCTAGGACTCTTGTACTCGGAACAAAGTAAAGAAAAAAGAAATCCTCTCGATCTATGCACTGTGTCGATCCTAACAGTCTAACAATGGTATCAGTCACCTACACTAGAGTTTAGATCGAGATGGGTAAAGATGGTTTCGTTCATGAATTGAATCGAAAGACACAAAGAACCGAAAGAAAGATCTCGAATCGAATCGAAAAGGAAACCCAAACCCTAACCCTAGGGGATAAAGGCGGCGGGGCCTACCTGCGCGCACCACCGCTGGCCATTGTCGTGCGGCAAAGTACTTACAGGCGTCGGCTCGACGGCGTAGGACCGCCGTTATGCGCGACAGAGCCTCCTCGATGTGCGGGCTCGGGACGCCATTTCCATGCGCGGGCGCAAAGGGCGCCATCGCCCGACCGCTCAGCCTAGGGCGAATGCGCGCACCGGCGAGGGGACCAGCGGCTGCGCCACCGCTTCCTTCGGCTAGTGGCCACCGGTGCTCGGCGCTGAGAGAGAAGGGAGGGAGTGAAATAAACCTAGGGTTTCACGGGAGAGAAGGCCGGCGCCATTTTGTTCGGCCAAGATCTCCGGACAGTCGTCGGATCCGATCCGACGGCCTGTAGCGGCCGATCGGCTGTCGGGCCAAATGAGGCCTAGGTGGGCGTCGCGCGCGGGCCAGATTCGCGGCCCAGGCCTAAGTTGCGGCCTGGGCACGGGGGCGCTGCACGCGCGGGCAGGCCGCGTGCCTGCTGGGCCACCGTGACGGGCTATTCGGCCCAAACGGCACGTGCAGTGTGTTGGCCAGCCTCGGGCCGATTCTACGAGCCGGACCGAGAGTTCAACCGAACACAGTAAAGAAAGAAATCACTTTTATGTTTTTTAGAGGCAATTTTTGATAGTTCTTTGTACAGTTTGACTCCCTATTCAAATTTGAACCAATGAAATAATTTGTTTAGAGAAAAGTAAAGTTTTACAGTCATATTGCTTCTAAATAAATTTGTTTTACATGTTTCCACTGCAAAGTTTAAAGTTATTGCTCTCTAATTTAATTCGATCCAACGGGAAAATTAAATTTAAAGAGCATGTTTAAAGAGTTTACTTGAAAAGTGAATTATGATATTGTTATTTGCTGACCAACGTTGTTAATAGCAATATTATAATTTTTGTATGGTTTTGCTTTTATTTCCATTTCTGCCCAACATGGATATAGATTTAATCGTATAAAAAGTTGTATGTCTTATTTTTGACCAATGTTGGAACTAATTCATGCAATTGTTATTTTTGTATTCTCACTTTCTTTGTCATTTCAGGACGGATGTACTTGATGACCTGCATCAAGGATGTCCCAACTCTCAAGGGTGACAACTATGGAGAATGACGCAAGAAGGTTGACATAGCCTTCATTTGTGCAGAGGTGGAATGGGTTCTTTCTGAACCACAGCCCAAACAGCCGCCTAAGCCAGTCAGGGCTACAGAGGACACTGATGCTAAATGACAGAAAAAGGAGAGGGACTATGTCTTATGACTTAGAAACCAAAAAGTGGGGAAATGCCAACAACAAATGTATGGCATTCCTAAAGAACACGATTGAGCCTGCAATAGTGGGCTCAATCGCTGAGTGTGACTCCGCCAGAGGGTACCTTGAGAGAATACAGAGCCAGTTCACTGGTTCTTCAAAGACGCATGCAACCATGCTAATAAAACAGCTTGTCACAGAAAGGTACCATGGTGGAAACATAGGCATAAGAGAGCACATACTAAGGATGAGCAACATGAATGCCAAGCTCAAACCTATGGAGCTGGATCGTCCAGACCAGTTTGAGACTTTTGTCATTAATTACGACATGCAGCCTGAAAACTGGGATCTGGAAAAGACAATTGCTATGTGTGTGCAAGAGAAAGACAGAATCAAAAATCAGCATGGAGGTTTCAGTGAACTATGTTCATCAGAACAAAAAGAAAAAGCCTTTTCATGCTGCCTCTTCCTCAAAGTCAAAAGACAAAGGACCCATGCAGTATCAGCATCAGCAAAAGAAGAATCCTCTAGTGGAAAGTGATGTATGCTTTCACTCATGGCAAAGAAAGGTGAGAACATTATTTCATTTTTAAATGAATCCTTGTATGTACAGTATTCCAAATCCACTTGGTGGATTGACTCAGGTGCAACCTCTGTTTGCCTAAATAGCCATTTTGTCCGTTTAAACAGCGTTTAAACAGTAAACATAGGTCACCCGTGTTGTTTAGGCCCTAAACGGTGAATTAAACAGTTGAACCGTTTAAACCCGTTTAAACCGTTAAAAACCGTCTAAACCGTCTCAATAGAGTCAAGTTAAACATGATTAGATGAGCTAAGTGACCATTTAATTCATAATTTAGTCAATAGGAGGATAACAACTACCACAATCGATACTGAACTAATTAGCATTATAAGTACATGAGTGCTGTGGGATTTAGATTTCTTCTAAAAAGATTATTTGGTAGAATACTTACTTTTTACCTGTGCAAATATGTAGACTTTCTAGCATATTTGACATTGACATACATAAATATGTATATTTTAGTGTTACTATGCTTAACAGTTTTGGCTGTTTAACTCCGTTTAAACACCGTTTAAACGGACTAAACACGAAACAAAGGGTGACCGACTGTTTACCGTTTAGCGTTTGGGATAACATTGGGTGCAACTGTTCATGTTGCTAATTCTTTACAGGGATTCCGTTCGACAAGGACTACGCAAAGAAGCGAAAGGCAAATTAAAGTTGCAAATGGAGTACAAGCAGATGTTGAAGATGTTGGCGATGTCTCCCTCGAGCTAGTTAATGGTTTCATGCTTGTACTAAGAGATGTTTTATTTGTTTCTTCGCTTCAGAGAAACTTAATTAGTGTATCACGTATGGACACAGATGGTTATGGTTGCCATTTTAAAAATGGCAAATGTGAGATATTGTTTAATAATGTTTGTGTTGGTGATGCCATCCTACACAATGAGCTTTATTTATGGGTTAGTTGGATCCATGCCACTACAACTTCTTGAAATTGGATTTCATGTTGAAATCCATGCCATTGAGTGGCATGATTTTGAACGTGAAACCCAATTTCATGGAGTTGTGGTGGCATGAATCGAATTTTCCCTTTATTTATTGTCACTACGTGATAAAGTACCTTCTATATGTGATGCGAATGTGAATGTGATAGTGTCCTTGTCAGTGAATGCGAACAGGAAAAGAAAGAGAACTAAAGTTGAATCGTCGAAATTTTGCACTGTCGTTTAGGCCATATTTTGAGGGGGAGAATTGAAATATTAGTAAATAATGAAATTCTTCCTCACTAGAGTTTTCTGATCTTGAACAATGCATAGAATGCATTAAAGGAAAGTTTGTAAAGCAAATTAAAAAGGGTGCCAAACGAAGCGTAGGAATTTTAGAGATAATCCACACAGACATTTGTGGTCCTTTTCCTGTGCGAAGTATGGATGGTTGTGACTCGTTCATAACATTCACAGATGATTACTCCCGTTTTGACTACATTTATCCAATTAAAGAAAGATCAGAGGCATTGGATAAATTTAAGATATTCAAAGCTGAAGTTGAAAATCAGCATGATAAAAGAATTAAAATGGTAAGATCATAGTGGGGGGGGGGGAGTACTACGGTCGGCATACCCCATATGGACAAGTTCCTGGACCTTTTGTAAGGTTTCTACAGGAAAATGGAATAGTCGCCCAGTATTCCACACCGAGCGAGCCTTAGCAGAATGGAGTGGCTGAAAGGTGTAACCGTACACTGATGGATATGGTGCGCAGTATGATGAGTTACTCAACCTTGCCATTGAGTTTGTGGATGGAGGCATTAAAAACCGCCATCCATATTCTCAATAGAGTGCCAAGTAAGTCGGTGCCCAAAACACCGTACGAGCTGTGGACAGGAAGAGTACCTTTACTAAACCATCTGCATGTGTGTGGGGGAGCTCGGCTGAGGCTAAAGTATTAAACCCAAATATTGGGAAACTGGATCCCAAGACAGTATGCTACCATTTCATTGGCTATCCAGAAAAGTCAAAAGGTTTTTGTTTCTACTGTCCAGACAGACACACAAAGTTTGTAGAAACAAGACATGCTATTTTCCTAGAGGATGAAATGGTAAGGGGGAGCATGGTAGCTCGAGAAATTGATCTTGAGGAGAAGCGAGTGTATGTGCCCACTCCAATGATTCAGGAACCATTTTTCTCACTACCTATTGCTGCTGCACCAACAATACCTAATATTGTGGTGCCAACACCTGTTGTGAGTTCTCCAGCTACGGCAACAAATGATAATAGGGAACATGTCCTTCAGGATCCAACAGAACCAATTGCCACAGATGAGGGGAAGCTACAACAGCCCCAAGAGGATAATGTGCCACAAGTTGAGGTACAAAATGTACCAGAAGCCGAGGCCCCTAGAAGGTCTCAAAGAGTCAGAAGGTCAGCTATTTCTAGTGACTATAAAGTTTATAATATAGAAGAGTCTCATATGGAGGGTGATCCCACTTCATATGTAGAAGCCATGAGAAGTGTTCACTCATCAGAATGGTTTGAGGCTATGAAAGATGAGATGAAATCGATGAGTTCCAACAATGTTTGGGACTTAGAGGAAATTCCTAAAGGAGCCAAAATAGTAGGCTGCAAATGGGTCTACAAGATCAAATGTGACTCCAGAAGGAATGTAGAAAGGTTTAAAGCACGACTCGTGTCAAAGGGCTTTACGCAAAGAGAAGGGATTGATTACAATGAGACATTCTCTCCAGTCTCATGTAAAGATTCCTTCAGAATTATAATGGCATTTGTGGCATATTATGATTTAGAGTTACATCAGATGGATGTAAAAACAGTGTTCCTTAATGGGGATCTGAATGAAAATGTTTACATGGCACAACTGAAAGGTTTTGTCGTGGAAGGAAAAGAACGTATGGGATGCCGCCTAAGGAAATCCATTTATGGATTAAAGCAAGCCTCTATGTAGTGGTATTTAAAGTTTGAAGTAACCATAAGGAAATTTGAGTTTAATGAAAATGATGAGGACAATTGTATTTATGCAAAGTTTAAAAGTGAAAAATTTATTTATATTATCCTGTACGTGGATGACATATTACTTGCTAGTAGTGATGTCGGTCAGCAATTGGAAACGAAGAAATTTTTGTCCTCAAATTTTGACATGAATGATCTTGGTGAAGTTTCATTTGTTTTGGGAATTGAAACTCACCGAGATAGAAGAAAGGGGGTATTATGATTGTCACAGAAGGCTTACTTGGAAAAAGATCTAAAGAAATACAGTAAGCATGCCTATAAGCCTTCACCTACTCCTATAGTCAAGGGTGATAGATTTGGGAAATTTTAATGTCCCAGGAACCAATATGAGAACGATCAAATGAAAGCGGTTCCATATGCCTCAACTATCGAAAGCCTATAGTATGCTCAAGTGTGTACATGCCTGACTTGGTATTTGTTACCGAGATAGTTGGCAGATATCAAAGTAATCCAGGACAGGCACACTGGATAATGGTAAAAAAAGCTTTGCGCTATGTGCAAGGCACAAAAGGCCTCATGTTAACGTATAGAAGATCTGACACCCTAGAGATAGAAGAGTACTCAGATGCAGATTTTGCGGAAGACATAGATAATCGGAAGTCCACGCCCGGTTATGTTTTTACTCTCGCAGGAGGAGCAATATCGTGGAAAAGCTCCAACCAAAGTGTCACTGCATCATCAACGATGTTTGCAGAATTTGTTGGATGTTATGAGGCCTCGGGGCAGGTAGAATGGTTAAATAAATTCATACCCCGTTTAAGAGTGGTAGACATCATTCAAAGACCACTCAGAATGTACTGCGACAATGAACCCGCAGTGTTCTATGCTCACAACAATAAGTCAAGTGGTGTTGCCAAACACATTGACATAAAGTTTTATGTTGTGAAAGAGAAAATCTAGGATCATGCCATCAGTCTTGAGCATATAAGCACAAAGAAAATGCTCGTGGATACGCTCACAAAAGGCTTACCACCCAGCGTGTTCAGTGAACATGTAGCCGGCATGGGTTTAAGAGAAAGCTTGTGATTCATGGACAATATAGGGCCCAAAGGTTAAAGAATTGTTTCAGAACAATAAAGTGTATGGTAGCTGTTGAATCTATTGGCAATTAATCGTGATGACGAAGCATGCTCTATGGGCTAATCTGTGATGGAACAAGTAAAGTTAAAAGTGTTAAAGATAAAGTATAAAGTTGAAAGGTAAAGTGAGATCAAGGGGGAGAATGTTAGTGTTGATCTCGGACTGGGCTTTTGCCCATCGGCAAAGCCCAGCTCAGACTCCTCCTCGCACCCTGATTGGGGGCGCCCAACCCTTCACTGGTTGGTGGGCCCCCATGGCATAGCGCTACAATAAGTAGGGGTGGGGGCCGGGGTGCTCGGTACGAGGTTCACCGTGCCGCCAAGCACCCCACCCACAAACCCTAGTCCGATCTAATAGGGGGGCGCTGGAGTCACAGGAAGCTTCGCCGCCGCCGTTGTCAAGCCTAGTTCGCCTGCGTCGCTGCTATCGCCCTCAACTCCAACGACACCACTACTAGAAAACATGCCAAAGGTCCACCCTAAAAGTACTAGTATAAAGATGAACCAGTACATATGCTAGCATAGATACCGGTGGATCTTCATATCAGTACTTTTGGGGTGGATGGAACTTATGGATGAGCCTTAGGTACTGAATTATCAAGATTCTCTATTGGTACCGGTACCTAAGGCTCTCTATTAGTACCGGTACTATTGACGCAAAAATCAACACACTGGAATCCGAGGGCAAGTGTTCGCCGAGTCACAGAAAGTCAACTAAGCGTGCCAGTCAATTTGACCTGAAATTGACAAGGGAGAAAACAAAGTCAAATTCGGGAGCGTATCGGCCGGGATTCCAAATATCTCTCTGATGGGCATATCGGCAAGCTTTGCCGATACTATAGATGATAAAAAGATATTAAATGCAAGCACTTAGAAAAAGAGCGCATCGGCAGGATCAGCCGATACACTAAACGACAAAACCGGCTTTGAACAACCGATTGCGTATGTATGATAAGATCTAAGCTATAAATGTGTAACTCAGATGATGTGAGCTAAAAATAGATCTAAACCAGCTCTTGAGATAACAAAAGTGTTACTCCAAAACCTAAAGCCGATCTAGTATGTTTTTAGATGTGATAATGGCCAAAAAGCATAGGAAAACCTACAAATCTCGCCGATATCGATAATTGGTGAATAAATCTAGACGAGATGACAGCGATGCACCCGGAAGTCAAAGCCTAGATAAACTCGATAACTTTTGAATAGATTTGAACGAAGCTACAGCAATGCGCCCGGTAGCTAAAGTTCAAATATACTCAGTAAAACGAAAACTCACCAGCAAATCAAGTCGCTCGAATGTGAGGTGTCCTTGATCAACTTGAAAGAACTCGTCGAAAAAAGAAAAAAAAGGCGAAGTCGCCGAAAAAGTGTAAAGGAATTGTAAAGTCTGTTGTATTGGATGTGTATCAAGTTTTTCCGGTCCCTTACAACCCATATTTATAGCCTAGCGCTATCAAGTCCTAGCCGATTACAGCGAATATTACTTGACTTAAAAGAAAAGACAATCTAAAGATAAACTACTTTAAATATTACAATTGAATTATCAAGATTCTCGTAGAGTCCGGATCGTCTCCTCCTTCCTTGACTTCATCGGCAACTATCCATCGGCCGAACACCAGAACGGACAAATCAGCATCTTCACGGCATATTCCTCTGGTCCATCAGACGGACTCCATCGGCCGATTCCAATACTGTGCATCTTTTGGTTTCTTCCAAATCGGCCACCTTCTCTTCACAAAAATTACCTTCTTTGACATGTGTCAAAAAACGGTGTCAACAAGTACATATGGAGAGCCTTAGGTACCGGTTGGTGCTAACAACCGGTACCTTAGGAGCCTTAGCTACCAGTTGATAACACCAACCGGTACCTAAGGCTCATTCATGGGTTACTTCAAAAGGAAAATATCTATCTTCCCATCAAAAGTGATGTGTAGCTGAGATGATAAAAAAGGTGCACGGGAGACAAGAGATTCTGAGTTCGAATCTCGGCCAACTATTTTTAACAAAAAGAGAGCCTTAGGCACCGGTTCTTTTACCCGGTGCTGATGACCAAGACTTCTGGTCTCGGTTTCTGGGTACCGGTTATAGAACCGGTGCCTAAGGGTCATGACACCCAGTGCCATAAGGTGTTTTTCTAGTAGTGCACGCCCGAGATGGCTGGAAGCTCGAGCTTCTCTGGTGGTGGCGAAGGTCCTCTAATTCTCTTTCTCTCTGTGTATTTGTTGTAGATCTAGGACTCTTGTACTCAAAACAAAAGAAAGAAGAAAGAAATTCTCTCGATCTATGCACTGTGTCGATCCTAACACGCCCCCCCCCCCCCCCCCCCCCCCCACCCCGATGGCGACTTGATTACCACCTCCAGCTGCACCTTATCGCAGTGCAACTATTCTGCAAGTGCCATTCCATCCCTTGCCGCCAAAGCTTCAACAGTAAGGACGTCCGACAGGTTAGTGTACCACCGAGAGGAGGCAGTAAGCAGTAAGCACTCTACCATCACTTGCCCTGATCACAACACCAGAACCACAAGAGTTATTATCAACATGAAACGAGCCATTAGGTCCTCAACCATCTGAGCAATATGATGGGCGGCCGCCGTGGGGTTCCAGCTTTGGCGTCCATCACTACCGGAAACATGCGGTTTGCCGTGTGCCTAACTTTTTGCCGTGTGCATTAAGTCGGGCACACGGCAAAGACCATCTTTGCCATGTGCTGGGCCATACGGCACACGTAAAAAATAAACACACAGCAAACAACAATTTTGCTGTGTGCCAGGCAAAAGGACACACGGTAAAAAGGATACACACAGCAAAATTGTTTTTATGCCGTGAGCTACACACGGTAAACGATTACACACGGAAAAAGATAATTGTTTGCCGAATGCCTCACGCCGGGCACACGGCAAATTAGATGGACCTGTGACGACCGACACCCTGCCGTAACATTTGCCGTGTGCCAAAGCTGAGCACTCGGCAAACATTTATTTTGCCGTGTGCCCGATGCCTATCACACAGCAAAAGTGTCGGATCCCGTAGTGCATGCTTCCTGTAGTTTCTTCCATTCCACAGTGACCAAGTTCCACTAATGATGAGAGCTGCATCAGCCTGGGAGCACACCTTTGCTGAGAGAAGATCACAAGTCCATGATGCTGGGTGCGGGTCGGGTAGCTTACATCCTGTGAATCTGTGATTGTATGCGCCACCTTCAAGAATTAATTGCTTAGCGGGAGGGCACTGCACATCAATGTGATATAGATCTTCCACCGGATGACCACAAGCAGGGTAGAAACTCTCCTTAAATGTGCCACCCTTTCAGTTCAGCTTTAGTTGGCAGATAGTTGTTGATAGCACGCCACAGAAAAATACGCACCTTCGGAGGAACTTGCAGTTGCCATAGAGCATTCCACCATGAAGCCTGATGTGAGGAGGATGGATCATCCTGGGCTGCTGCCCCTCATCAGTTTTGAAAACATATTTAGTTTCAAAATATAAAAGCCATATGGGTAGATTTTTTCTTACAAGTACTAAGTAATTAATACCATGTTTCTGTTAGATATTCCAACTATATTATAACAGAAAAATAGTGGTCAAAGCTAAGAAATACCAGGAAAAGTTAATAGTGGTTTTGTATATTGGAACATGGAGGAAATATTATTCTTGTTTGAAGCAGAGTGACCTGTTAGTGGGTTGGGGTGTGATCCAGGGTCGTAGTGCGGTGAGATCTTGGTGTTGTGGAACCTTGTTTTGGTTTGTTGGGTTAGCGTTTGCTAATAGCAGCCTGCGTGCTGCATTATTGTGTCTGTTGGCTGTAGACCGTCGCCTGTGATTGGTCAAAGGCCGGATTTTCCTTAATCTAAAAAATGCTCGGCACCTCTGTATATGTTTCATGTGCACTCGCTGATAATGTAAATTAACATGTTATTATCAAGTCCGGCTAACTTAATTAGTAGGCCATCGCGGTCTATTTAACTCGTCTCATTCAGTTCGTGTCCCTCTTTGAACCACAAAGTCCTAATAAACCAAAGCCAAATAGTACGTCTAGAGTAGTTTGCCTCGACAAGGCAGCGATGGCCTCAAACAGCGGAGCCGCCGGCCACCGCGTGGTGCTCTTCCCGTTCCCGTACCACGGTCACCTCAGCCCCATGCTGCGCCTCGCGGCGGCTCTGCACGCTCGTGGCCTGGCGATCACGGTGATGCACGCCGAGCATCACGCACCGGACCCAGCCGACCACCCTGCTGACTACCGCTTTGTGCCCTTGCCGGCCGACGTGGCGGCGGGGCTCCTGTCCTCCGAGGACGTGGCCAGACTCTTGATGGAAGTGGACGCCATCTTGGCGGTGCCTTTCAAAGACCGGCTGGCGGCGCTGCTTGCCGAGCCGGATGCTGGAGGTGTCTGTTGTGTGATCGCCGACGTTCAATGGTACTCGGCGCTGGCGGCGGCGAGGAAGCTCGGCGTGCCGACGCTGGGGCTCATGACCAGCAGCGCGGCAAGCTTCCGGACGTTCATGGCCTACCCCACGCTGATTGATAAGGGCTACCTGCCTGTCCAAGGTAACTAACTAAAGAACCACCGTACGTGTAGATCTGAAGGTACAAGAGTGTCAAGCAACTAGATACAAGAGTATCTTCATTTATTTGCTATTTATTTTCTACTGCAGAGGGGCACAAGGACGATCCAGTCGACGAGCTGCCACCGTTCCGTGTGAGAGATCTGCAACGCATCGACAAGAGCATCCTCGCTGAATTCGACAGCCTGCTCGAGCGCAACGTCGCCGAAGCACGGCGGTCCTCCGGCCTCATACTCAACACCTTCGATGTCATCCGGCAGGACTTGTCCATCCCTGTGTTCGCCATAGGCCCGCTCAACACGCTCTCACCGCCGGTCAAATCAAGCCTTCCGCAAGACCGCGGCTGCCTCAACTGGCTTGACACGCAGGAGCCGGGCTCCGTGCTGTACGTGAGTTTTGGAAGCTTTGTCCCTATCGACACCGATGAATTCATGGAGCTGGCCTGGGGCCTCGCTAACAGCAAGCGCCCATTCATCTGGGTCGTCAGACGGGGGCTCGTTCGTGGCTTTGAGTCAGGCGAGCTGCCTGACGAGCTTGAAGAGAAGATTCGTGATCGAGGCCGGATCGTCTACTGGGCGCCGCAGGAGGAGGTGCTAGTTCATCCTGCGATTTGCGCCTTCGTGACGCACAACGGGTGGAACTCCACGGTCGAGGCCATGTCGAGAGGTGTCCCAATGATATGCAGGCCTCTTATCGGTGACCAGCAGGGAACTGCCAGGTATGTGTGCAACGTGTGGAGAGTGGGAATGGAGGTTGAGGTGGAAACTCAGCTAGAATGGGGGAAACTCCATCTGGCCATTGAGAAACTCATGGGTGATAATGAAGGCGAAGAGGTTAGAGAGAGAATGAAATATTTGACGAACATGGCAGACAAAGGTGTGAGTGAAGGCGGATCATCTCACACATCTTTTGTTAATTTGGTTGAATTCATCTTGTCATTTACATGTTGAATGCAACAAATGCAAACTTGATGTGTAATCTTATGCGAGTTACAAGGGGACGACTTAAATGCATCGATTTCAATTGTCACTTTGTGAGCAACTAGTCATACTGGATTACTGGTGTGTGCACATTGGCACATACTATAGTAAACATTGTATGTATTGAAGCAACTGAGAACAAATATAGTGACGAAGACATATTGTCACAACAGTAACCTTTGAGCCGTTGACCACAACATTTTGAGAGATGGATGATCAGGAACATCAGGATGGATATATATAGGTTGTCTCCATATTTGGAGCTCACTGGAAGGGTTAGTGTCTCACTTCGAAGATCCATGTGTAAGGCCCTCACTTGTGAACTCGAATTAAACCGACATTCAGTTGCGCCTACCCGAAGTCATGGCAATGAGAAGGCTCGTATGAGCGATCTCATCCTGGAACTTCGATTCAGGCCCCACAAATTTAAATTCAATTCAACTCCTCACGATGTTGGGACACAAAGGCCTCGCAACAAATACTTTTACGACTCTATGTCGAAGCAAAGTATTGAATTGTAGAGTGCGTGAAATACATATACATGAATGATTACATTTCTCCCCTCCTCTCCCAGGAAGGGGTGGTTTTTACATGGGGAATGCCCTCATATTTATAGAAAACTAGGGCATTCATTTGTCCATGCCGGTTACATCCTTCTATTACAGCTATTTATACTGCTTTATAAGGGATATTTTGGGGACTAGGTTGATCTCTCTTGTATGTGCTTCGCCGATTTCTGGAATGCCTTTGGAGGTACGTGATAGGCTTTGGAGGGCTCTGCTTGGCAACTTTGCCTTGTCAACCCCTTTGTGGTGGTCTGGTATTTTGGGACTCCGCTGGTTGCCTCCGGACTTCATCTGTGTATTAGTGTGTTTGCCTTCTCCTCAAGGTTTCATCCGGCCCGTCCGTGGTGGGCTTCTTCTGACTCCCCACCAGTAGCCCCTTTCAGCTGAGGGCTTCGCCTGCGATAGCTCGAAGCTGAAAATTTAGTTTTGTAGTGAGTGTCAGCGATCTTCTTCGGACTTGATGCACAAATAGATGGAATAGCAGCAAATAGCATATTTCTATCCTTCATATCCGTTGAACTCAATCTCATCATAGGGTAACTACATCTTTTTCAGCTCTTCTCCCGAAAAGAGAAAGGAGACTGAGATAGGGGTTGTCCTTGGTTTTTCCAAGGAAAGCCTTCTTTTCTTTTGAGAATGTAAACATGAACGGAAGTAGCGTAGGACACCCACACTCGAAGAAATGGATCGATAAGAACAAACCGAACCTACACAGACAGAGAGATATTGACTTTTTTCACATTTGTAACTACTTCACATTTATTTATTTTGGAATTTCTCATTTCATTTAGGATTCCCCCTCGGGGAAATGGAAAAGTCCTTGAGGCTTGGCGGCCCCGGTCATCAGAATATTAGCAAAACAAATTGCAAATTTTGCAATAGCGTAGCCCGGCTTGTTTCTTTTGGGGCCTTTTGTTTTGGGCTTTTCTGTTTTTGTGCTCTTTAATGTCGCGTGTGACCGTTTGGGGTTTACCTTTTACCATCTTATATAAGGACGAGTTGCCCTTTTTACTTTTATTGAGTTCTCGCTTGCTGTGTCCCTCGCGCTAGCTCTTTGTTTAGATTCATAGATCTTTTGGTAAGAGCCCTTCTTTTGCATTTGCTGTAGCTTCATCTGTTGATGATGGCTATTACTAAGGGCTCTGCTAGGCCTTCAGCATTTCACTCTCTTATTAAGGCAGGGGCCCGTTTTACTTGTGAGATGCCAGTTTCTACTTTCACTCCGAATGATTTCTGAAGGTATTCTAGGCAGGGTTGTCTAGGGGATGGTGTTGTTCGATACCGTTTGCCTGAGGATAAGACTCTACAACCTTGCTCTAGCGAGGTTGTTTGTTTTTTTATCTTTCTTGATATGGGATTGTCTTCCAAGCTGTCGCTTTCTTTGTGATTTGCTTTGTTTATATCATCTCGAGTTTTATCAGCTTACTCCCGCGGACACAGGTACCGTTGCATCCTTTATCTATGCTTGCCGCGCGGAGGATAATTGACCAGAAGTTCATGCTTTTCTTCGCCTTTTACAAGGCTATTCATAATCCTGTTTACTTCATTCAGGGCGATGAAGGTGTTTTCAGCCCCTTGTATGGTGTTGTTGACTTCGTTGGTCGTTCGGAAGGTTCTGTTCTTATTCCTCATTCCGTCCACCATCTCGGGATTGGACTAGGAGTTGGTTTCATTTTATGCTTCTGTTGGCCAACTTTTATGGTGGTACCCTTGGTCATGAAATTCGCATTGTAAATAATTACGAAGCTCCTTCATCTGTAGCAATTTCACTTGCAATGGACCTTATTGGTCATGTTAGTCGCGTTGTGAACCTTCATGATCTTTGCGAAGAGTATGTTTGCTCCGAGCTTTTGCGCTTGAAGTTTGATAACTGGCACTTCAGTACGTAGGTTTGATGGTTATTGCATTGGCAAGCTTCGTCACCCGTTTTTTATCACCCTCCATGCTCATATACATGCTTTCCTCCTTTGTTAATGTATATACTTTCCTGATTTAAGGTGTTTATCCGTTTTCTTCCTTTGTGCACATTTTTGTGCTGATCGTGCGCTCGAGATCTGCCCCGCTGCTTTAGGGCCTGTGTGTAGCCGTAAGCACCGCGAGCGTCGCCGTTTGCTTCGAACTCCTTAATAGGGTGTTTGAACAGTTTATTAACCTTCGTGGAAGTCCTTACGAGGTTAAGAGTATGGCTGGCCGAGGGTATAAGCGTGGCGCGCTAGTGGTTCGTCGGATCGTGTTGCGAAGCCTTTGGGTGACTTCGATTCTTGTCACTCTTCAAAGCGACAAAGGGTTTCGGCTTTGCCTTCTGCCCCTGTGGTTGCGAGGTCCACTATTGGAACTGCCCCTTCTGGCGGACATGCTTATGTGGCTATGCCCGACCATTGCGAGCGTTGGTTCTTTGGGTGTTCTGGGCAAGAAGAAGAAGGCCAAGATGAAGCTTCAAGCTCCTCCCACTCAAGCCCCTTCTCTTCCTGCGATATCTCTTTCTACCATTGCTCTTCGTGGCTCTACGACGCTTAGCGCTGCTATTGCTTCGTCTGCCTCTTTGGGGCATTCCGCTGCACTAGATGCTTATGTTTTTATTTTTTATTTCATTATTCTTACTTTTGTTTCTTTATAGTTTGCCCTTTGCTTTGTGCAGAAAGGACGGGTGTCCTTACTCCTTAGTATTGATGTCCGTGGTTCTTTCTTGTCATCAGGTGTTCCCTTTTCGGTTTAGCCAGCTTTAGCTTCGTCTGGCTAGATGATTGTGCCGCCGTTGGTTAATCCAACTGTTGGTGGTGGTAATTGTTCTATGCCACAGTCTATGTTACCTTCTTTGACGGTTGGCGATGGCGATTCTGATGGCTCACTTGGCTTCTCTTTAGATGATATTAGAGAAATAACGGCCCCACTGGGTGTTAGCGTGTTATCGCCCCTTCGCTTTATTGTGCCTAACCGGCGGATGCCAAATTTCTCATTACCAGAAGTGTCTGGTGATCTCGAAGCTCAACATTTGAATGTAGATTCTTTTGTTATTAGCCGAGATGAACTGTCTGACCAGGAGAAGGCCACGGCTAATAGCTGTTTTCCTTCGGTCGAGCTTGGGTTTTCGAATCTTGAAAATCGAAGCCTTTTTTATTCTTGCATTGCTTTTGAACAGAAGGTTTGCTTTTTCTATTTTTCCCTCTAATATTTTTGCCGCTATTATTACATTTTTCTAATATTATTTTTGCTTCATTTCTATCGGCCTTATGTGCGACCTTCGTCGCCGGCAGAATGAGCAGCTTGAGAAAACCACTTCCAAATTCAGGGGCGAAGCTCAGAGTGCTGTTAAGGATTCTGACACTACTGGAAACGATGATTAAGATCTTTTTGACGGTTTTTTAAAAAACACACAGGAAAACTGTCTCACACAGAAAAATAATAATTTAATCTGTTGGTATGCAAAACACGCAAGCAAATAAATGAAACTGACAGGAAAATCATGAATTAACGTGTGAGTTTTTGGAAACACACAAGAAAATAATAGCACGCCCTCAAAGAAATTAGGCTAAAATATTCCAGACACGACGGACGCAATCTTGTGCGCTTGTTTTTTCTTTCCCGCCGCACGCTCGGTCAGTTTGGCGCTCAGATTTTGGAATTTTTTTAATAATATTATTTTAATAGTTAAGGTGACGGTCAACAACCAGAGCACATCACCTTTAAAATTCGCCAGATGACAACCAGAGTATGTCACCTTTAAAATTTGCCAAATGACGTCTTCTAGAAGCACAACCCATCACTTTTGCAAAATTATAAGTGGCGTGTTTTGTCCTAAGTTCGTCACTTATTTTCAAAGAATAGGTGACGGGTATTGTGCTACAACCATCACCAGTATTTGACAAAGGTGATGGGCGGAGACTTCATACGAGGGGCCCTGGTCAACATGAAAGGTGATGTACTATTGTGAAGTCCATCGCCTATAGCGTCAGATAGGTGACGGGCAAATGCCCGTCACGTTTGATTCCTTAACAGTGAGGCTGTAGGAGTGACGGGCCCGATGCACATCACCTTAGGCAGATGTTACCCATTACTATTGGGCTTTTCTTACATAGTGCAGGCAGAAGGAAACCAATCACGCCCTAACATGCTAGTGCTTGGTCCAGTTTTAGAGGTTAGAGGTTGAGGCCGTCTTTTTTGCAATTTAGCCCTTTTTTGTAAAGATTTTCACGTTCAGGCTCTTTTTGAAACAATTTGCGTTTTTGGACTCTGGAGGTCGTCGGCACAGACCGTGGCGCTAAGGTAACACGTCTCGGCGCCACAGACCGTGGCACCGAGGTCTTGGCAGACGTCCAGCGTGGCTTCAAGTGTGGAAGGGAGCTCGGCGCCACAGATCTTGGCGCCGAGCTCAGCGCCACAGATCTTGATGCCGAGGCCGATTCATAAAGGCCCACCTTCATTTTGACCTGTCGCGCCCGCCCAGCTTGCCATCCGCTCGCCCGTCCGCTCGCTTCATCGGCGTCATTGCCGTTCGGCCGCCATGCTCTCGCCGTCCGGCCGCACCGCCCGTCCCCGTTGGTCCGCGCCGCCGCAGGGCCCTCGCCGTCCGCCCGCCCCGGCCACCATCATAAAGCACGCGGGGCTCCCCCAGCCGCCCCCAGCGCTCGTGCCCGCCGTCGGGGCTTGGGCCGGCCGCGGCGCTCGGCCCGGCTGCCGGGTCTTGGGGCCGACCGCGGTGCTCGGCCCCATCGCCGTCGTTTGGGGCGGCCGCGGCACCCGGCCCCGCCCCCAGCGCCCCCGTCGCTTCCTCCCCCCCCCCCAATCTGAAGGTACAATTTTTTTTTACTCAATTTTGATTAGGTAGGATTTGTTAGACAATGTTAGTTAGGAAAATAAGGTAGGTAGGTAGCAATTTAGGAAATTTAGTTAGTGCAACATAGTTAGCAATTGAGGTAATTTAGATAGTGCAATATAGTTAGCAATGTAGGAAATGTAGTTAGTGCAATGTAGTTATCTAGTAAGCAATTTAGCTATGAATTTAGGAAATGTAGTTACCACTTTATTATTATTATAGCAATTTATATTGCCTATCTGAACACCAATTTTTGAGTACAAGTAGTTGTCGGGTCATTCTTGTTTTGGATAACGTACTGGTAATAACTTTTGCATTGTGCATATACTAACTAGATGGAGAATGTAGTCACCATGTACCATGGAGGAAGTGTGAAGCTAGATCGGTTTAGCAATATCGGTTTTATTGGAATGAAAATGGTCCCTTTGATATTCGATTCGCGGCCGACGTTTAGTGAGCTGCCTGCAAGGGTTCGAGGTGAGCTTGAATGGAATTCACATGAGGAAGCAGTCTCAATGGAAGGGGTTCTTCAGTATGGTAAAATGGGTCAAGTTTACTATAGGCGGCTGCTCACAATTGCGTCGGAGGTTCAATGGGAGAAGTTTGTCAAGACGGTTAAGAACAATGAAATTCCAGGATTGGATGTGGTTGTCCACAAGTTGAGAACCGATCCACAGCCTCATGTATGCTCTCCCCCTCGTAATTGGAGTTCACCGTGTCGTGAGGTTTCCCCAGCACAAGACATTCCCGCACCTCATGACCCTCCACCAATCGGAGACCATGCAACGCATATGCCAGATACTGATGTGGTCCCGGATGCAGAATCCGCCCCCCATGGGGTTGACAAGGGTCCTCAAGATGTTGTTACAGCACCTATGGAGATTCCTTTGAGCCAGAACCATCCAAGTAAGTGTTGTAGTAGCATGTTTCATTATTTTCGCCATTGTTGATTCCAATGCACTTTTCCAATGCCATTGTTAATTGTGGTTCAACTGCAGGAGACAATACTGACAATGGTGGTGTTTGTCATGTGCCTCCCTCCTCCAATACCGGGCGGGCATCGAATAGTGTCGATGTTCATATTGAGAATGATGAGGAGCCGTACGAGATAGCAAGAGCCATTGATTCAGATGATGATAGGCCTGTACCACCATTGAGTCAAGAAGATATTGAGCTAATGAGATGCTTCTATCCGAATCGTGATCCACTTGTTCCTGAATTTAGTGATCTCAGGGATTGTGAGGGTGCTTATGCTGAAGGTAGAGATGATGAGCTTTTGGAGGCTCCTGATGTCGGGGACAGCATGGAAGTTTGTCACCAGATATGCCACTTTCTGTGTTGTCTATGTTTAATTATGTAATGTCCCCTATTGAATGTTTTTAATTCCATCAGATTATGTCGACTATTTAACTCGCATACTAATGATCATATTAAGTGCCATAAAAACACAAAAGTATACTCAAACATGCAATGATGACAACATATTAAAACTAAAGTACATGATAGCTCACCGAATAGTTCAGTACATCACAACACAAGAACAGACGACCACATAATTCAAACTAAATTAAAAGACAGCACATCTAATAGTTCATTACATGATAACACAACAACAGTCGACCAGAATAGTTCATTACTCGCTAGAGTTGCCCAAGGTAAACTCGCATTCTACTGCGTGCAGCGAGGCCACTTCCCCTTCCTCAAAGCATCTGGATTCTCCTCCATTGCTGCTTTGGCACGGCGAACATGCTCAAGCTTCCGCTCCCTCTCCTCCTTACGCTCAACTGTCAGCCTCCTTTGTTGTTCTTCCTACCGCTCCTTTTCTGCTGCCTCCTCCTGGCGTCTCTTCTCCACCCTCTCCAGCCGCTTTGCTTCCCACTTCTTGCACATCTCCATATACCTCTTGTCCTCCTCCTTGATCTCAGTGTCAATCCACTGCTCAAAGTCACAGAGCGGGGGAGGGGTCTACAAAACAATCCATTGTTACACAATATTCACACACGATTTCAAATAATGTCAAAGTAAATGAAGACCAAACAAAAATTCTAACCAGCAACCCAATGCGGATCTGACGAGGTGTTGGATCGAAGGCATAGTTGGCACACATCCAATATCTCTGTCTATATGTGTCCTCTTCAACAGACACATCTACCTTGCAAGGATCACCGTAGAAGCACATCAGTACAGGAACTCCACTAGGCAGTGGCAAACGGACATAAGCATCACCAGTCCGCACCGGAGGTTTCTTCGATTTACCCCTTCTAGGCATCCTAGTTGCATAATACATGTTACAACAATTAAACCCTAAACCCTAAGATCCTACATTTCGAAAATACATCTACAATATACGAAATCAAAACGCACAAATTCAGGAGGTGAGAGAGAATACCTTGCTCTTGACAATCTATGGATAAAATCAAAGTTTTCACGGTCAAATACGATGAATCAGATGGTTGGGCGAGTTGAGGGGGAGAGAAAAACCGAGAAGGGATGATGAACAATGGAGGCACGCTCGGAAAAGGGAAGAGGGGCGGGGTAAATGGCAGCGAGGTCGGCGCCAAGATCTATGGCACCATGACCTATGGCACCGAGACGTGTAACCTCGGCGCCACGGTCCAGAAACGCAAATCGTTTCAAAAAGGGCCTGAATGTGTAAATCTTTACAAAAAGGGCTAAAAAGCAAAAAAGACGGTGGGAGGTTGAGATATGGGAGCCAATAATTTATCTCATTTTAAAACTGCAACTGAATTGTAAGCATCATGGTTCCACATTCTGATTGAAAAATTCAGTTGTTGATCAACTTAACATCAAGGTGACCACCTGCCAAAACACATGGTACATTGTTTTATTTTAGTAAAGCCCTAAAGTATCTTGGGGCCATTGCCTAAAAAAAGTAGCACTTCCAAAGAAATTTTATACATAAGGAAAATAGTCACATGCTATAATGCGACATGCCCCGTTATGTAAGATTAGTAGGACTTCCATTTTGATTTCTAGGAAATATAACTTCCAATAGATATTTACTGAAGCTAACAGTACCCTCAGATAACAAATGAATGTCGTTTTATAACTTATATCAGTCTAAGCTATTTATATTTATCTCTAGCTACAATGAAGAATTTTTTGGATTAATAAACCAAGATTGATTTTGACAGATTCACCACGAGAAGTAGTTTCATAATATTTAATCACCTAGCTATCATGATCTTTTATTGATGGCAATTGTGGATAAATTATGCAGTAGATAGGAACTTGTGGCTGTTAAATTCAGCATATATCACTCTACTCCCTAAAAAATCAGATGCAGATCTGGTGAAAGAATTTAGACCCATAAGTCTGGTGCACAGCTTTGCTAAGTTGGTGACTAAAATCATGGCTAACAGACTTGCCGGCCGCCTTGATAAAATGGTCTTGCCCAACCAAAGCGCTTTCATTAAGAAGCGGTTCATCCAAGACAATTTTATGATGGTGCAACAAACAGTGAAGTTTCTACACAATCAAAAACAACCCAGGATCCTCCTTAAACTGCAGTTTCTTGGGCTTTTCTTTTGGAGGTGCTAAGGAAACTTGGCTTCAGGTCTAGATGGCGAGACTTGGTGTGTGGGCTTTTAGCTTCTTCCTCTACTCAGGTCCTTCTGAATGGCACACCAGGAGACTTTATTCAGCACAAGAGGGGTCTTCGTCAAGGGGATCCTTTTTCTCCGATGCTATTCATTCTACTGATGGATGTGCTGAATTGGATGGTCATTAGAGCATCAGAAGCTGGGTTATTGCAGCCACTTTCTTCACGACCGATTCAGCATCGAATCTCTTTGTATGCAGATGATGTGGCTATTTTTCTCCGGCCGGCAGCAGCTGATATTAATCTAACTCTACAATTGCTTCAGCTGTTTGGAGATGCATCTGGATTGAAAACTAATGTGCAGAAGAGTAATGTGCTGCAATACAGTGTGCTGAAGAGGACTTGGCCACCATACAGAACCTGCTGCCATGTGAAGTGCAAAATTTCCCGTGCAAATATTTAGGACTCCCACTTGCTATCAAGAAGTTGACTAAGGAGCAGATTCAGCCAATAATTGACCGAATAGCAGACCAACTGCCGGGGTGGAAGGCAGATCTCATGACCCGAGCAGGGAGAGTGGTACAGGTTCAGTTTGTCCTGACAGCAATGCTAATTTATGTGGCTATGGCAATGGAACTTCCGACCTAAGCAATAAAAGCCATCGATAAGATCAGAAGAGGGTTTCTTTGGCGTGGAAGGAAAGAAGCACAAGGTGGCCACTGTTTAATTGCCTGGCCAAAAGTCTGCAGGCATCTGGAGCTCGGTGGGCTGGGTATCTCGGATCTGAAAAGACTTAATTGTGCTTTGAGAGCACGTTGGCCATGGCTTAGGAAAACAGAACCAAACAAACCTTGGGCAAATCTGCCTATCCAGGTTGGCAAAGAGGTGGACTGTCTTATAGCCATGGCCGTCATTACTGAAGCGGGAGATGGGACAAATACTTGGTTCTGGAAGGACAAGTGGCTAGATGGCCATAGCATACGAGAGCTTGCACCCCGGGTGTTTGATTTAGTTTCCAATAGAAGGGCTAACAAGCGAACGGTACGTGAGGCTCTGACCAATGAAAAATGGTTAGAAGATATCTAGGGTGTAATTTCGGTGGAAGGATTATTGGAATTCCTTGAGGTTTGGGACCTCCTTAGTATGGTTGAACTGCAAGTGGGGACTCCTAATAAACATATTTGGAGGTTATCTAATTCAGGAGAATATTCAGCAAAATCAGCATATGAGGTCCTATTTCAGGGCGCTGTTTACTTCAAACCTGCAGAGAGAATCTAGAAGTCTCATGCTCCTCCTAAATGTCGATTTTTCATGTGGCTGGTTGCCCATAATCGCTGTTGGACAGCCGACAGACTAGCTCGACGAGGCCTCCCTCATCCAGCCAGATGTTTGCTCTGCGATCAAGAGGAAGAAAATATCCAACATTTGCTTGTCGGGTGTGTGTTCTCGAGACAATTCTGGTTCTCCCTCTTCCAGAGGTTTGGCCTCATCTCGCTTGCCCCTCAGCCTCAGGACATTACCTTTGATGATTGGTGGGAAAAAGCGGAAGCTTCGGTCGTGGGGGATCTAAGGAAGGGTCTGAACTCTCTAGTCATCCTTGGTGCCTGGTGCCTTTGGAGACACCGAAACAATTGTGTTTTTAATGGGGCCAGCCCAAGTGTCGCTGTTGCCATTTCTTTGGTCTCTGAGGAAACGCACTTGTGGAGCTTGGTAGGAGCTAGGGGCCTTTACCTTGCTTGATATCCAGGGTGAGGTCTAGAAGTTTGGGTCGGTCGTAGTGTCTATCTTTAACAGGTGATTAGTAACGAAGGGCTAAGGGGGTGTGTTGGGTGTGTTTGGGTCTATGTATGACTCCTTTCTTCTTCTATCAATACAATGATACGCAGCTCTCCTGCGTGTTCGAGAAAAAAAAATATGCAGTAGATCTTTCCAGGGGAGCATAAATAGTACTCCCTCCATCCCAAAAAAAAACAAGTTATTCTAGGATTCAAATTTTGTCCCAAAAAACAAGTCATCTTACCCTATTTAGAAAGTGTATGTGCATGCAAGAATCAATTAGTGCCAAATATGGGAAATAAATTAGGACAAACTTGACCATTTTACCTTCTTTTTAATTTGTCCTAGTATTTCTAGGATGTCTTGTTTTTTGGAATGGAGGGAGTAGAACTTTAACAGAAGGACATATATTACACACCTCGCATATTCAAGAGCAACTCATATTGATTTGTGAGACTTCAGGAAATGGCAACCTTTCACATTAAGATAATTGGTCAATGCAAATTACCCTAATCAGTTATCAGTGACAAAATGGTCTCCATTGACAAAATGCCTATATCCAGTTTTAATTATTTGCATAGCCAATCTCTTGCTCATATCAATAGGTGTGCATCATATCTTGCTCTTTCCTAGACTTTGGAGATGGTTTGACAGGAAATGTAGAGTAAGAATGAAATCCAAATGCCAGATGACACCAACTACTAACTATTCATAATGTTGTGCTCATTACCTAATATGACTAGAATAGCGATCAACACGAGCATTAAAATGATACAGAAACAGAGATGAGTCATGAGTGTTGTTTCGAGAAGAAATTATTCCGTCAACAGCTTTCTTAAGGCTTTAAGCTGGAACAAGTACCATAATTTGCTCAAGACAGGCTGTATAATGGAAAAAGAAACAACAACATGGGGGTAGAATAGAACCCAACACAGTAATGGAAGCACAGAAGAAAATGCCATCGAAAATACAATTCCTTGAGCAGAGTTCATTAACTAAAACTTTTGGTTAACAAAACTGCATAATGTTACTGAGACTATAGCTACATGCAAACACCACCCTACTTGTCCTTGTTTTCCTCAGCTTCCTGCTCGTATCGGCGTTTGAACTTTGCAATCTGGCCAAGGCTTTGAGCCATTTGACGCTTGGCCCTCATGTGGTACACTTTGCCAGTATGGTTCACCTTGGTCATCATGATATTGATCAGCCTACCACTCTGCGTAACATATGAAATCCATTGCATTTGAGGATGTAATCCCTTCCTCATTCTTCCAGCCTAATCACAAGATACAAAGGTGAGCAATGTCATCAGTTAGGTAATAAAAACATAACATTTCTTTATACTAAACAATTCTACCAGTTATTATCTTTGATCACTGCAGATAAAAGAGATGTAAATACTAAATATCTACTATCATGCCGTGACCTCAGGTGGGTGTAGAAGAAAAGGGACAGATGTGTTACAAATTTGGATCTAGATAACCCCGAACCCAAACAACGCGACCTTGCTTGATGGCAGCAACCGCATCACAAGGCCAGGGATAGGAGAAGGGGGCTAGGATAACTAGATTGATATATTCTTCTTGCCTTTGATAGTTTGATTGATACATCATACATCTCCCATCTTATGTAGAGAGCCTTACTTAAAGCATAAGCAAGATCCCTAACCCAAGCCGATCATATTACCTAACAAGCCCAATAGGACCAGTCCGTTGCCCATAACAGCGGACAGTGCATGACAATAGTGGTGACCTGAGGTAGGAACTGGTGGTTACAATGACCAATGCAATAATTCTGATGCACAATAGGTAAAGGAGTATAAACAGATTTGGAATATCCAACTCTCTTTATACATTGCATCAGCTGTGTCATTGCCATTTGAGTCGAAATCGAAACAAATGAATGTAATCATCAAAACAGTCATAACTGATTATTCAGTCACTAAGGAAAACAACTCCAAGCATAGACCAGATTTGGATGTATGCAATAGAGACCACCATTAATATATTCAAAATTCCTCCATACAACTCAATGGCGCAACACAACTTATTCTCTCGTAAGTATCATCCCAAATACCGTAAATCTGATGGTCTGCTACATGGTGAGGTGAAAGTTTATTTGGTCTACACAAATGGTCAAATTGTAAATACCTTTTCTTTAACATAAAGTGTA
Source organism: Panicum virgatum (assembly GCF_016808335.1). Taxonomy (NCBI): domain Eukaryota; kingdom Viridiplantae; phylum Streptophyta; class Magnoliopsida; order Poales; family Poaceae; genus Panicum; species Panicum virgatum. The sequence continues at coordinate 34,415,399 of NC_053152.1, read as the reverse complement.
AATAGTTTCTTAGTCCCTTGGTGGGCTGGTACCAATGGATAATAGCTCTAAGTAAAATGCTGAAATATTTAACTTGCATTAATAAAGTGAGGACATTTTTCTTATGTGAGAAAGCCACAACCACAAACAGACCATTTATCTTTACATGTTATTGCAGTTTGGGATGGTGGTTATGCAAGGCAAAGTATTCTATTCCCCAAAAAAAAAAAGATACTTAGGAAACTAGACAATTCAGAAGGCAACATATTGTATTAAAATGCCGGTATATCAAATTACCAGGTAACCCTGATTCTCCTTTTTCCTATAAAAACAGATAACCCTCCTTAGAAATAGTGAACCAACATCTATTTTAACATTTTCCATACCAACAAATCAAACATTAAGACTTCATTGGCACAACAACTAATCAAATTTATAAAAGTAATAATCAGTGCAGCCATTGCTCTATCACTTCTTAAACTCAATCAAGCTACAAGATAACAATAACAACCTACAAGATGATCCTGCTTCTACAAGCAGACCAGCAAAGCATAGTCCATTTTTACGTTTCTGAGACCAATATTCATATTTGTTTGGCAGGGCAAATCGACAGCCAAACAGATAGGTGCAAGCACATCACAGGATAGTCCTAGTAGCATTATGAATTACAAATTTATGGATTTTGTTTCTAACATTTGGTAACCACTAACAAATCTCCAGTCACAAAATAAGGCCCAAGAAGATAACAACATAGAGCTAGCCAGGCCTCAGTTATCTGACAACATATTGAGATAAAAGTAACTGCAATATGATGAACCGGACGAATTTGATTGGCTACCCTGCCCTGAAAATTTCGTACCTTAGCATTACAAAATACAACCAATCAGCCACCAAAATGGACAGATGGTTGATGAACCATCATACTAAGTATCTAATTCCCATGGATCACCGGAAATTTTCAGCTAATCCACATTTTTTACATCAGAAAGAAGAAAAAACAGTGCACGCGCCATCGGAGCACTCTATAGACCCCGTCCTCTACTGACAAAGAACACAGGCACAGAATGGAAGAATCCCCCAGACCCATATGTCTATGACCAAACTTGCAGCACACATGAAGGTCATCAAGAAGGTAGAGAATGAATCTCACATAGCTAATTTCATTTCAAGTGATCGGTGCCACAAGGGCGCAATAACCACCGTTAGCTACACAAATCGAATCGCGCCAAGATTTGGGTGACTTACCGGCAGGAAGGAATCGATCCGAGTCCGGATAGGTGGATCTCCACGCCACGCCGACCCAGCGCCGGTAGAAGGCGGAGGATAGGAGGCGGCCGGCCCCCGCTCGACGCGCCAAGGCTTGGCGTGGTGGAGGCGGCCTGGTTGGCTGGTTGCCCGTCGCCGGCGCGGGGGGGGGGGGGGGGGGGTGGAGGGGGAGGGGGGGGGGGGACGGAGAAGGAAGTGTGGCGGCGGCAGAACAGAGGAAACCCCGAGCTTCCTCAGCTGCTAAATTTACATTTCTGCCCCTTGCTATACTGAAACCATTGTCCCACAGGGGTATTTTTGTGAACTATACTGAAACCATGATACGGGCCATACCCCCCATACAGCTGAAAGCAAAGCAACCATCCGGTTCCGCTTTGATAAAAAAAAGAAAAAAAACATCCGGTTCTGCTCCAGAGACCGTTTCGAAACTTCCAAATGGATTGACATTGGGCTTGCACTGTCTCGTCTCTCTAAGTTGAAATTCAAACAGCTATTTTGACTTAGGTTCGCAGATTTACAAAATAAAGTTATTTAAGATGATGAGGTAAATATAATAGAACATATTTGGTGCAAACCACAACTCCGTGAAAATCCATGCAAACTACGGCAAAAAATCATCTAAATTCACCAAAAAATCACACATGTAGATGATATGATGATAAGTCTTGTAAAATATCTTGTCGAAACTTGACTTCATTTGTGAGATATCAAAATAACAAATTTTAAACCAGAAAGCTATCTAGATGATTTGTTAAAAATTTATTATTTTTATATCTCACAAACGAAGTCGAGTTTGGACAAGATATTTTAAAAGGTTGTGTATCATCATATCATCAACATATCAGATTTTTTTGGTGAATTTAGACGATTTTTTTGCCGTGGTTTGCACGGGTTTTTACGAAGAGTATGGTTTGCACTAGATACGTTCCCATTATTAATAAGAGATTTAGTTCTATCGCTTCTAACATATTTTATTGATTTATTGTGCTCATTGCGTGGGTGTTATTTGCTTTATTAGAGTGCCTCTTAGAATTTCTTGATGTCGTTTTGTGTCATTTGATCATAGTCATCGATACTCCATATTACTCTATAGTTTTAAAATATAAGATTTCTAGCATTGAAAAGTTATCTTGGTATCTTGCAATATTGTGGGTACACGAGACGCTATTCACTAATTAAATATTATGATTTTTTTTGCTCTCCGTATCAAGTTGTTAAAAGTTGGCAGATGTATTTGGTGGGATGCCACGCAAAAAAGTTGGCAGATGTATTTGCCTACTAGATGTGATGCGGGGGCTTCCCGATCTTCTCGCTGTATGATCTAGGGATAACTTGATCTGTGCAACCTGACGAACAGATGGCACCAACAACTGCTCGAACAGCCACCTGTGACAAATGATTTCGCCAAACCACACGATTTGGTCGATGCCTAACTTGAACCATGCAAGGTAGAGGCAATGCTCTTGCAAATCATAAGGAAACACAAGAACACATGGTAGAGAAAACTCCCAATCCTTAAGGGGGCAGCTATGGAACAACCCTAAGGACAAGAGTACTTGGTTTCTCTATTTTCTGAGTTCAGTTCGTGGTTAGGGTTTCCACTTGGTGTACAAAGGATATTTATACTAGAAACATCCCTCCTAGTTGGGTTGGAGGCCTTACAAGCAAGCCCATTTCGAAAATACAGGAGTTGGAACACTTTATGGGGTGTTTAGATCGGATCAGTCCGAACTACTCGGTCCTAGAGCAGTCTTAACAAAAATACTCGGATCTCATTGCTGGGTTATCAAACTACTCAAATTAGATGTCACTGGAAAGTAGACTTCAAGACGCTTCCAACGGTATATGATACTCATGGTGAAACCTTCAAAATTGGTACAGTTCTTGTCTTGAACTTCTTTCATAAAATCTGAAGTAGTTCTGGAGCAGACTTTACAAAAGTACTCGGATCTCATTGCTGAGTTATCCAAAGTACTCGAATTAAGTGTCATTGGAAAGTAGACTTCAAGATGCTTCCAACAGAATAGGATACTCATGGTGAAACCTTCAGGATTGGTACAGTTCTTGCCTTGAACTTCTGTTGCAAAATCTTGTGCCATCATAGGGACTGCAACTTGATCTCTATCACTTGGACAGACTTCCCATGGCCTCCTCTTGGAATCTAAAGACAAGAAATGTACTTCCATTAGGCAGTAAACAATTCTTAGTACAGGCATGTTCACATTCATTAAGTACTAGATTCACCTCATCTTGTAGTAGTTATGCTCTTGCTCGAGTCAACGGTCCCTTATAGACATCGTTATCTTGTCCATCATGTGTGCTATCTTGTTCATCATTTGGGATGTCCTCATTAAGATGCGTGCATGGGTGGGTTCACGATTTGAGGTATATGGGTATTCAAAATTCAAAAGGTGGTTTATTTTTTTACAATCTAAAGTGCACATTTATAACACGTAATTGAGTACCGCCACCATAAAATTGAACGGAACTCCAATTTAGCTAAATTGTCCTACCAATTGCTTGCTTCTCCATAGAGATGGCAACAAGTCTAAACTTATGCACATGGGCACGGGTACATGTACAATTCTAAAACCAACAGATATCTATTCACGAGTATAAGAAAATGATATCAGCACCCATGAACCCGCAAGACCCATTTCAATAACTGATAAGTGGACCCGAAACCTCAAATATATAAGCTCTTGTTAGAATTTTATTTCTTCTCTCCTACTAAATTCCCACTCGCCATCAGGGGGAAGCCAGCCTCCTCCCTTCCACCTCTCGGTCACCCATCCAGTCCCCCCCTCCCCCTTTCCTCTGTTCGCGCCACTTAGGGGGTCGTTCACCCCTCTCCTCCCTCCACGCTGCGAGGATACTGTTCAACTCCTCCCTCCTCCCATCTCCCTCTTTGGCCGCCCACCTGGTAGACCAAGCGCCCCCTCCCTCTCGTTTCGGCTCTAGCTCGCCACCCTCAGGCCAGCTGCCCTTGGATCCATCACCTCCTCCATAATAGAGCCACCGCGGGGTCCTCACCGCCTTTGGATTGGCCGCCGCCATGGGGTCCCTGGGCTGAACGCCGTTGTGGGAGTTCTCCTGGAGGTATGGAGCGGCCACCTCCGCTACACGGGTTCTGCTCGCTGCCCCTGTACCAGCTGCCTGTCCGGATCTATTCGCCGACACCATGAAACCATGTCCATGGGCAATTATTTACTTGCTTTTGCTTTTAAGATATTCTTGTTTAGTTGGTTTCTAAAGTTTGCAGATATACAGATGTGCCCGTGGGCATGTGATATCCGTAGGTAGTGGATACAAGCATGGTTTTTCTGCCAGTGGTGGGTGGCAGGTTTTCTGCCAGTGGTGGGTGGCGGGTGGCAGGTGGCGGGTGCTGGTGCTGCGTGGGCGTAAGTTTTAACTTGCATGTATGAATATTTGAAGGATATATTCACGCTAATTGTACCCGCTGGTAATGGGATGAAGACTAGCCTTTTGCAGTTCTGCTTGCTCCACAGTCCGCACAGGCCGCCCACAGAGCCTTGCCCACATCTTGCCTCTCACCAGCAGCTGCCGGGGCGGGCTGCTACATCACACCACCGCGGGGTGGAAGGGGGAGGGGGTTATTAGGAGTCACACGTGTAACTAGCAATCAAGGTGTCACACAGTTATATTTTCTAAAACCGTATACCCAAATTAAAATCCGAACGCACCACTATGTCCCTTGCGTTGAAATCTCCAAAACAAGATCACACTTTGATGACTTTTTGTGTGAATTTTTTTTGAAGCTGGAATAATTATTCCTGCAATATAAAAAATATTCCACCTTATATGATGGTTTGACTATCAGTAACACGTGTATTCCTAATATTTCCGGTCGTCGGTGGCTGTTGGGTGCACACCGCTCCATTCACAGAAGGGGAGGTGGGGCATTCCATGGTGCACACCACTCCATTCCCAGAAAGGAAGGTGGGCCATTCCAAGGAAGATGTTTGGCCCATTCGAAGAAAGAATATTGGGTTGGTCATTGGGCTGTTTGGCCCATTCCAAGAATAGAAGGTGGGTTGCACGTTGCAATACACAAATTCCTATTTTTTTTTGAATATGGATAACATACTATATATACACACACACACTACATATACTTAATATTTTTTGCAAAAATAATAGCTATTCAACTGAATAGCATCGACCTCAAAGGGTAAAGTATTATCAGGATGTCCCAATACCATTTTTATATTAGTGGGAGAGATGCTTTTACAGTTTCTAAAAAATCTCATCTCATTACAACTAATATATTAAGAGATGAGAAACTCTCCCTTTATTTTAGGGAGTTAGGGTAAAATATTGGAACAAACTAATAATTATTGGAGAAATTGAGGGGAACTGGTGAAGCATATCTTTTTCCAATATTGGTAGTTTATTGGGGGAGAAAGACCACCGGGGATTCTCTGAACACTACACTTACAGATGGATGTGTCCACATTAAAAGGTTTCTCTGGTACATGCTTCATAAGAACGACGTGTCGGTGAACATCAACCTCACGAGTCGTCGTTAATTTCACGCCCGATTTTGAAGGAATAAACCGAGCAATAAATTATATGTGCAACATGATCAAAATTACACACATACGACGACAATAGTGAATAACAGTACTAATACCATAAAGTACCAAGTCATTTATTACAAACCAAGCCAAAAGTCATAACATAAATAAATAAGCGTTTTTCTCATTTATTCTAGCAGTGGATCATCCAACTCCACAGATAGCTGACTAGGGGAATGTACGCCAAGAAGTTCTGGATGTCCTCTGGGAAGTCCTCAAACTGATCTTGTTCTGAGCAGTGTTGATATAGCAAGTGTGAGCACATGACGTACTCAGCAAGTATATTGGAAAATAAATGACATGAAAGGCTTAATAAGAAATAAAGCTAGCTGAATAAGCAGTAAGCATTTTAATAACAGTTGAATAAATAAGATTACTACAAAGGTGACTCCAATCCCACATTTATGAAAAGAATTTGATAACTAAAGTAGTAAATAAACCTTGGAACAATTGAACAACTGAACTAAGCAATTATTTCAATTAAGTAGACATGTGAGGGTCCAAGCCGCTCTTGACCGTGAGCACGACTGGTATACCAGTTTTCACTCTGCAAAGGTTGCACATTTTACCCACAAGTCGCGTAAAAGTTCAAAAAAGCTCAAAACCCAACCATGCTGTGCTACCCAGCCACGATACCATACTTACCTAGGTGTGATTGCATAAGGACGCTACGATGCCTTTACAAAGACTCTCCAACCAGTAGTAGCCCGATGAGAATTCAGCAGCTGGGCGAGTGCACCCTCCCCCAAAGCGAGCGTACCTCGTAAGCATACCAAACCCCTTTGGCAGGCCGAGTAACGCTCTTGAACCCAGGCCCTCCCCTTGCACCTTTTGGTAAACTACTAACAAGCTAGAGAAATCTAATTAATCAGCCAAGACCTGAGTCATGTAGGTCTTGTGGTTGCGCTGTTTTCCCATGTGGTTCTCCATGGTTGCTTTTAATTCTCATTATCAAAGTATCATAAAGTTTCATCAAAGAGTGTAAACCATGTATCAAGTCTAAAGTGTTCATTAACCACCCATAACTATTGTTCAACGGCTAAGCAAACTACCCAAAAGCTTTTATAAAGGAAAATCCGGCTAATCAAGGACATGGATATCAATAGGGAAAAATAGGTCCTCACTCAGTTTAATGTATGCAGCATAAAGTAAATGTGAATAGGATGAAATATGATCAAGGAATATACTTGCTTTCCTCGTTCACTTGCTTCTGCTCGGAGTCTTCAAAATCCTGATCTTGAAGATTCTCGAATGGCTCTTCGTCTAATCATCACGAACACGCCAAGCAACACGAACACATACAAGCAAACAATAGAAATAAATTAAAATAGTACACCAATAACTGAAAAATAGAGGTAAAAGACTTAAAAACAGGTTCTACACGTTACAACGATCAAGACGGTACCAAGACGCTTAAAACAGACTTAAAACACTAAAGATACGCTAAAAACGGTCTTGCAGGGGTTTATATGTGAGAAAAACTACTAAAAAGGGCTAAATAGAAAGAAACTAGGGACTAAATTGTAATTTTGTATAAAAACCTAAGGGCTAATGTATAAAACATTGAATTAGGATGGCGGGTTCTATTTTAGAAAAGCTCAGGGGGTTTTCTGCAAGAAATAGGACTAAAACAGAATTAGTTTTGAATAAGAAAGGATGGCGGTTTGACTTAGGAAAAAGGTAGCGACTTTTATGCAAAAGTGCCAAGGTTGACCGGAGGGAACTCTGTTAGCTCGGGTTAGATCTATTCTGGGCCATGCAATGAAGATCGGGTGGCCGAGAACAAATAGGACGGCCGGATGGTGGTGGGATGCCGGCACGCGGCGGCGCCGCCATGCCCACGGCGGGGGCTCGCATGGGTAAGCTCCAAACGGCATTCCGCTGCGCCAAAAAAATTGTGCGGGAGGGCTCAGGGGCATAAGCGCGGCAAGGGAAAGCCGATGCGGGGGTTCTAGGTGGCGGTCGAGCACCAGTGGCGGCCAGCGGCGAAGCGGGGCGGCGGCGGCGCTCCGACAAGCGCGGCGGAGCATGTCCAGGTACAAAAGAACACCAAGCGAGAGCAAAAAAGAATGCGGCGTTCACCACGCAGCTCCCAGAGGCGGCGGCGCGAGCAGAGGGGCCGCGGCGGAGGAGATTGACGGCGGCGCTGTGGTGTTCGGGCGGCGGCGGCTCAGCAAGTGGGGCGTGCAGAGCTTAGGGAAAAAGCAAAAAGCGGCGTGAGAGAGGAGGGTTCCGCGGGGCCGACTCGTGGGGAGAAAAAGGACGCGGGCGGTAGCCTACTCGGCCTAGGCATGCTCGCCTACGGGCCCGGGTGCGGCAGACAGAGTCTGAGTCGGACATGGCGGTAGGAGGAAGATGACAGTGGCCCCCACCCATCAGCAGGATAAAAGAAAAAAAAGAAAAGCGCGCCGGTTGGGCTAAGGTGGGCCAGAAGTAAAGACGAGATGGAGGAAAGGGAGATAGGCCGGCGGGGACAAATCCAGAAAAAGAAGAAGCACATGCCGGCGGCCTAGATTGGGAAGGGAAAATGAAAAAGAAAAGAAAAGGATAAAAGAAAAGAAAAAGAGGGAAAAGGGTTTTTCACGCCCAAAAATTAAAATAAAATCATAGAAAATAGATAAAAACCCAAGAAATTTTTGTAAAAATTCTGGGAGCTTTATAAGCTCGAACACAACCATACAATAGTAAATTATACACCAGCATGAATGCAACAAATCAATTTAGAGTCTAAGATGACTTGTAAGTATTGCAAAATTAATTCTTTTGGATCCCGAAAATTATAGAACTAATGTGAACAGTTCTAAAAGTAAATTTTATGATGTTACAGTTAACGTTAGTGAAAAGGACATCAGATTTTTTTTCAGTGCCTATCAGGTTCCTGTACCCAGAATACTTACCTTCCTTGGAGGCTTGGACCACTATTAGACTAGCCATAGCGGTGGCTTCCATCGATGCTTGAACCAAGAGAGAGAGTGTTCAAGCATCGAGGCAACCGTTCTGATACCGATGTTAGAATCCAAAATGGAGAGCACCGGCGCATGTAGGTGAACCGAGGCTGGGTAAATAAATTTGTATATTCTCGCGTGAAGGAACAACAGTGGGGGCGACGGATGGGTCTGACAGTCAGTTCCATTTCTATACTTAGCATCGATGCCACCGCTGCATGCGTTTTGGATTTCACAACATCGACTGAGGTGGCATGGACCCAGATAATTTCAGCATCGGTGCCACTGTGGCTAGTCTTATTGAGTTGAAGATCTTGATTCCAAATCGATCAAGCAAAGTAATAAAAAGGACGGATTTTGTAGGAGAAACACAAGCACGAGCTAGGAAGTTGGAACCATCGATCCATGGCAGTTGCATGCAGCTCACCAGGTTTACGAGCAACAAGGTTTGCCAGACGCACCAGAGATGGGATAGGTTGCTTGACGAGATAATAAGCGACCATGAGAGGCGAAGAACCTCTGAGCATTGGCGCGATGCAGCCGTGCAGGAGGTGGTAGTGGTGGTGGTGATGATGATAAGCAAGAAGAAGAGAATGACTTCATCGATGTGATGCTCTCCGTTCAGCAGGAGTATGGTATCACACGCTAGAGATCATATCAAGCCCATCTTGATGGTGAGTGACGGACTAACTTCCAATATAACCGTGTCTTATCTCATGGCCAAGCTGCAAGCTGAGGTGAGGAAGAACACACCAATGGGACAAGAAATGGTGAAGGAAGAGAACCTTGCTAGCATGGCCTATATCTAAAAGCTGTTGTGAAGGAGACATTAAGGTTACACCCACCTACTCTGCTCCTCATACCTCACCAATCCATGGCTGACTGCAACATCGATGGCTACACAATCCCCTCTGGAATTATGGTCATCATCAACGCATGGGCTATTTCGGGAGATCCAAAGTCGTGGGAGAAGGCGGCGGAGTTTATGCCTGAGGGTTCATGGATGGTGGTAGCTCTGCGGACATTGACTTCAAAGGGAAAGACTTTCAGTTTACACAATTCGGGGCTGGCCGAAGGATGTGCCCAGGCACCAACTTTGGGTTGGCTATCATGCTGGCGAACCTCATGTATTGTTTTGACTGGATGTTGCCGGAGGGCATGGAGTAGGAGGATATTGATATGACAGAGGTGTTTGGATTGATAGTCCATGATAAGGAGAAGCTCATCCTTGTTCCCAAAACACATGATACTTTTTCTCACCCCGTTCATACCTGAGCCATGATCAAATCAAGGCGTAAACAGTAAAGATTTGCAAATTTTAATGTACCGCTTGTAAGCATCCGTGCATCTCTCTCCCCCTCTCCCTCTCTCTCCCTCTCTCTCATTGTGTTAGAGAGAAAGGATGTTGTATAAGTTCTAACTATGCAGTAATACTATATTTCATAAAGAAGTTACAAAATCCTATATGATGCTGCTTTTCTTGTGAAATTACGTTAAGAGCTAGAGGAAGAAATAAGACAACCATAGAAAAATGTAGTCGCAAATGTTTCTTATTGTTTCCTTAATTTCTGACTGTGTACATCTTGCGAGCTTTCTCTTCATCATTTTGTGCATCAAGGTGGAGAGGACACTCTTACCTTCACAGGCAGCATGCCACCACAAAACTAACTACCCCCTAAGTGGGATTAATCTTGTGTTGCCTAAAGGCCATTTAGGCACAGGTGTGGCATTAAAGGTACGTACAAGTGTGAACCAAAGGGCTACATTGCAACGCTCTCGCCTTTGGCACTTATCAAACGCTATATTCATGCTATCAATTCTATCTCTGAAAACCCCAGTGGGAAAACAGTATGAAAAGAAAAGATTGCATAGCTCATGTACCTTAACTAATCACAACACTCTACTTTGGTGAAGAAAGATGTTATTTTTTAAATAAAGGTGAAGATGCAAAAGAAAGTGCTACTTGAGAAGATCTTTGGTGTTACATTAAGACTTCAATGCTCCGGAGGGGGAGGGTTGATAGGACAAAAGCAGGGGGCGCTAGTCCACCAAAACCAATGCATCCGGTTTTGTAAACCAGATCAACTTGTTTTTCTAGGAAATTTAGGAAAAATGATGCAAAACCTCCATTTGAAAGAACATGGTGGCTCCTTTTCTTCTTTCTACAAAATGAGAAGTTTGGGCTAGGCTCGCTAAGCATAATTTTACAATGATACAACTAGCCTGTTTCGGATAGAGTTGATAACATGAGTATAATTTTACATAGACTACAATTGTAAACGAATCTTGTGCATTAGTCGCTAATCATGGGCCTAAATATTTTCATTAGCTTTAATCATGCACGCATTAGTACATATTAAATTTCATGTCATGACATGCATTCAAATTAATTGTGTGTATGCGATTCTTGCTAATGACATGGTTAACTCAATCTTTAGGATTCTATATTTATTAGTGTTTTATGTTGGAATTTTGACCATGTTTGAGACATGTTAATAAATTATTTTGCCTAAACACTTAAATTTTGCCCAATATAAAACTCGAAGTCCAATGTTACTACGTACTTCATTGTGGTGTGTTTTTTTCAGTGAAAATTTTGTCTAGTGATTCAAAACTGCAGTCAAAATCTAGTCAAACCCTTGTTTTGCTGAGTTTGAATTTTGAACCTGGGCTAAAATCCAGACCTCAAATAAAATTTTGTTCAACACAAATCTTGTAGATCGCTTATTCCTCTACAACTTTTGTTGTGGCCGATTTTTAAGTTTCAACTTGAAATTTCAAGTGTCCGCCAGTCAAACACTGTTTAACCCTGGCGTCACCCTTTCTTCCACCTCCCTCGGTCCACCAAGCAAATCACAATTGCCACGTGCTCTCCAGTGTATGGCCATGGCACCGCACCGCCAATCCCCGGCTGGCCATGACATGTTTTGCCCCTCCACTGGAACCTTATCCTCTCCCTAGCGCCCCCTCACATTTCTTCACTGCTAAGCCTCTTCTTCCTCAGGCTGAGCTGAGCAGCACCTTCAACGCTCCGATTCCTCGTGCCCTAAGCCTCCTCATCACACCTCCACCTTCCCCGGCACTCACCCGACCAATTCCGGCCATTGCCTGGCTGGATTTGACACTTTGGATGCCATTGGAGCTCCGCCTGAAGCTCAAGCTGCCCATCGACGGCCCTCCTCCAACCCTCCGCCTCACCCTCCGACCTGCAAAGTGTATTCATGGTGAGCCCATCAACCCGTCTAGCCTGTTTCCCTGCTATTTTCCGCACCTCTAGCACTGGAACATGACCACACCGCCATAGCCAAGCCGCCGCCGCTGCCACTCGCTCATCGCAAGTTGTGCCCATGCAGCCCCGTGCCATGCCGCTACTCATCGTGGCAGAGCCCAGTCGTGCTGCCTCGCGACCGCCGCTGGCTGGCCTCACCGTCGGGAATAGCCCCATTGCTGGCTATGACTCGGTCTTGGCTGGCCAGGCCACATCTAACCAGTGGGGCCTGCTAGATAGAGGCTATTAGGGATTAGGTTTATTTGAAAATAGTTTATGTTGACTGAAACTTGTGAATTTTATAAAAAATCAAGAAAAAATTCTAAAAATGCAAAACACATTTTGTTACCTCGGATAGATCAAGATATATAGAGGAAAAATATTCTTGCTTGTGTAATGTCCTTTTTGCCAGTGCTAGAATTTAATTTCTACTTAAGCTTGTTTAATTAATTTCTGCAGATTTGTTAGTCCAAAAATCATGTGCAGTAGCATTACTTTTGGCATGCATAGTTCGCTGTAAAAATTTCGTGGCCTGAAGCTATGTTTATGTTTGTAGATCATTTATTGTTCTGTTTGTCTTGCTAAGGCTAAAATAAATAGATTCTATTGTTAATAATTGTTGGGAAATATTTGTTACATGCTTTATCAGTAGCTTATCATGCTGGTATATTTATGTTACCAGATTATGGCAGCATGTCAAGTTTTTTGTGTTTGTTTAATTCTAGCTTTTCCTTTTTGTGGTTGCTAAATAATTCTTTTCTACACGTGTAATTTCAGCAACTTGTTTTGTTCAGTTGTAAATCATGTTAACTCATTTAGAATCAAAATGTGGTTTGATTTTATATAACTTGATTCTATTTGCTTGTTAGTTAAATAGAATCTCTAGTTGCTCTTTCTTGCTTTATGTATATGCTTATCATTTCTAAATAAGTTAATTAATGTTTAATTGAAGGAAACACTTTAGGATAAACCGAGTTTGAAAACTGAACTCACAAATCACAGTTCTAAAGCTTGCCTTGCATCATTTTCATTCATATAGATGCAGGAAATGACGTAGTCTACGAGGATGAGCCAATCTAGGAGCTGCAAGCAGGAAAGCAACAAGAAGGAGAAATTGATCAAACTCCAGAACAGGTTGCTAACCCTGCTGAGTTGCAAGGCAAGCCCTGGAGCATAATCCCTAACTTGGAAACTATGCAATATCTTATTTATTAAAATACTATGCATCTATAAGTTTGTAGGTGTTGTGTGGAAACTTAGTATGCACGATTTCTCCCAAGATACCTATGAGTCCTTACTAGTATGCATAGGCCGTTAGAAATGCTTTGATAATTAGAAACTCGGAAGAAGTGGTCGAGTGATTTCTTATCACACGTGAGATATATGATCTTGTTGTCTATGGAAAAAGTACCTAGTAACTTTCACTTGACAAAAAATTGCAGAGAGGTTTAGGAGTTTATTGTTGGTCAAGTTCATGTAATCTTTTTGAGATGGTGTAAGGATCACCGGGGTGTCCGACCCTAGAGGGGGAGGGGGTGAATAGGGTCGCTAAATCACTTTCTAACCTAGGGCTCAAACTACTTGTATAAGATAAACCTAACACGTCCTACACATGCTAGTTATGACTAAGGTTTATCTATACTACTCTCTACTTACCCCAAAAGACTTGCAACCTATAGCCAATCCTAATCAAACTAACTAGGAAAGTAAAGGCACGCAAGATAGAGTAAATGCGGAAATGTAATATGGTAAGTAAAGAGGTAAGGGAGAGAATATGCAAACTCCCGTGAAGACACCAAGACACACGATTTAACGTGGTTCGGTTAGGACACCAAGTCCCTCCCTACGTGGACGGCCACTTGTCCAACAAGAACAAGTGTGATGCCGAGTCTCTTCGCTTGATCACCGTCTTGCGTTTGCCACCAAGGCTTTCGGCAAGCAAAGGCTAAGTGGCGCCAAGTCACCAAGACAAGGCCACCGCCACCATCTCTCTCAAAGCGTCACCAACGGCACCGTCTTCACTATCGGAGCTTCTCACCAAGAGGGGTCTCCTTCCCCGCACAAAGTGTTGTTGCCGCTCCACACCAAGTCGAAGGGTCACACGACGATTACAATGATTGCTTGCCGCAGCAAGACTTCTCTCAAGGGAGCTCTCGCAAGAACTAATCCCTATTACAAGCACTAAGCCTACTCTCGCAAGAGTGCTTAAGCTTATATGATGTACAATGAAGCGCTATGGTGGTTGGAGGTGTTCTTCAAGTGTAGTGGACTTCTCTATCTCTTCAGCAACTCCAGCACACACCAAATGAGGCGTGGGGGGTGGGATATATATAGCCCAACCCTCCAAAACTAGCCGTTAAGAAAAGCTGACAGATTTCCTTAGCACCGGTTAATCCGACGCTCAGGAAAATCGTCATCGCCGGTTTAACCGGTGATTGCATTTTCCCAGCAACTAGCCATTACTGCTCCAACGGCTACTTGATCAATTGCACCGACGCTCTTGAATTCATCGTCGGTTTAACCGGTGTATGTAAGCTCAGAAAACCCCCAAAAATGGAGTCTCTGGACAACTGCACCGACGCTTGTCTTCAGGCATCGTTGGTTCAACCGACGCTAAACCCTAGCCTCAGCTTCTGGGTCCATTGCATCGACGCCATCATTTTTCCCATTGTCGGTTCATCCGGTGCACTCTGCTGTCTGAGTCTTCTCTGAACTCATTGCACCGGTGTATGTAATTTGCCTCACGTCGGTTTAACCGGTGAGTGCAAATTACCTCTGTCTTGGTCCTTTTGACCTGATTTCTTCGGGGTTTTGTATCTTTTCATCCCTTGGACCTATAAGCCTGATAATGATCATCTTAACACATATATTAGTCCAAGTGTTGTGTGTGTCATCAATCGCCAAAACATTATATTGAAATATGGCATGAGAGGCCATTTTCGCTACAGATGGCCCTGTCGGTGTTTACCGCCAAGCCTGCTCAGGGATACCCTTAGCAGTAAGATTTGTAGGTAGGGATCGGCTGCTCTATAACTCGATGGTACAAGGAACACAAAGATTTAGACAGGTTCGGGCCGTGAGTTTACGTAATACCCTATGTCCTGTGTGTTTGTATTGCCTTAGGTGTTGATGATTGTTTGGAGGGGGTCCCTGCCTGCCCTTATATATCCGGGGGACAGGGTTACATGGAAAGTCCTAGCCGAGTACAGTTGGAGTCCTACTACAACACAATCGGGTAGTTCCTTTTGTACTGCGGCTAGTTCTATGCCTATTCGAGTAGTTACAAGAGAGGTAAGGTACATCCATGTGCTATCCCTTACTCTAGAACATTCTATGCCTATAAACAGTCCCGCTGCCCTAGGTCTGACAAGCCCCCGAGCTCTTCGTAGCTGAGTTCTGCAGGCGTCGAGTACTTGGCCGGGTGTCTTCAAGTACTTCAAGTAGTTAGAACGTCCTTCTATTTGCTTCTAGTCCTTCCTTCAGATACATCGAGTAGTCCTTCAAGTACTTCTGGTTGCTCCGAGGCTGTGAGGTGCTCAATCCCCGAAATCTTGTTCATATATGGTGCGCGAAGTACTCGCGCTCCATATGGAGTAGCCCCCGAGCCTTAGGTTGAATCGTAGAATCAGGCTGATGGTCACTTCAGTCTTTTTCTTTCTTTATTTTCCAAAAAAATTGAAAAGTAAATCTCTGATGCATATATCCCGCGGCCCCCGAGCCTTAAATCAAAATCCCTTTAGCTGCGAGTAGCCCCCGAGCATAGATTTGGAATTAAGGATTTAAGACGTGGCATTAGATTTTACCCTTCAAATTATTTGCAGGATTCATCAGATTCGGTATCCGAAAAGACCTCATTTTCGGGTAAAATCCCAAAAAAAATGATACAATTGGATACACCACACTGATTGCACCCGAAATAACTTCAGAAATAAAACCCGGGATGTACGGCTCTTTATTCAGTGCTCACGTGGGACGTTACTGTTTGGAGAATTTTTGTGTCTTTGACTGCACCCGTGAATGACTCCATGAATACTGCCATGAATGCATCCGTGAATGCGTGCACTGTAGAGTCACGGGTTCTCCTTTAGTAAGCCCCCTTGTGGCTATAAAAGGCAGGGGAGAGGCCTTTACCAGAAGCACCAAAGTGTAGCAGCCATGGCTTATCCTTGGTGTTCTTGCTCTCGCCCGCCTGAAGTTTGTGTCGTCCTTTCCAGCAAGAGATGCTAGAAGAGAACTTGCGAGTGACAAGAGAAGTCCCTGCTACCTCATCCTGCATCCCAAGTGCTCTAATCGGATCCATTCAGGACATCATGTCCTTGCATATTCCAATGAGGCAGGGTTTCAGAGGATGAGTGACACCACATTGTGTCCTATTCTTGGGGTGGCCTGTTTCTAGGTGCCCAAGAACTACATCTCTGGTGGGGAGACTTAATCTTATCACAATGTATTCTGGGAGAAGGAGAAATTTCTCCACAAGATGCTACAAGAGGACTTGCAAGGTGATTACTGTAATCTACCTCCAAACTCTTGAAACTTTCCTCCTAGAGTACGAGTATCATTATTCCCTTAGTGGGAGTAATAAGTTTGTACTTTGTCATGGCGTCGGGCCGATCTAGTCTGTAGCAGGCGTCGACTAGAAGCTCCAAGAGATCCAGGCGATGGGCATGCAGGTCCGAGTCATTGTAAAGTTTAGTTAGAAAAAAGTACTCGAGTTGTAATATCGAGTAGTTGTACTGTATCGAGTACTTTCCCTTGCTTTGGAATGTAATCCCAGTAGCGGAAAGAAGAGTCGAGTAGTTGACTAGCGATGTGAGTGTTTTCTTTTTCCAGAATGTAATCTTAGAAAAAAGAAATGTCTCATAAAATCCCATTTTTTCCGCAATTTGCAACAGACTGTTGGCCTATTGGGTGTTTTTACTGTGCTGCCACCACCATTATAAAATGAAACGGTAACTAGGTTTAAACCCACCGGCCGCCATTCACTTTTACTACTTTAGATCTGTTCTTGCCCTCAAGCCCCCAGATCTAAAGTTCTTGCTTCCCTTTGCTCCCTATTTGCACCCTAGGGTTTCCACCAGTGTATGTGCGTGAAGCGATCCGTAGATTTCCGAATGGCCCCCAAGAAAGCGAGCAAGGGGAAGGGTATGGCTGTAGAGCCAACCCAGGAAGAAGGCTGGAACATGAGTAGGTGCTCCCAATCTGAAACCTTAGTTTCAGATGGTCTTTTGGTTCCCAGATCTGTTATCCAATGGCGTCCTGCCTTGGGTGAGGATCATCCGTATGAAAATACGGGGGAAATTGTTGCTTTCACACCTTATTTGGAACGGGGATTGGGGTTTCCTTGTTCGTCTTTCTTTTCTGGACTCCTGCGCTACTACAGGATCCAGCTCCATCATTTAACCCCGAATTCCTTTGTTCATATTTCGATCTTCGTGCATTTGTGCGAAGCTTTTCTGGGCATCGAGCCCCATTTTGAGCTCTTCCGATTCCTTTTCTGCTTGAAACCGCAGCCCGACTCCTTCGTTTTAGATGTAGTAGGAGGTGCGGGTCTTCAACTTAGGCAAAGGAAGGATAGAGAGTATATCTCTTATAGTCTTAGCAATAAAGTAATCGAGTGACAGCTTCCCCCCAATTACTCCAGGCCCTCCTATCCAATGGCCTGAGTGGAATAAAAAACCAGTCGATGAGAGTCAGATCCCTGAACTGCTCGAGCGAATTGCCATTCTGAGGCAAAATATATTGACTAGAGAAGCAGTCATATTCGACTGGATGAAGCGAAGAATCCAGCCGTTACAAGCTCGAGAAACGCTTGGCTTCCAGTATCAGGGAACAGCTGACTCATCATGATACTCGAAGGAAGAGATCTCGGATGATGAAGTGTTTAGTCGAGTACAACGACTGCTAAAGGTTGTAAAGAAAATCCCAGTTGTTCCTGATACTTTTTCTGCTGCCAGTCCTCCGAAGCAGGTACTTGATAAGAGTAGTCGATACGTAGTGATCGAGTCCTTTACCTTAGTGTCAATCTGATAGGATTTGCTTTCTGTAGGAGGACGTGGTGCACTTTAAGAGTAGTCCTTCACCACCAGGCATCTATTCGCCCTTTTATTCTTCCAGACTTTTCGATCTGTTAACCAAGTCTTAGTATGGCTATATGAGATTTCATTATGAATAATACTGATGTCTAGCCTTGGTTGTGCAGATGAGGAAGCGGCTGGAGAAAGGAGTGATAGGGAGCTCAGCCCTGACACCCATACCGAGCATCCAAAAGGCACTCGGTCGGTGGCGAGGAAGCGTCGTGGCTCCTCCCAAAGTACTAGCGATAGGTTGGTGGCTAGTAATTTTGCAATCGAGTACTTTTCATTGTCGATTTGCAAGTTTTGATTTGTTCTTTGCTTTTTTCCAGTCCGGCGGCTAAAGCGCCACGGATATCAGCATCTGGAGATGATACTGTGGTGGGACAAACTGTCCCTTCCACCACAGTGGACCCGCCAAAGGGGATCAGGACTACTTTTTCGGTGAGTAGTTCTGATGTAGATAAAGCCGTTGATGCGGGAAAACAGGCCATAATTGTGAAGCCTGCCCGCAAGTTTGGCGTCAAGGGGCTTGCCTTTAACAGGGCTCCTACGTAAGTTTTCTTGAAACTTGTAGTTGTAGGATTTTGCCTTTGTATCGAGTAGTTAACTCATCTTTTTCAGTGATACTATCTTGGGGAAAGATGCTGAGGACGACTCAGCCCCCAAATCGCAATGGAGAAGCCTCCAAGTACTCCTGACATGAGTGTCCGTGAGACTGAAGACATGGTGAATTCCATGCTTCTGGATTCTCCATTACATGATACCGAGAGGAGCGATGAAAAGCTCTCGTTAGATGGTGGAAGCGACAAGCTTCCAGGAGAAGATGGCGTGAAGCTTCCTGAAGGAGGCAGCGAAAAGCAACCCGAGGAGGCCCCTGCTGGTAAACTTGTACCACTTTGTACTTTGAACAAGTACGTTCCTTTGCTCTTAATTTGATTAAGTAGCTATTTTTCCTATAGATTCCTAGATTATAGGGAATACTGTAGGGATGGTTCAGGATGTGCAGGAGAAGGCCATCTCTGAGGTGCAGGCGAGTACTTCCCAGGTCTCATCGGGAAGTGAATTGCCGCGAGAAAAGGTGGAGCTTGCTTTCAAGCTACTGGAGGTAAGTAGTCGAATATGTCGAGTACTTAAGTATAGATCAAGTAGTGTACTGATCTTCTTGTTTTTGCAGGAAGCACTGGGGCGGGAGAGTGGCCAAGGCCAGGACGATACAAAGCTGAATGCCTTGAAAGAGAGGTGAAGACGCTTTCGTCCGAGAAGGCTGCTCTCCAGGGGAAGCTTAAGAAGCTCTCCCAATCCAAGAAAGGTTAGTCTTAGCATACATGATGCAGTCGACTAGTTAATCTGCCTGGTGTTTATAAGATTTCATTTCAATCGAGTACACAGCTTGTGCAAAATCCTTAAAGATTCAGGAAAGCTTGGTACTGGATCTAAAGATTCTTATGTACCAAAACGCAAATGAGATTGAAAAGCTCAAAAAGATCAAGAAGGATTCTGACCAAGACATGGCGGGAGCCCTGAAGCAGCTGAAAGAACTGTCAGAGTCTCGGGACTCGATGCAGTGAGAACTTGTCGCGCTGCGGGAGATCAGGGATGCTGCCCAGGAAGTAGCCGAGGCTATGGAGATCCAGGAAGGGAACGAAGGTGAACCGCTCTCGCTTGCGGGGAAACTTCGTAAAGTACCCGAGGCCTTTGAGAGGTATGTCTCCACAACCACCCGTCAGTACATGAGTCATGTACTCAGGTTGGTGAAATCTTATTTGCCAACCACTCGTCTGGACGCGCTTGCGAAGGGTGCCAGGGCTGATTGTACTGAAGAACAATTCCGTCAATATGTGGAGGAAACTACTGTGGTGGCCAACCAGATCGTGGAATCCCTGAGCAAGCCTGAGTCTCCTTGAACTTTGAGTGTAATTGAGTTGGCGTGTGAGCCAGAAGTACTTTTGGACAAATATCGGATATTTGTGTAATGTTTAAGTACTTGTTCTGTGTTAGGATTGTGGAATCCTTTGATGTGTCGAGTAGTTGTACTCGAATTTCCTGAGTGTTGGCAGCATCGGGCCTACTCAGTTATAATAGTAGATACAAGGGATTGTATCCGTAGGTGCCTTAGAAGGCAAAGTATTCTCGAATAGGATCGAGTTTGTATGGTTCTGAATCAGAACTCTAATGCTGACCGGTTAGGTTTGAATCCCGCAGGATTAACCAAGTGGGAAAAGCACTAGAAGTGTGACAAAAGCCGTAGCTTAAAGCAGATTTCCCTTTCAAAGGGAATGCTTAGTTAGAGAAGAGCCCATGTGGCCTTTGTTGTCCAACCGGGGAAAAACTCTTTTAGAGAGTTAGGAGTTTATAATGTTTCTTGATAGATAGGAGGACAGGAGGCTCTCGACAACTACTCAATATACTAAGGGAGAACATAACTCTTTTTGTATCTCGAGCAAGTGAGTAGAACCCGACAAGTACTCGAGGCAAAAAGATTCCGTAGTCGACGCTCCCATGGTAGTCTGAGCAAGCAGGAAACTCGTGTCAACCTATTTTAGTGTATCAAGAATTTGTTCGTACTCCTTGAGAGATTTTCACAGTTGACCAGTTAGGATAGACCTTGCTTGGTCACCCAGATAGTATACAACTTATTATGAAAATATCCCGGACTACTCGATCTTATCGAGTAGTGTGTCCTGTACATGGACTGGATTGATTTCTAAAATAAGACTTTTTAGGATTGAACTTCGTCGAGTTAACCAAGACGTAAATATTTTTGAAATATCCAAAACTTATTCGAGCAGTGCGAGTAAGGTGTCGTACCCGAGGACTGTAGTGGTTCTTAGGGCAAGTCTGTTAGGTACGAACTCCGTCGAGTTGCCCAAGACGAAAATGCCAAAAGAATATCCAAAACTTACTCGAGCGAGGCGAGTAAGGTGTCCTTAACCAAGGACTGGAGTAATCCTTACGACAGAACTGTTAGGTATGAACCCTGTCGAGTTATCCAAGATGTAAATGTCGAAAAGATATCCAAAACTTACTCGAGTGAGGCGAGTAAGGTGTCCTAAAACACGGACCGGAGCAATCCTTAAGACAGAACTGTTAGGTACGAACCCCGTCGGGTTGCCCAAGACATAAATGCCGAAAGGATATCCAAAACATACTCGAGCGAGGCGAGTAAGGTGTCCTTTAACCAAGGACTGGAGTAACTCTTCGGACAGAACTGTTAGATACGAACCCCGTCGGGTTGCCCAAGACGTAAATGTCGGAAGGGTATCCAAAACTTACTCGAGCGAGGCGAGTAAGGTGTCCTTTAACCAAGGACTGGAGTAACTCTTCGGACAGAACTGTTAGGTACGAACCCCGTCGGGTTGCCCAAGACGTAAATGTCGGAAGGGTATCCAAAACTTACTCGAGCGAGGCGAGTAAGGTGTCCTTTAACCAAGGACTGGAGTAACTCTTCGGATAGAACTGTTAGGTACGAACCCCGTCGGGTTGCCCAAAACGTAAATGTCGGAAGGGTATCCAAAACTTACTCGAGCGAGGTGAGTAAGGTGTCCTTTAACCAAGGACTGGAGTAACTCTTCGGACAGAACTGTTAGGTACGAACCCCGTCGGGTTGCCCAAGACATAAATGTCGGAAGAGTATCCAAGACCTACTCGAGCCAGCGAGTAGGGTGTCCAAAATATGGACTAGAGTAACTCTTAGGACAAGTCTGTTAGGTATGAACCCCGTCGGGTTGCCCAAGACGAAGGTGTCGTAAGAATACTCGGAGTAAACCGTAAAATCTACTCGATTGCTGCTCTGATGCAGCTTTCAGGGTAGTGTTTGTGATGGGGTACTTGTCATATGAGTGAGAGCCAAGTAGTCAATTTGCAAAGGAAATCAACTTTTATTTCGGATTTGTCGAAATTACAGCGATTGTAAAATGACAGACTCTGACTCTTAATGTGGCGGAACCACCCAAAACTACTGGGCCCGGGTGCACTGATCTTCGTTGCTAAGCAACTCTGACCCAATTTGGCACTCACCGGTAGTTCCTCGAGTGAAGCCTCGATAAAAGCCACGCTATTCCAGGATCAGCAGACAACACTCACACGAAGGTGAGCCCAGAGATTACAACACAAACCATTTCATACATCTCAGAGTGATTGCAGCGGAAAGAAAATTTATTACAAACCATGTTCAGAGTAGCACAGTACTACGGAGTTCCAACTACTCAATTATTTAAGTCTCAAGTTCGGCGGAAGTATCAAAAGATAACTAACGAAATAACGTGACGCATCGGTAAAGCCCGCACGAATGCGTCACTCAGCGGGAGGGCGATTAGCACTAGCTGAAGGGCCATCCCACTCAACCGACCAACCCGGAGGCAGAGAACAAGGCCAAGTAAGACTCGCAAACAGATCTTCAAAGTTAGTACCTGAAAAACAGTGCCACAAGCAAGGCTGAGTATACTAATACTCAGCAAGACTGACCCGTCTCCGGATATAACATAGTCCGATAACTAGACATGCAAGGCTTTTTGGTTGGTAGGGTTTGTTTGCCAAAAAAAATGCCGCTAAGTGTTGATCCTTACTTTCAGGTTTTACTTAGCCAGATTCTGGTGGAATTAACCATTCTAAATTTGCAACTAACTCTACTCAAACATGGTAGAGCAACCATTTAATCAACCAGCCGTATTATCATCATCCTGTTCCACTTGTTACTCTATGTGACCGAAATCATTAAGCAATCTCATGCCGTGAGAGGCGGACGATTCCGAATCGAATTTCAACCTGGCCAGGGGAACCTAGACCACACGCATGGGGATTGACTTCGCTCCCGCCCACGCTACTTTTCCCCTTTCTTTCCAGTCCGTGGATCCGGGTCACCCTCCCCGACTACAGAGTCCGACCACTCTGCACCCGTACGTCGCGACAAAAACATAAACCCTACTTCTACCAAGAGGGTGAATGGTCGTTCCACTCGCCGGTCCAATCAGGTACTTAAGCTTACCGATTACCATATTTCTCGGTATGTGGCTAGTACTTTCAAACGCTTAACGAAATGAGCCACACACCACGACCTTAGCCATTTTTGACTATACCAGCGGGGTATCACCACTACACAACCCCGCCCGTTGTCCTTACATTTCAACAGGAATTAAAGTCAGTACAATTCCTATTTGCTCGCGAGAGGCAGGAAACCACTCGACTTCTACCGTACCTATTTAGCATGGCAACTAGTCGATAAAAAGATCCGGTATCAACATAGGTTCCTAGGGATCATGCATTTATGGTTTTCGATCAACGCCTAGAAAACTTAAATGCAGAAAAACAAAATATTACAGTACATTAATAAATAGATAGCTGAATGATAAATCGGGAAATAGTGGGATTATGCTCCGGGGCTTGCCTTCTTGGGCACTGTCAGGCAGAAAAGCTTCTGGGGCTGGGCCCAGGTCTTGAGACAAGTTAGTACAGTTCAGATTAATCTCCTGCTCCGCACGAGAGTCCGCGGGCACCAGTTCGTAGTCTCCGTCCGCGAGATTAACCGTTTCTATATGCAATGCAAGATTATGAGTTATTCATGGATAACAATTTCTTTCCTTCACGATAAAGTTGTAGTCCACTTAAGTTATTTTAGTGCCGATTTCACATTTCATTGCATGGGCAATCGTTTATAGAGTAGTAAGCATAACTATAGTTTTTCATGAATGAGTGGGGTTTTGGGTTTTCATTTTTAATTTCAACACCTAACCTGCTTTCATTATTTCTTAACATCACAACTACTAAAGAGCTAGTGATGAACACTAAAGTAACTCAGATTCAAAATAAGTAATTATGGTATAGATTTCAACATTTAACCATAAAGCAAAAACTATAACTAATCATGCAAATGGATTACTCTAGTTACTTCATATTTTTGTACAGAATGTTCCACATGGCTTCTGATGCTACAAATTTTATGCAAGCAACTTCAAAGCATAAACTCAGTACTGAAATTTTTCCAGATTTTATACACTTATATAGCAGAGGTGATAAAAAGATTAAAAACGGCAAGCCATTAACAAAGATTAAATCTACAGAAAGTTTTACTAAAGATTTGCTTCTCAAATTTTTACCAGAGACTAGTCCTGAGTTAAACATACTCCAGAAAATTTTTCAAGATTTAACTCACTATGATAAATTAGTTATTCAGTTAATTTAACATGAGTTTGCATGAATTTCTCAAGATGCATCTGACCAGTATTGCATCTGAACTTTTTATCACAGGTAGAACATACTCTAAACAAGATCATGCCCAAAAATAAAGACCAGAAACATTGCAGATTACTCAGAACAAAAATAGTAAATCTAGCCCTAAGATGTTAAGCATGATTATTCACCAAGGCAAAACTCTGTAACTGCAGCTCAAAATTTTTAGACAGGAACAAAGAGCTAAAAAGAGACTCCAGAAATAAACATGGATTTTTCTGAGCATAAGAACTATTTATGAGGAATTAAGTTGATTAAACAAGCATAAATCATGGTATACAGCAAATGAACTCTAATAAATTTGAAATTTAGAGATTTGCAGGAATTCAGTGGCACAAGGCTGTAGTAAAATTTTCAGAGCAATTTCATGCACATATTTTCCAGAATTAAATCGAGATTGCTAACAACAGATTAGAGAATCTTGATTGTTCTAACCTGATAACTGTTTTGGTTTGGTGTCATCTTTTTACTGTGATCTTGGCATCCCATTAGTTATAACATATCCAAAAATCAAGGTCATCTGATGAGCAGAACTTCATGAACATGCACAAGGTGGTTTTCTTAATCTTTTCCCTAGATTAAAATCGGTTGAGTTTCTGCAAATGTGAATGTTACAAAATTTGTAGATTTTGTTACAAGGATTCCAGATCAGTTGAGTTTGCATTTTTCTGATTTTTCTGTGATTTGTTTCGCATTTTAGAAGTTCACTGGTATACACTGTAAATCTTGCAGAGACACCCTTGAACGAAAAAAAGAAATTACAACCGGGTCCTTCGCCGGCCTTCTCCGCCGTGGCATCTTGCCGGTGGTGTTCTGCGGTGCAGGGCTTACCGGGGCTGCCACGGGGAGGCGCGTGGGGGAGAAAGGATCGAGGAACACCTACCCTGGTCGACGTTCGAGCGATTGGAGCACAGGTTCAAGCTCGTCGGCGTTGATGGCGGGTCGGTTGTTCGGTTCGCCGGCGTTGGAGGCGAAGGAGGGCTTGGGGTAGGGGAACAAGGCGCGCACGAGCACCGCGTGAGCTCGTGGATGCTTCTGGGGTAGCTATCGGGCTCGGTCTTCCCCGGAGCTGGCCGGTCCGCGGTGAGCCCGAGCTCGCCGGCGGCGGCGCAAAAGGGGAACGGCGTCGGAAGGGGGTTTGGGCTCGATTCCGCGCGCGTGGAGCGTAACTGGGAGGTGGTGAAGCTATTGCGGTGGTCGGAGGGGGCAATGTGGGGCTGGGCTAGCCGGTCCGCGCGAGCTGGATCTCGGCGGCCATGGCGGAGCGGCGGGAGGAGGAAGAAGGGGAGAAGGGGCGCGACTGCGGGGGTTCTGTGGGTCTTTATAGGCCACAGAGCTCCTGGGTGGGGAAAGGAGTGACTGGGGGCGGTCGATTCGGCCTGGGCGAGTCGACGGCGAGCGGGCGGAGCTGCAGCGGCGCTGCGCCGGCCGGGGGTATCGTGGCGGCTCGGGAAGGGGTCTGAGACGCGTGTGCGCGCGAGGAGGTGCCAAGGGGCGGGCCAGGTGGCGTTAAACGGTTTCCCCGGGTCCATTTGGCCGTGGGCGCGCGGTGGACGAAGTCCACCGGCGGCGTACGGCGGGCGGCGGGAAAACAGAGCACCGGGAGAGAGAGAGATGGAGATGGGGGCTCTTTTGTGATTTCTGAAATTCCAGGGACCTCTCGGTAATCTAAAATTATCTCCTATTTGGAGGGCTCGAATGGAAAAGTGTTGAATACCACTTTTGCATAACTTTTCAAGATCTACAACTTTCGTGTTATGCAAATTTTCATTTGAAACTCACATTTTGAACTATTGGTGCATTTGCATATTTGCACAAAAGGACTTTAGTTTAATTCAGTTTTTGAATTGATTTTGGCTGAAGTTCAATTGAGCACATGTCAATTGAAACACCTCTCATGAGCCAACAAAAATTTTGTGCACCTTTTGAATTAAATTTTGAGTAGCTTTTCACTCCTTTTTCTTTTTCCTTTAATTTCTTTTGTATGATTTGTCTTTTATTTGATCCATTCTCTTTAAATTAATTTCTCAAATTTTTCTTTTAACTTTAACTAAGGTACATTGATTGGATTTAAAGGTGCTAACACCTGAGGTGTCACAACCTACCCCCCTTAACAAGAATCTCGTCCCGAGATTGGATGATTGAATTTGAGGTGGGGAAAAGGATATACCTGAGGTAGAGCTAAGAAAACCCGGATAGTGTCGATTAAGATAATCCTCCGTCTCCCAAGTGGCTTCTTCTTCAGTGTGATGAGACCACTGAATTTTATACATTCTTACCACCTTTCGACGAGTACCTCTCTCTTTTTGATCCAGAATTCTGAGTGGATATTCGGTATATGAGAGATCGGGCTCCACTAAAATTTCCTGTTGATCAATGATTTCCGTAGGGACTCGAACACATTTCTTGAGTTGGGATATGTGGAAAACATCATGGATGGCGGCAAGTCGTGAAGGAAGTCGCAAGCGATAAGCCACGGGTCCACATTCTTCAATGATTTCATAAGGCCCGACATAGCGAGGTGCGAGCTTACCCCTGACTCCGAAACGTTGAACGCCTCGAGTTGGGGATACTCGTAAATAGACGTGATTACCAACCATGAACTTCAAAGGATCCCTTCTTTTATCGAAATAACTCTTTTGCCGAGACTGGGCTGCTCGGAGATTTGCTTGTACTATTTTTACTTTCTCTTCAGCCTCGACCACTAATTCAGGTCCAAAGATTTGACGCTCTCCAGTCTGGGACCAACTCAAAGGGGTTCGACACCGTCGACCGTACAAGGCCTCGAAGGGTGCCATCTTCAGACTGGCCTGATAGCTGTTATTATAGGAAAACTCCGCCAAGGATAAACATTTGTCCCAGTTCTTGTCATAATGAATGACACATGCTCGAAGCATATCTTCAAGAATTTGATTAACCCTTTCGGTCTGTCCGTCAGTCTGTGGATGGTAAGCTGAGCTTCGAATTAATTTAGTTCCGAGAGCTTCTTGGAGTTGCTCCCAAAACCTTGCCACAAACTGAGGACCACGATCCGATACAATTGTTTTGGGTATACCGTGTAGGCAGATAATCCGATCCATATAGATCTCAGCATATTTCTTGGCTCTATATTCAGTATGCACTGGAATAAAATGAGCCGTCTTTGTGAGCCTATCAACAATGACCCAAATGGAATCATGGTGCTGAGAAGTATTTGGTAAGCCCACAATGAAATCCATGCTGATATCTTCCCATTTCCAGGATGGAATTGGTAGAGGTTGGAGAGTTCCAGCAACTTTCAAGTGACTAGCCTTCACTCTCTGACAGGTGTCACATTCTGCGACATATTTGGCAATCTCTCTCTTCATGCGAGTCCACCAAAAATTTTGTCTGAGATCTTGGTACATCTTGGTGCTACCCGGATGAATAGAAAATTTAGAGAGATGTGCTTCGTCTAGGATTTGTTTCCGCAGATCAGGATTCTTGGGAACGACTAGGCGATCCTCGAACCACAAAATTCCTTTATGGTCCACTCGGAAACACTTATATTTATTTTCACCTGCTACTACTTGCTGCTTGATGATACCAACACTTTTGTCGTGTAATTGTGCCATGATGACCTGGTCATAGAGTGTCGGTTCCACCGAAATATGATTCAAAGAGCCCTGAGGAATAATTTCTAATTTCAGCCTTTGCATTTCAGCACACAATGTATCATTATATGACTCCATTGCAAGGCAATTGCAGTGAACCTTGCGACTGAGCGCATCGGCTACCACATTAGCCTTGCCCGGGTGATAATGAACCTCCAGATCATAATCTTTGATTAATTCCAGCCATCTTCGTTGCCTCATATTCAGCTCACTTTGAGTGAAAATGTATTTGAGACTCTTATGGTCGGTATAGATATTGCAATGGGTGCCCATAAGATAATGTCTCCAAAGCTTGAGAGCATGAATAACGGCGGCTAGTTCCAGATCATGAGTGGGATAATTTAGCTCGTGTGGCCGAAGAGCTCGGGAAGCATAAGCTATCACCCGATTGTCTTGCATTAGAACACAACCAAGACCAGTGCCTGAAGCATCACAATAAACATCGTATGGTTTATTGTTGTCAGGTTGAGCCAAGACTGGTGCAGTGGTTAGATGTGCTCTCAATGTATGGAATGCTTCATCACACTTTGTGTTCCATTTAAACTTGACATCTTTTCTAGTAGTTCTGTCATGGGCTTAGCAATTCTAGAGAAGTCCGGAATAAATCTGCGGTAATACCCCGCCAAGCCGAGAAAACTGCGGATCTGATGAACTGAAGTAGGAGGCTTCCAGTCCATCACTTCTTGTACTTTGCTGGGATCAACTGAAATGCCTTCACTAGATATAGTGTGACCCAGAAATTTGACTGTGTCCAGCCAGAATTCACACTTGGAGAATTTTGCGTACAGCTTATGATCTCTGAGACGTTGAAGAACAATGCGCAGATGTTGCTCATGTTCTGCTTCATCTTTGGAATAGATCAGAATGTCGTCAATAAAGACCACGACAAACTTGTCAAGTTCCGGCATAAATACCGAGTTCATGAGATACATAAAATAAGCCGGAGCATTGGTGAGACCGAAAGACATAACCAAATATTCATAGAGACCATATCGGGTTGAGAAGGCGGTCTTGGGAATATCGCAAGGCCGGATTTTAATTTGATGATAACCCGAACGAAGATCAATCTTGGAGAAAATCTTTGCTCCAGCCAATTGATCAAACAGTACATCAATGCGGGGAAGTGGATATTTATTTTTGATGGTCACCGCATTGAGAGGCCGGTAGTCAACACACAACCTCAGACTGTCATCCTTCTTCTTTACGAACAATGCTGGGCAACCCCAAGGTGAAGCACTTGGGCGAATAAAACCCTTGTCCAAAAGTTCTTGTAGCTGGATTTTTAGTTCAGCTAATTCTTTAGGCGGCATTCGGTACGGCCTTTTTGAAATAGGTGCGGTACCAGGCTGAAGTTCAATGATAAATTCGATATCCCGGTCTGGCGGCATACCAGGTAAATCGTCCGGAAACACATCTGCATATTCACGGACTACCGGAATATCTTCGAGACGAGTATCTTTCATGGCATAGGCACAAGAGTTGTTGCATTGGTGATGAGGTAAATATAGAACCGATTGACCATGAGTTGGAGAATTTATTTCGACAGCTCGGGAAGTGATATCTAACACTACCCCATGTCTTTTCATCCATTCCATTCCCAAAATAACATCAATTCCTTCTAGTGGTAATAGGATTAACTCGGTTGAAATCGTTCTACTACCCAACTTAAGCGGTGCTGTTCTAACCATTTGGTTGGATGCTATTTTACCACCAGGAGTAGATATCATATAAGAGCCTTTGGTGTGGCAAAAATCTAAACCAACTTTTGCTCCAAACTTAGAACTAATGAAGCTATGAGATGCACCAGAATCGAATAAGATAACTGCGGGGTGATGGTTTATAGAGAATGTACCCGACATGATTGGTGCTCCCTCGGGAAGTTCAGCAAGATTGGTGAGTTAAAGTCGGCCCTGCCTGACTTGAATGGTTTGCCTCTTACCCTTATTCTGATCGTTCCTGCGAGAAGCCTGCCCTTGAGTTTGTCCCGCCTGGGGGCACATCTTGGCAAAGTGATCTGGACTCCCGCATCGGAAACAGCGGTTATTGTTATCAGGGCGAGCGGCTGGCTGAGTATTCGGCCTAGGGCCGTTCTGCTGCTGCTGCTGAGGTGCAAATCGAGCTTGCTGAGGAAACCCGAATCGAGTCTGCTGCTGCTGTTGAGGAGGCCTAATAATCCAACGCCCTGGCTGAGGGGCCTTCTGAGAGGATGCGGGAGGGTTATTTTGCACGATACGATACCATCGGTGCAGAGGCACTCGAGGGTCCCAGCAGGTGCCTTGCGCTTCTTTTCAGCGCGGTGTGCAGAAATCAGATCCTCCTGAGATATAGCCATATTCACCAATTCATTGAATGAGTCTGCTCGGACAAGATTTAGCCTCTCCTGTAGCTTGGTACTAAGGCCCCGACGGGAAGCGTTCACGCTTCTTAGCGTCGGTATCCGCGTGATGTCCAGCATACTGACACAATTGATGGAATACTTGGGCATACTGCACCACAGTACGAGTGCCCTGAGTCAAGGCCAAGAACTCGTTGAGCTTACGGTCAAGAAGTCCAGCTGGAATATGATGATCTCGAAAAGCCAATTTGAATTCATTCCAATTCACCACATGATCAGCCGGTAGCATCCCGTGGTAATGATCCCACCACATACGAGCTGATCCGCGAAGCTGCTGCGCGGCATAGCGAGTCTTGTTCGCTTCGGAACAAGGAGTAGTCAATAGAGAAAACTTGGACCTCGATCGTGCGAATCCAAGCGTCAGCGTCCAGAGGCTCATCCGCTTTATTGAACAGCGGAGGCTGAGTACTGAGGAAATCTTGGTAGCTCGCCTCTTGTGCGTGATGAGCATGATGCCCACCCCGCGGTTGCTGCTGAGCTTGAACCAGCTGCCGCAGAATTTCCGTCTGGGCGGCAAGAACCTCAAGCAATACCCAACTGGTGGAGGAAGGTTGGAGGTGGATCGCCATTCCCTCCGGCTCCAAAACCACTAGGGGTGCCCTCGAGTTGATCCAACCATCTGAAATGTGAGTACTTTTGCATTAGGCTCATCATTATCATCATTTCAAATGGAATATACAACTCAAATGACATGGAAATACTGGAAGTTGCTTAATCAGGTTGTGCAGCAAAACCAGCGATACGAAAACGCTCATAACTGGAGTTCGGTACAGATATGGACTTGAAATTTTTACAAGAGATAGGGAAATTTCATGATCTACAACTTTGGTAGTCATCACAAAGTCAGATTTCCAAGTAGGTTAGTCGAAAAATTCAATTACTCCTCCTCTGGTTTTTCTGCTTCACAGAAAACAGAGCTTCTGTAATTTGCGATTATCTCCTGCAATACCAATCCGTTTGGGCTGAAATTTTGCGAGCAGGTTCCTGATGAAATTTGGAACAACTTTGGTATTCAACTCAGGAGCTAAATCAGAAAGGAAAAGAGGATAAAAATTCGAACTAGCTGCTGCCTTCAGCTTTTTGCAGATCACTGATAATTAACACTTAAGCATTAGGGGTTCATTACATCCATCGTTCTTCTCATTTCTACTTGGTCACTTCCTAACAATCAGTACTAAGGGGGTTACCAACTCTAAGTTAGCCTAGTAGCCATGATCCAAAAGTAGGCCACACTAAGAGGAGTCTACAAAAGCCTAAGAACAAGCAGCGCCTCGGTCTACATGTTGACCGATGCCTCACTCGCCGCGGGAGTGTGAACCTCAACCGGTGCGGGCTGCGGCGCCTGGTCCTCGGAGTCCATCTCTGAAACGCCCTCTATCTCCTGGGGCTCGTCCTCCTCGTCCACCTGCATCTCGTCGGGAGGTGCGTGAAGGGCATCCTGCGCGTGCTGTATCGCGTGGAGCTGCCCCTGAGCCTCGTCCACCTCAAGCTGCAGGTCGTGAAACTGGTCCTCCAGGAAGTTGATCGTAGCGTCACGATCCGACACAGTGTCCTGAAGCTCGTGAACCTGGCCGTGGAGCTGGGCGATAAGAGTAGCCCTGCTCTCGAGCTCGGTACTAGCCTCCTGAAGCTGTCCATCTCTCAGCTGGACTGCCAGGTGCAAGGCCTGAGCGTGGTCCACCAACTGAGCGACGGCGTAACTCTGGTAAGTGTGAAGCCTGTAGAGGCCGTCCAAGCACATCGCTGTCGTCCGAAGTGCCCCGACCGGGTCAAGGGTAGCGACCACGTCCACGTGTGCCATCCGGTCGAGCCAAAGCGGGTCTGCCGGGTCAGGTGCAGGGAACAACCCGAACGCGGTCAGAACTACCTCCAGAGGGCGCAAAGAGCAAAAGGTGGTCATCGCCCTCATGGCGGTAAGCTCCCAGGTGTCCAACAGGTAGTGACCGACCATCTGAGTCACGATCGGCTCCCACCCGTTGAGCGGGTGCTGTGGAATCACCATCGTCACACTGCAGCGACGAACTCCGTCCTCCACAAACTCGTGGCCATCGTAAACCGGTGGCTGGAGGTATCCGGCTGCACTCAAAAGCTCCCAAAGACGGCGGGGAACCCGTCCCAGTGCAGGCAGGCGGAGTGCACGTGCCCCTGCGCGTCAACGACCAGCAGCTCTTCCATCTGTCCCAACAAAAGACCGATGGATCAGCTGATGGTAACAAGAACTACTAACTCTGGAACAGTGAAAGAAATGGCCAAAACTGTAGAGAACTTGCTTCAAAAATTCTCAAAAATTTACACAAGATCCCTCTGATATTAAGGAACAATTCAACCTAGTCATCACTAGGTCAATTCAGATTCCATGGGGGTTGATATGCTCAGGTATTCAGAGTGATGTCAACCAGAAAACTGAGTGTCCAGAGAGGGGGTATTTGACTATAACTCTCAATCCCAGACGTCAAAAATTTTTCAAATTTTTATGGTAAGCTCATCACTTAGTTGTCTACAACTTTCATGTTGAACGATTTTTAGTTTGAACAACTTATAAAGGTCGAAAAATTTCAGTTGTTATATACTGTTCAGAGTTAACAGTTTTTACACACATGGTTTGATCCAAAAATACAAAGGCCATGCTAGAAGGTTTCAAAAATTTTCAAATTTTTACAGCAGCTTGATAAACTTAGGAAACATCATTTAGGCTTACTACCCCAAGTCGATTTGAAGTGACTTAACAGAAGGTTAAAATTCGTGGAAACCAGGTTACAGACTTTCTGGATGCTCCGTAGGATAGTATTTTCGCTGATTTACTTGCGATTTCTCCAGAGATTTATTTGCTAACCTTTTTGAGAATGAATGCAGAACCTATACGTCCTCACCAAGGAAAAATTGCCAAGTAACCTTGGTCCTTACGCGATGACTTTGGTGGCAATACATATTAACGTCTCTCACTATATAGCTACTCGATATAGCTAGATAGCCTATAATTCGATTCGAGTTAGCGTACCTGCAGAAGATTGACAGTATATAAAATGAACCTTCGTGCCAGCACTCACGAAAGCGTCCCCATACATTACCGATTACTATAGAATCGGCATCCATACCATTAAACCGCCGTATGGACAAACGTTAAGCATACGTTATCGAAACAACGTATTGACTGCAGTACCGTCTTTGACGGGGAATTGAATTCCCAATTTCGAACTATACTCCCCCTAATACTCAACCGAAGTTGGTATATGGGCACGCAGCTCAAGTAGGCCACTGCTTGAGCTCCAGCGTTCGGTTCGCATCAACGACGGAAGGTCAGACTCCCTCAGCTGACTGAGTAAGCATACCTTCGTAGCGACGATGTAGTTGCAGAATTTAAATTGCGGAATTTAAATACTGAAAAGTAATGTGCTGGAAGTAGCCATACAAAATAAGCCACCTGATTATACCCATAAGATCCCTAGGGCTTTACGTCCTAGACTTGTCCTTGGAGATCCTAAACTCTTTCAAAAACTTTAGTAGTTTTGAAGTCAAGTTTTGATTTATTGTTTTAAAACCGAGGCTGTCATCTCTGGTAGGCTGTCTGCGAGCTCTGATGCCAGCTGTGGCGGAACCACCCAAAACTACTGGGCCCGGGTGCACTGATCTTCGTTGCTAAGCAACTCTGACCCAATTTGGCACTCACCGGTAGTTCCTCGAGTGAAGCCTCGATAAAAGCCACGCTATTCCAGGATCAGCAGACAACACTCACACGAAGGTGAGCCCAGAGATTACAACACAAACCATTTCATACATCTCAGAGTGATTGCAGCGGAAAGAAAATTTATTACAAACCATGTTCAGAGTAGCACAGTACTACGGAGTTCCAACTACTCAATTATTTAAGTCTCAAGTTCGGCGGAAGTATCAAAAGATAACTAACGAAATAACGTGACGCATCGGTAAAGCCCGTACGAATGCGTCACTCAGCGGGAGGGCGATTAGCACTAGCTGAAGGGCCATCCCACTCAACCGACCAACCCGGAGGCAGAGAACAAGGCCAAGTAAGACTCGCAAACAGATCTTCAAAGTTAGTACCTGAAAAACAGTGCCACAAGCAAGGCTGAGTATACTAATACTCAGCAAGACTGACCCGTCTCCGGATATAACATAGTCCGATAACTAGACATGCAAGGCTTTTTGGTTGGTAGGGTTTGTTTGCCAAAAAAATGCCGCTAAGTGTTGATCCTTACTTTCAGGTTTTACTTAGCCAGATTCTGGTGGAATTAACCATTCTAAATTTGCAACTAACTCTACTCAAACATGGTAGAGCAACCATTTAATCAACCAGCCGTATTATCATCATCCTGTTCCACTTGTTACTCTATGTGACCGAAATCATTAAGCAATCTCATGCCGTGAGAGGCGGACGATTCCGAATCGAATTTCAACCTGGCCAGGGGAACCTAGACCACACGCATGGGGATTGACTTCGCTCCCGCCCACGCTACTTTTCCCCTTTCTTTCCAGTCCGTGGATCCGGGTCACCCTCCCCGACTACAGAGTCCGACCACTCTGCACCCGTACGTCGCGACAAAAACATAAACCCTACTTCTACCAAGAGGGTGAATGGTCGTTCCACTCGCCGGTCCAATCAGGTACTTAAGCTTACCGATTACCATATTTCTCGGTATGTGGCTAGTACTTTCAAACGCTTAACGAAATGAGCCACACACCACGACCTTAGCCATTTTTGACTATACCAGCGGGGTATCACCACTACACAACCCCGCCCGTTGTCCTTACATTTCAACAGGAATTAAAGTCAGTACAATTCCTATTTGCTCGCGAGAGGCAGGAAACCACTCGACTTCTACCGTACCTATTTAGCATGGCAACTAGTCGATAAAAAGATCCGGTATCAACATAGGTTCCTAGGGATCATGCATTTATGGTTTTCGATCAACGCCTAGAAAACTTAAATGCAGAAAAACAAAATATTACAGTACATTAATAAATAGATAGCTGAATGATAAATCGGGAAATAGTGGGATTATGCTCCGGGGCTTGCCTTCTTGGGCACTGTCAGGCAGAAAAGCTTCTGGGGCTGGGCCCAGGTCTTGAGACAAGTTAGTACAGTTCAGATTAATCTCCTGCTCCGCACGAGAGTCCGCGGGCACCAGTTCGTAGTCTCCGTCCGCGAGATTAACCGTTTCTATATGCAATGCAAGATTATGAGTTATTCATGGATAACAATTTCTTTCCTTCACGATAAAGTTGTAGTCCACTTAAGTTATTTTAGTGCCGATTTCACATTTCATTGC
The DNA here is from genome assembly GCF_016808335.1 of Panicum virgatum. Classification (NCBI taxonomy): domain Eukaryota; kingdom Viridiplantae; phylum Streptophyta; class Magnoliopsida; order Poales; family Poaceae; genus Panicum; species Panicum virgatum. The sequence goes on along the minus strand of NC_053152.1, from coordinate 34,379,732 downwards.
ATGGGCAATCGTTTATAGAGTAGTAAGCATAACTATAGTTTTTCATGAATGAGTGGGGTTTTGGGTTTTCATTTTTAATTTCAACACCTAACCTGCTTTCATTATTTCTTAACATCACACTACTAAAGAGCTAGTGATGAACACTAAAGTAACTCAGATTCAAAATAAGTAATTATGGTATAGATTTCAACATTTAACCATAAAGCAAAAACTATAACTAATCATGCAAATGGATTACTCTAGTTACTTCATATTTTGTACAGAATGTTCCACATGGCTTCTGATGCTACAAATTTTATGCAAGCAACTTCAAAGCATAAACTCAGTACTGAAATTTTTCCAGATTTTATACACTTATATAGCAGAGGTGATAAAAAGATTAAAAACGGCAAGCCATTAACAAAGATTAAATCTACAGAAAGTTTTACTAAAGATTTGCTTCTCAAATTTTTACCAGAGACTAGTCCTGAGTTAAACATACTCCAGAAAATTTTTCAAGATTTAACTCACTATGATAAATTAGTTATTCAGTTAATTTAACATGAGTTTGCATGAATTTCTCAAGATGCATCTGACCAGTATTGCATCTGAACTTTTTATCACAGGTAGAACATACTCTAAACAAGATCATGCCCAAAAATAAAGACCAGAAACATTGCAGATTACTCAGAACAAAAATAGTAAATCTAGCCCTAAGATGTTAAGCATGATTATTCACCAAGGCAAAACTCTGTAACTGCAGCTCAAAATTTTTAGACAGGAACAAAGAGCTAAAAGAGACTCCAGAAATAAACATGGATTTTTCTGAGCATAAGAACTATTTATGAGGAATTAAGTTGATTAAACAAGCATAAATCATGGTATACAGCAAATGAACTCTAATAAATTTGAAATTTAGAGATTTGCAGGAATTCAGTGGCACAAGGCTGTAGTAAAATTTTCAGAGCAATTCATGCACATATTTTCCAGAATTAAATCGAGATTGCTAACAACAGATTAGAGAATCTTGATTGTTCTAACCTGATAACTGTTTTGGTTTGGTGTCATCTTTTTACTGTGATCTTGGCATCCCATTAGTTATAACATATCCAAAAATCAAGGTCATCTGATGAGCAGAACTTCATGAACATGCACAAGGTGGTTTTCTTAATCTTTTCCCTAGATTAAAATCGGTTGAGTTTCTGCAAATGTGAATGTTACAAAATTTGTAGATTTTTACAAGGATTCCAGATCAGTTGAGTTTGCATTTTTCTGATTTTTCTGTGATTTGTTTCGCATTTTAGAAGTTCACTGGTATACACTGTAAATCTTGCAGAGACACCCTTGAACGAAAAAAAGAAATTACAACCGGGTCCTTCGCCGGCCTTCTCCGCCGTGGCATCTTGCCGGTGGTGTTCTGCGGTGCAGGGCTTACCGGGGCTGCCACGGGGAGGCGCGTGGGGGAGAAAGGATCGAGGAACACCTACCCTGGTCGACGTTCGAGCGATTGGAGCACAGGTTCAAGCTCGTCGGCGTTGATGGCGGGTCGGTTGTTCGGTTCGCCGGCGTTGGAGGCGAAGGAGGGCTTGGGGTAGGGGAACAAGGCGCGCACGAGCACCGCGTGAGCTCGTGGATGCTTCTGGGGTAGCTATCGGGCTCGGTCTTCCCCGGAGCTGGCCGGTCCGCGGTGAGCCCGAGCTCGCCGGCGGCGGCGCAAAAGGGGAACGGCGTCGGAAGGGGGTTTGGGCTCGATTCCGCGCGCGTGGAGCGTAACTGGGAGGTGGTGAAGCTATTGCGGTGGTCGGAGGGGGCAATGTGGGGCTGGGCTAGCCGGTCCGCGAGCTGGATCTCGGCGGCCATGGCGGAGCGGCGGGAGGAGGAAGAAGGGGAGAAGGGGCGCGACTGCGGGGGTTCTGTGGGTCTTTATAGGCCACAGAGCTCCTGGGTGGGGAAAGGAGTGACTGGGGGCGGTCGATTCGGCCTGGGCGAGTCGACGGCGAGCGGGCGGAGCTGCAGCGGCGCTGCGCCGGCCGGGGGTATCGTGGCGGCTCGGGAAGGGGTCTGAGACGCGTGTGCGCGCGAGGAGGTGCCAAGGGGCGGGCCAGGTGGCGTTAAACGGTTTCCCCGGGTCCATTTGGCCGTGGGCGCGCGGTGGACGAAGTCCACCGGCGGCGTACGGCGGGCGGCGGGAAAACAGAGCACCGGGAGAGAGAGAGATGGAGATGGGGGCTCTTTTGTGATTTCTGAAATTCCAGGGACCTCTCGGTAATCTAAATTATCTCCTATTTGGAGGGCTCGAATGGAAAAGTGTTGAATACCACTTTTGCATAACTTTTCAAGATCTACAACTTTCGTGTTATGCAAATTTTCATTTGAAACTCACATTTGAACTATTGGTGCATTTGCATATTTGCACAAAAGGACTTTAGTTTAATTCAGTTTTTGAATTGATTTTGGCTGAAGTTCAATTGAGCACATGTCAATTGAAACACCTCTCATGAGCCAACAAAAATTTTGTGCACCTTTTGAATTAAATTTTGAGTAGCTTTTCACTCCTTTTTCTTTTTCCTTTAATTTCTTTTGTATGATTTGTCTTTTATTTGATCCATTCTCTTTAAATTAATTTCTCAAATTTTTCTTTTAACTTTAACTAAGGTACATTGATTGGATTAAAGGTGCTAACACCTGAGGTGTCACACTTAAGACCTACCCCTTGCCCGTTTAGACGTGAGCAATGGTTTACATGACTGAATAAAACTATTCAATGATAAACTAGTCGATACGATAGTTGACTAGATTTTTGGTAATGTCTCCTTCAGGAGGGGTGCCCCAAGGGCCTTGCAGAGTGAGTCGCAC